>NW_027509613.1:804847-1391901 GCF_048541705.1 Temnothorax americanus
AAATAAANAANTTTTTTTTTGTAAAAAACTTGGCGCTGCTTTTTTAAGGTTCTAAAAAAGCAGCGCCAAGTTTTTTACAAAAAAAATTTATGTATTTTATTTTAATTAAATATTTTTATTTTATAATTTAATAATTTTGTTTAAAAATTAATAAAGCTACTACCACCTAGGTTAGAATAGATTTTATTTATTTTTGAATAAAATTAATGATACTACCACTTGGGTTTTTTTTCGAGGGTAACAACCACGCGTGTACTTGGCGCCCTTTTTTTACCTTTTTTGAAAAAGGTAATTTTGTATGATCTTTTACTTCAAAGAAATCTTTTTAAAAATAAAGTGATAATTTATGGAGAAAAAGAGTTTATCTTAAAATTCAGTTTGTTAATAAACGCGTTCATTATTAATAGTAATACGATACACATTATTTACGTTTGCGAATTTCAACTGCTGTCGACAACAGCGGTTATTGGCGATCTCGCCTGCTCAAGCGTTTAAAAATTACCGACCTGGTAAAACGCCGCGAGACAATGGAGCGATAAAGTCATCGGATAAAACGCAACGCCAGCTATAAATCCTGCAGTGATCCAGTTTATAGCATGATGTACACCATCGCAGGACACGAGATCCGATTGAGACGTCATGGAATTATAATTTCGATTTATGTCAATTCGCACGGATTTTCATGAGATGAATTCGAGGTTCGAAAATCCCGTCTGTATCCGACTCGCGCAATCTTTAACACCGTTATTTAACACTTTATTTCTACTTTTTATTTCGTAAAAAAAATTCGGCACATCTGATTCGCTATGCATATTATATCTTCATAATTAAGAATTACATCAGATTCCTAGCTCTCCAATTATTATTCATTTCAGCGTTTTATTCGAAATACAGCAAATGCAAACTTAAAGTTGTGTAAGTATCAAACAATTAACAGAACGTAAGACCGACCCCACGCTTATACAATTTTAGAAACGATTTTGCAATTGATGAATGCACGGACAATGGAAAGAAGGGAAAAGGGGGCGAGGAAAAGTAAGTGAGAGCGTTTACCGATTCCCGGATAGAGGGTCCTTCCTGGAAAGGATCAGGCCGCACGCTCGTTCTCTCGAGCACGAATATAAGCGCCGGGGGGGGAGGGGAGAGGATTGCAAGCGCGATGCGCTTCCACGGGGCTCTCCGCGCGTTCGTCCGGAACGGACCGCACCGCGCGGCGCGAGGGCAGGCAAGAGGGAGAGAAGACGACTCGCGCTCGCGCACGCGGCCGGCGTTGTGAAGAGGGAACTCCGCAAAGAGGGAACTGGCGTACCGAATTGATGCACACGAAACGGCATGCCCGGAATGTTATAATCGCGAACCTTTGAACCTAAAGCCGAGACTCCCACACCACCCGGGGATCGCGCGAGCGCCGGGCCCCGTTTCCATCGCTGAAATTACTCGTGTTACTCTCCTCTTTCGTGCCGCACCGGTATCGCTGATACGCTTCCACGAAAGCATGTCCCGGTCGACATGCGGCCGCGTGCGCCGTCTCTCGGGCTCATATATAATAATTCTCATGCGTTTCCCCCGGTTTCGCCACAACACCGTACGCTCCGATACGCTCCGAACGCGGCATAATTCGGGGATTAGCCTCGCTCCTACTACCCTGCCGAGATAAATTCTCTCGCGTTGCCCACGGGTTAGTTAACCGGCTCGTACGCAGGCGGGAATATATACGAGACCGTGCAATGAAAGTTAATCGCGACTTATCGTAAGTATCGTGTGCGATACTTTAACGCGATATATGTATACTTTACGAATAAGTCGTCGCGATTCTCGCGAAACAAAAACTCGCACACATGCGCACATGATGCATTTGCATATATTCCTCGTCGGGGAAAAGAAACGGAAGAGAACGGAAAGACGGATAGCTGCGGAACGAGTCCGAAAACCACCTCATCGTGGCATCGCGCGAGTCACCTTATACTCCTACGAATAGCCTACGGGAGAGTCCTCACCGCCTTCGTCAGGGCGTACAGCTCGGTGGGCGTTACGGTAATTAATTTTTGCTCGATAATTAAGATATCCCGAGAGCAGACACTGAGGTACACCCCGCGGTAGCGTCATTTTTCAAACGCCGGTATATCGCGTGTTCTCGCTACGCGTGGCCTATAAAAACACCGGTGACCATGTCGAAGCCGCGACGGTGGAAAGGCGTTAGCCCCAAAGCGCCCAGAACCACCTTTTGTTTTTACGATTTCTAAATGCGCAGCTGTAGATGATACGTTAAGATATAAATTGGCGCCTATGTTAATTCCGCGCATTTACATCTTTTCGATCTGAAAAAGAGGCATTTTGATGGGGCCCGGTTATGCACGATAAATCGCACTGCGTCATCCTCTACAGTCTACAACGTTGCACCGCCGACTCTCTCGAATATATCATAAACAAATATAGTGTTGTAAATCGGTGTGAGTTCTGCCATTAACAAGCAGCTTTATACGAGGCGCCCACACAAAATTCACGACTAACGTGCGGAAAGCCGTGATTGTGAAAGTTTCATCGCGCGGCATAATATATTTCATCGATTGTATTAAATTTCGCGTAAACGGCGTTCCGTCGTTTACGTTTTGCTCACGTCGTAGCGTTCAGCGAACGGCGGAGACGCGACGAAGAGGAAGAAGAGGAGCGGCATAGCGAAGGAGGAAGAAGGAGCACGTCACGCTGAAACATCTGGCCCATGGTGTTTCGTGGCCTCGTGGGGATTATTAATTGTTTCATCTCGGCCCTTATCCGCGCCTCCCCGTTTGCACGACTAAGCAAATACGGGGGGCGTAACCCACACGGTGATGTACGAGCTTAAAAGCCCTCGCGATCGGCCACGAGAAGCCTCTCTCTTCTACGCCACGGAACTGAGGAAGAGAGAGAGAGAGAGAAGGAGAGAGAGGGCGAGAGAGGCAGATGGGTAGATAGATAGATCAGAGAAAGCGAGAGAAGGGTGGGAGGGAAACGAGGAACGGAGTCGGAGGAAGAAAACCGACGGGGTTATCGTCTGATTTATAATTTGAGGCTCTGGGTGCACCTCCGTGGAATACATACCGACCCGATGTTTTCCGGTTCAGGAAACGTAATTGGTTGCCAGCACGATCATAGATAGCCGCCGGTTCGAATCGGGCCTCGAAAGCGTCCCGAAGAGCCGATCGTAGAATAGCTTCGCCTCTTCCTCACTTGCCCCGGATCGCAGCCTTGTGCCTGGGCCTTGCGCTTCCATTTCTGCCACTCCTGCTCGCTGTTATCTGCCGGAACATTTTTAATTCCCGTTTGAGATCACGAATATCGACCGGTTACCGAGGGTATAAATCAAGAAACGATCCGGGTAGCTGTTGGAAATCAACGATACCTGCCGCTTTTACCGTGCATCATCTAGATCAGGCACTTTTGCAATTAGTCGTGATTTCACTCACGGAGCATTCGCATGTTCCGAATCAGCTGTACGCTATATGCAATCATGCAACATATTTTAGAAACATATTCTACATAGCGAAATAGGTTAAATGTAAGTTAATTTCCTTTATTTTCTATTCCTATTTTGTGTCCTATTCCTATGATGTCGTTGTTGACATAAGTGCACACGGAGAAAGAAATAATGTATCAACGCCATCAACGGCATGAGTCTAATTGGAAACAATTTTGTTAGTTCAATACATTAAGCTTTTGTTTTAATAAGATAAGTATTTTTTTAATTAAATAAGTATTATTTCACTAATACTGTTATCGAATTAACAAGATTATTTCTAATTAGACTAATGCTGTTGATACAACATTATTTTTTTCTCTGTGTACAATGTTTATACACGAAGAATATTATTTTACAATTTTAGTTTCACGAAAGTAAGAATAAAGACAAGAAAAATAAAACGTTGAACAAATCATGGCATCTGTCAGAAATGGATACGAGATACGAGTAACAAGAATCTTTAATCTTCAAAACTATTTGTTTTCATTTTAATAATAGGGAAGTAACCTTTAACATCAGCAGATTGAGAATCGTTTTGATAAACGATACGTAACACGTCGCTGGACGTCCGCTCGGGAAGATTAAAGAGATCGAGTATCTCTGCCAAAGCATCGGATTAAATCGAGTCGATCGGCAACCTGCGAGAGAGAGAGAGAGAGAGAGAGAGAGAGAGAGAGAGAGAGAGAGAGAGAGAGAGAGAGAGAGAGAGAGAGAGAGAGAGAGAGAGAGAGAGAGAGAGAGAGAGAGAGAGAGAGAGAGTGATCGCGCGGAAGGACGGCGCCGAAGATTGTGCGCGTGATCTCGTCAGACTCACGCACGCACGCACGCACGCACTCGCGTGCCGCTCACGCACTTTCTCTCATCCCGCAGCTTCTCGGCGCACATACACGCCGACAATTTGTTATAACCGCTGGCTTGCACGGACGCATTTGTATCTTTCCACGTTGAGGCTCTCGGTGCGTCAGCCCCGACATCTTCATCCAACCTGACTTGACTCGAGACGCGAATACGGCCGGTCCGATCGCGGTCCGCGAGCGCGGGCCCGGATCCAGCGAGCGAGCGCAAACACACGTGCGCGCGCGAGCGCTGAATTATGGGGTGCGGGAACACCCACTTCCTGGTCATCGAAAGCCATAAACTCCCACGCGCGTACCGGCGCATCTCGCTCGGGCGCCGTGAGCCACCAGCATCCCGTATTTTTCTCCCCCATCCGCGTCATCGTTTCTCCCTTTCCCTCGAAAATGCAGCGTTCCGCGGCGCGCGTACACGCGTGCCCTATCATTATTTGCGGGGTGATTCGCTAATCAATCACCTTATCTAATTGACCGTCACGTTGTAGCGAAACATTTCATTCCGCGGGAGTGAACCATTAAGCCCCTTGCACAATAGGCGATAGCGATAGCGATAGCGACAGCGACAAGGTTGCCGACAAAGCTATACCTTTGTCGGCAACTTTGTCGCGGTTGTTATCGCTATCGCTATCGCCTATTGTGCAAGGGGCTTTACGTTCACTTTGTACCGAGAGCGTGTTCTGTCGACCAGATTTGCAAGATCTCAACGATTTGAGGAAGATGTTATTTACAGTGCGTTTACCCGGCGCGATTGCCCTGGCGCCAATTCGCTTTCGCTCAGAAGCGATTCCGCCGGTTGTGGCCCGGTCGGAAATGTTCTCGCCGATGGGGCGCCGAACAGGCGCCGCGAGCACGAAGAAAGAGGAGAAAGGAAGCGAGGAAGAGGGTCCGCGTGGATGCGGACAGTGAATTCTGAGATGGGACAATAAATTGTTATGCATCCAGCATTCGACATGTCGGTCGGATAAAAGAAGGAGTCCCGGAGACAATGCCCGTCGCCGCGCCCGAGAACCCCCTCGGCGCATCCGGTGCGTTTTCAAGGAAGCTTTCGGTGCGCCGTGACACATATCAATTGATTTTCACGGGCGCGAGTCCCGGTTCGAGCCACGTTCGATATATCGCCGCGCACGTTCCTCATTCGAGCGACGAAAAAGCTCGTGTATAGTGGGCGCGGATAAAGAATGGCCCGCTTGACCGACACCGCATAATTCTTCTCCGAATCTCGATATTACACGTGTCGTGACGCGTTTTCAGATTTCGGGGCCTATATCGCCGCGCTAATAAAAATTCAGAGGGAATAATATCTGACTGACAATTCTTACATGAGGATATTTAGAAATCAAACTAGCGAGCGTTAAATAGAATACTTAATCTGTGTGGGAAAACTCTTATCTCACAAACAAATCGATTATCGATTTAAATATGTGGATTTACCGTTCCAACAAAGAGCTGTGTTTCAAAGACCGACAAAAAATTGGCGCGTAGTTTATCGAGTTGGAAAAAGATATAAAATTCACACAATATCATTATTAAGCTACCAAAAGATCCAGTCCGAACTGTATTGGCATTTTTCTCTCTAATTGATCTCTTATATACCAGTTTGAAAATATGTTTTAACTTTAATTAAAATCACAATATAAATATGTATTCCATGAGAATTATAGGAATTCTCAGAAGAATTTTAACGTCAATTTTCTTACAATAATTGTTGGGCTACAAAAATAGCTATTTAAAAAATAAAACAAGTTTACAACTCATTTTTTAATTATTGTTAGTCCATCCTTAAAGTATATGTCACTGATAATGAGAAATAGTTTATACATAATGAAGTTTCTAGCCAATTCTATTCAGATATACTGTTAATCGTAAACTTTTATGCAATTTTTTTTACGCACAGATCTAATACAAATAGAACGAAATCACTCTAATATGGATGCAAAGAAACTAAAACTGTCGCTCTTTTTTTGGACAGAATTCAATTTCCCTCACTCAATCTTAGGAAACTTGATCACGCTCAAAGACGATATCGTGGTGAATGAGTAAACGCGATCGGTCAATCGTTGCGATTCGAAATTATTTAGACGACGGCTGATCGTCATCGATCGCGCGTCCCCCATAAATTCCATCAAGGAGCTAGAAACGTTCTCTCTCCCCTTGGAAACTACTTTGTTTTACGACTCAACACCCACGTCTCGTATCTATGCGCGCACACGCACCTTCCTTGCGCTCTCGAGTGCTCGCGCGCTCACATTCGAAGCCTCCCCTACGGGAATCGTCTTACACAAAGCACGCGCGCCGTTCAATGTAAAGCGTTAAAGCGCTACGTGATCGAATTCGACAAGCGACCGGACACTGCGCCAGTCCAAGCCACCATTTCGCGCACGCCGGCCGAATATCAAGGAGAGAGATCGTTAGAAACGTTTAGAATTAGTCGCGCTTTTTGCCAAACAATGACTTCGATTTTGCCGATCGATTTGAATCAGCCGTCGTCATGCCGAAACCGCATTGTTGCGTTGCTCAAACGCGTTCCACAGCTAATGCCAATGCGATTCTTGGTGTGCGCTCAATTCAAATGCATTTCACCATATTGTTTGCCGTTCACAATATTCGTCTAATATCATAGGTGCTACGATTTACATAACATCCGAAGAGTTATTTTCTACAAGGCTTTGGAAGCAGCTTTGCGAAATCGGTCGTGAAACGCAAGGATCACCTTGATCCACACAAGACATTCTCTCGACGACTGTCTTCTTCCAACTCCGTCACGGTTAGAAGTCGATTCGTTATCTAGCTACACATAATTGGATCACGTATAACTTACATTGGCTGATCGTGATTTATCGTTTCAACTCTATATATTTACGATTATACAAAATTACGCGTGCAAGACAATTAGGATCTATTCAAACGATGTAGATATCGATAATTCTTGCGCGCGTATAATTGTGCACGTCTGACGTAAAAAGATTTATACTGGTCATGCGAGAAGTTACGAAGACAAAGTTCACTGTCACAATCTCGAGATCGATGTGTGGAATGGGAGATGGAGACGCGTTGGCAATGTCTTGATGAAAAGGAATAAGTTCCTGCAATCTTATTTTTTAGCTATATCTTTTACACTGCGAGGTTTTCACGGGATGAATCGATTTCACGTTGGGTAGATATCACAGGTGTATAGGCGTCGACGCGATCGACAGCCGGGATCTCTACGAATTTATTCGTGACGTTTTTCGATTTCAGCGCGCATGTTTGAATTCTGATCTGAGCGGGAACACGACGCGCAATATGTTCACGTAATATTATCCGGCGCGCGATTCGCTCTCGCCCACATCAGAAGAGGCTGCCGCGCGAGATCGTGAGAAGTACTCTAGATCGGGCGAGCAGGATCTGCCAGGTACATATCGTCTTTCGACTGGCTGTTAAACTCAGATCGCTAACAAAGTGAGGATCAAATAATAACACGTTATGATCGCACTGCTTCGAAGATAGATAGCGCTCGGTGTGAGTGAATAATTTGATAATGGTAGCGGCGCGGCGGCGGCGGCGACGGCAGCAGCAACGGCGAAGCGTCTTGTCGTACTTTCTTTTCGCCCTCCGCCTGAAAGATCGAGGACGAAGAGCTCGGCCGAAGAGGGAAGATGATCTCCGATCGTTGCCCGAGATCTAACACTCGTCGCTCTCCCTTTCTCGCCCCCCTTTTTTCCTCCTCTCCTTCCTGGTTTCTTCGTCCTCTCTTTCTCTCTCGACATGCCGCTCTTCCTCTCTTCTCCGTTCTTTCATACTTCTCGGTCCCTCGATTCTGTCTTATTTTCACGCTCCTGTCTCTCCCTCTTTTTCCCCACCGTCCGCCCACGAGATCCCCGACCTCTTCCCTCCCGATCTCGAAAGATCATGCCGCGAGATGCCAGGGCGCTGCTCGTGATATGCCCGGGCGGACGGGTTATACCTTATACCACGAGATCGCCTTCGCCGTCTCGTGTAAAGGGATATTCCGGTGCTTCGGATATTTTTGCAGACGGCCTTAATGGTGGATGATTGTGTGCCAAAGGTAACTCCAGGTGAAAATGAACTATCCCTGAGCCTCGCCCGCCTTCCTCCCTGAGCTCTTTTACGCAACGTAATCGACTAAAAGAGCTCATACCGCTGCAGCCTGGGAGTTTTCGCCGTGCGCGTTCTCATACGTTATTTGTCGAATTCGTGCCGAGTATGCTAGGGGGGGGGGATGGACGACAAATATTAAATAAAGGAGCAATTTTCCGCAGCGAGATTTTCAATGTAATAAATATAGTGGAATGATAAGAAAATGAGTAACAATAATACTTCTTATTTTAAGCCTGGTTAGTTTTTGTTGTAAACATCCGTATGTATCGTGGGAAATTACTAATTCGTTTGAAAAATTTCATCAAAAATATATGCTCCTATAACGCACCGACAAACAATACTTATATTGCTTATGTAATTTAGGAAAGTCAGTTTCGTCAATTTATTGAATCTTCCATTTGAACACATAGTGTTTCCTAAAAATCACTGTAGCATTTGGAGGAGAAAAAAACGAAACATTCTGATTTACGATTACTCTTTCCTTTCACCCTTGATATAGCATTGCGTCACGGAAGAACTATCCTTTACCATCAAAGGATACACTTCCGCATTAAGGCATACTACTGTTACGAGCACTCTTTCTAATACTTGTTAATAACAAAAAAAAAAGATCCGAGAAGAGAAAAAATAGCGACGAGAAAGTTAACGGGCATAGCAACAAGGGCAGGTAAAGGAATCAGCAACAACAACAGGGGTCTCGCAACGCGAGAAGGAAGAGCGGCACGGAAAGAAAGCACGGGGCGTCTCTGAAAGTAGAGAGAGAAGGAGAAGAGGAAGAAGAAGAGACGCTCGCGGCTCGTGAGGATCAGGCATAGGTAAGTGGCACTTATGTTTAATACGTGAGTGTGGATGAGTAGTCGGTCCTGCACGCGATCCTCGCGTCGGCACGGTCTTTCCTGACCTCGCGTTCGCTAGAACCAATTTCCGCGGATAAATCGGGCGTAACCGTAAATTCAAGGCGTATCTCGAAGTGGAGCAGCGAATACGGGACGGATACGAGCAGATCGATCTATTTTGCATTTCTTTCGCATTACATAGAAATTCAATTTGCGTACGTAGCTCTTGATGATGCAATTGAAAGCGGATCGTCTTGTTACTCGTATCCGAGAGTAAAATAACGATATTATATACGTATAAATTATTGTAAAATTAGGAGCTGGTCCGCGCGAGTATAAGAATTCGAAATTCTGATAATTTTGATAAATCCGCGACAGATCTAACTTTAAAAAGTGAAATCGCTAATAATTAGATTATACAAGTTCTATGCGAGTCAGTTGTAAATTCTAAACTGTGAATATGCACCATCGCCATCAAGGAATTTTAAATGCAAGATGCGGAGCTCTACATTTCACGTTACATTTATCAAGCTCGTGGCAGCTAACGAGCTCGTTCACGGCTGAAAGGCGATAGCACACGACGCTGATTTTTCTATCGAACGCCGCGCCGTTTCGAAACTCGAAACGCAAGGTGCAGAATCCGCGATCGCACTTTTTCACATGCATTCCGCGCGATCTCTTTTGCCGCCTTCTCCTTCGGCGTAGTAGTGGGAAAAGGCTCGTTTCTCACGTTGGAAGGACTTGGCGAGCTGAGGAGCGATCGCGAGAATCCCGCGCGGCAAACGAGAGCAATTCGATTTCTTCATATCGTCTCTCCTTTCCGCGAACCATGAACGAGAACTTGAGAAAAATGTATCACTATTTTTATTTCATAAAAATTTTTGTCCTATCTGCATGATTCAGAAGTTCCAATAACGAATATCTTTACATTCGGAACGGTTACATTCGAATAATTTTCAAGAGTAAGATATTTAATTCGTAAAAACGAATGCCCAGGCAGATGCTCATCAGACATTCGACTGAAAGCGGAGATTAAAAGCCAGTTAAAAAAAACTAAGAACGGGTTAGGACCATGCTCATGCATTACCCAAACCGCTAATTAGGTTCCGCCATCGAATAGCCCCGTTCCCGTTTTTATCGGGACCACGAGAATTGTCCCGGCCCTCGTTCTAAACGCGGCATCTTAGGCCTCGGTGGTGTACTTAACTAGCGACGTCGGGAGCAAATGGCTGGCTTGATCGGCTCGAAACATACCGCGTTAATGACCAGCCGGGAGAAGTACGAGCTGCTGATCGGTGAACGTCCGTGGGAACGAAGGAGGTCACCGCGCGGATGACCTTTGCCGCGGCTGGCGGTGACAAATCGAGCGAACGATTAGCACGTTCGTGAATTTTATGGTGACTGAGGTAAAAGAGAAAGCTGGGGAAGTTTTTCATTGCTTTCTTTTTTCGTCTTTGATCTTTTTTAATACCGAGGACCAATATATCGTTCTGGTACGTTAAAAAAGTTCTCTCAGGTTAAAAAACAGATGTTCGCAGAATCCGTTTCAAAAAAAAAAAAAAAAAAAAAGAAAAGAGGAATCCTCAAAGTAGTTCCAGTGAATGGGAAAACAATATAAGGGTTTAGTTTAAGGGTTTAGTCTATAGGATTTAGATGTTTTAAAGCCTTGTATAAATAACTGAAGGGTACAGAGGAAACGCGATAAAAGTTCACTTTTGTCAAAATTGATCTGATCAATTGCTGTCTTGTGACATTTTCAAAGAACTTTCACAATTATCTGTTTCGATCAAGAACACTTACAAATTCATTGGAAAGCCGAAAGATACCGTGCTGGGGAAAGACGATCACAAAAGTCCACGCGCTTGTGGGGAAGAACCATCAGAATTGAAAATACTAAGGCTGCGTTCCGATATTCACTAAATTTTGTACTAATTTTTCAATAGCTTCCTAAAATATCTGATGTCTCGAAACGTAATCCTCCATCTGTATACGTGAGTCTACGGCGTCCGAGCCAAAATGATATCTGCTTGTAATTGTAAAACTTGCAAACCTGCCATCAGAAAATAAACGATGTTTATCAAAATGACTATAAAATCGTCAACTACAATGTAGATCGACATTTTATGAATTTTTTCAGATTAAAAAAAAACGTGTATACAGACGGAGGATTCAAATTGCATTTTTCTCAAAGTTACTTTGGATGGACATTGATCGTTTTTCCTCTGTACCTTTCAGCTGTATTTGCGACTAAAAATAACTATATAACTATATAACTCTTTGATATTTCAACGCATCTTTATTCTCATTTTATCGACTCGTATGTTGACTGTAGCGATATAAGCGTAAGATGCAACAGATACACATGATACATGTGACTCACGGAACGGACGTTGCAACTGCCATTGTCCCAAGACAATAAGACGAATATAATATGACATAATAAAACGGGAATATCTCCCTCTTTTTCAACGTTAAACTGCGACATTGATAATTATAAATGTTACATTAGGTTTCTACTTTCCTAGTACTTATTCTTTTCTTTGCGAATAACACGTAACAATTCCTTCACCTTGCTTGTGCACGCCCGAAGTTACAAGTGTTTAACGACCATTCCACTGAGATTCATCGTCGCGATCTACCGCAGCGTGAGCCGAACGGATTTCCAAATCTCGTCACCGTTCAAACGCGAAGACGTGGAGACTCGCTGCGGCTAGGGGGGGACTCATTTGAATTTTCCCGGAAAGGATGCGCACCGTGTGCATTTCAATCCTTGGGGGACACCCCGACGAAATATGACCGAGAGACACGGTCAGTCAGAGAGAGGGCGTCGACGAGGAGATGGAGCATGGAAGGAGAAACACGCTACGGTTGCACGTACGCGGATGGTGGTTTAAAAGCGAGCGCCCGGTATCCAGAGCACGTCCAAAGCGCGAACAACTTATTGCCATGTGCGGCGGCCGCCGGGGCATTTTAATATTTCCGCTGAATGCAACGCCGAGAACGGTAGTGCATTCTGGCTACAGAGAGAGGGCTACGAAAAAGGAGGCGAGGCGTGGAGTCGTTACACGACCGCCACCGGTCTTACCCGGAGCTCCGGTCTTTTTTTTACGAGCTTCCTGAGGCCGAGACGACACCGGCGACCTGGAACTGCCGGCGTGAAGAACATAAGCGAGACCGTATTTGAATATATTGTACGTTCGACCCGTTCTCTTCTGCCGTCCATTATCTTAAGACGTTCGTTAAGAGGCTTCAAACCATAGGGTGGGAAACTGCTCCACACACACACACACACACACACACACACACGGTTGCATAATTGTAATCTGTATGTACATCTATGAGTCTCTCTCTATAAGCCTGACGGAGTCTAACGGGGTGTTCCAGGCCAACGATGCCTGCCTCCAAGTCAAACTACGAACGCGACGCAGTACAGGATCGCGATCGTCGGAAGCGATTAAATGCCGGTAAGAATAAAACAACATCAACGACAAATATATTCCGCACGAATGCGCGTCTTCGTGGCAAAACACGGGGTCTTATCGCCGGTAGTCCGAAACAGTTTGTCCATTCGCGCCGTTGTAAATGCACGACGGCGCTCGCCTGACGTGCGGAGCACGTCTTAAGGAAAGCGCATATATCTCGCTTGGAGAGGCGAGAGATCTATCGCTCGAATTCGCCGGGATACGGCCGTGAATCGATTCCGAATATCGGGGCCGTGAACGTGGTCGGTGATTCACGGTATCTCTCCGCCTGTCGCCAACCTTGATGTATAAAACGCGCCGTAACTCTCGCGTTACCGCGCGGTTTATCATCAATTCGTACAAATTGCTACGACGACGCGTCGCGCCCACACGTTTTATGCACGCACGGTAGCCGCGCGCCGCTTCGATAACGGTGATAAACGATCGCGTCCCAGCGTATCCCGCGCTGAACGTGATTTTGTAAAGAATTCACGTTTCGTCTTCGGAAAGGAAACGGTTTGAGACGATTAAGAAAGCAGGAAAGAGACGAATCCTGCATTGTCGTCTTGACGAGTGGCAGCTGAACGGAAGAAAATGCGAAACTGCAGAGAGATGGTTATCTGCGAATCCATCGTTTCATGTGGTGCAACTTAATCTAAAACGAAATCTGAAATGCGATCGAAAGACGAAACATGCCGTGAGAAGTTCGACAATTTTATATCTCCATGACTATCTCTTAACGAAAAATAAGACAATGTCTTCTAGATGTCGACTATTAATTGAAATTAATTAAATTTATCAAAATGCACGTCTTTATCTCACGTCTTTGTTTCCTAAGTTAATGTATCAAAGACACGTAATTTCAATGTAATTTCTTTCTGCATATCCTAAGCAGATTCATTGAAAAAGCGTTAATTGCGTCCTTCACCGAAATAAAGTACACGATCTCGTCTTCATTCAGCGCGAGTGAAAATTATCTTGTTAGATCGAGCCGCTGCTTCTTGACGGATTATGATAATTAAAGTAATCGTTATTATCTCTTGGCGATGTTAGAAAATGTCAGCGAACGCGAAATCATTTGTCTGATCCGCACGTTTGGCGGGGCGTGCACTCTCCTTAGAATAGAAGCGGGATGAACTTTTGATAATAACCGAGCGAATTAATCGCCGCTCGCGCCGTCCGCGTCCGCGGGAGACATAAAGAAAGATATAGGCGGCGCGTGCACGCGTATCGGCAAAATTGCAACACGCGTCCACCGGTCGTTTAGCGCACTCGGGCGCAATTGCCATACACTGTAGCAATACGAGTGTTACATCGTTTCTCGTGGCACGCGATCGAAACGGTCTCCTCCTATTGGCAACCCTAATTGCGAGAATCATGGTATTTGCGCTGCGTCTTACGTAACAAAATCGCCAATAGCCGCGGTACGCCTGGTTCGCGGGACCTCCAGAAGAGCGTCTCGATGAAGAAGAGACAGAACAGAGGAAGAGAGAGGTGGGGGGGTAGATGTAGGAGTCATCCCCCTCACGCGAGAGCGATCAGCGCGGATACGCTCCGCGCATTGCAACGAAATCTCTATTTCAATCCGAAGCGATCGTCCCGAGTCTTGAGTTACGAGGGGGGGGGGGTTTGAAAGGACGAAGGAGAAAAGTGATTATCCGGCGAGGTAGGTATAACACGCGACGCGAATGAACGGCTGATTCACTTTGATCGTTCGAGCACTTTCGAGTCCGAAGTCGGGACGCAGGGAGCGGAGCGCGGGCGCGGGCAAACGGATCGCGCTCGTCCAAAGAATGTCGCTTGACGGAGGAGATAAACGGCGCTAATGCCATAGTGCTACATTGTCTCTCCCGAGAGCGGTACCTTAACGCGGCACCGCGGTAAAGAGTCAGTCGTTTTGGAGCGATTACTCGGGTAATAGCGGCGATTCCGAAGTGCGAGAGAGTGGCGATTTGCCGCCGCTCGTGAAGTTCGTATAGTTTGAAGGCTTGATAAATGACGCGCCGTGAATGATATAGACCTAAGCCACGAAGAGCGAAGAAAATTAGAGAAACTATCTGATTCGCGTAAATAACCCCGCATCTGCGTTCTGACGCGAGTCACGAGTTACATAGATATAAATGAATAAGTCATTTCCGCGTATGTCATTTCAACCGTTGATCGCGCGCGGAAAGGACGAAGCGTTTATTTTATTTACGGACAGAAATGTACAAGTAAATATTTCGTTTTCCTTTTCGACGACATCGACGTTTTACTCGAAAAGAATTGTATCTCTCTGACGACGTCTCGCATCACCGGATACGCGTGTGCCTCCCTCGCTTCCGGTCGTAAGGCCGGCTTAGGTTCATTGCTATGCACCTCGTCTCGTCTACCCTCGGAATATGAAAACAAAATCATATTCTTCGTCCGTCGCTTACCGATGAGCCGCCTCTCTTTCTCGGTCCCCTCAATTACTTTTCCTTTCTCGCTCCTACCTCCGGAGCGAGTAGGTGGTTTCGTTCAAGCCGCGCGAACTTTGTCGCCTTTCATACGTGATGTAAAAGATCCACCTGCCCTTTTACCGGCATCGGGAACCGACCGCGCTCGAGTTATCGTCTTTCGTCGGGGCAACGCAGTTCCTCAAGATCGCTCGTTAAGCGGCAAAACACACGGCGCGAGTAATTGCAGCGATCGTACGTTAGTTAGGGTTAATAACTTTGCATTATAAATGTATTAAGCTCGGATCCAATTACAAGCGCGCGAGGGATCGGAGCGCCCAAGCTGGCGAAATCTTGCAAAATGACGCCAAGTAAATGCGAGTCTGAGCGCGCATAATTTCCAAGGCGAAGGAGGAACTTGAAACGGCCGGTGAAGTAAGGCGAATCGTAAATCAGAATCGAAGTTATACTTCATTATACCCTAGTTATACGAGCCTAGCTTCGTTGGAACACGCGACGGCGAGGCAACCGGGCGAGTTAATCCGATCCGGTGGAAAACAAGCGAGATCGGGGGCCGTTCGTTTCGCGGCGAATATAATTGTGTTTGCGAGCGCGTCGACCATTGTGAAAGTGCGCAAGGGAAGAATCACAACGATCATCGTACTGCGACAGCTCGTGATCGTGGCGTTTCGAATACTTGCCGCAATTTGCGATCGTGAACGCGAAGCGCATCTGGTGCCCTCGGACGTCACGCTCTCGGTCGATTTTAACACGGTTAAAGCACCTGTCGCAGTGCACTTGCAATTCTGTCGATCTTCCGCCAGTGGAGCGGAACAGACTCGTAAATTGTCTATAGAGTTTTGCTCGAGTTCATTCAACGTAATATGTAGCGAGAGGGTAAATCTGAATCGACATATTTCAGAGATCTGAACGGAATGCTATATTTAATAATCAGAAGCGTACTTTATGAAATAAATTAATAAATAATGAAGAAGTAAGCACCAAACTTCCTGAAATGAAAATCACTGCATTATGATCAAAATGGAAACGAAATATAGTAAATTAAAATTAAACTTATATAATATATGCATATGTATAGATAAATGACAGCTTGGAAAATAGTCCTACTATACAAGAGGTATAATAAGGTACTACTACAAGAAGTATGATATGAAGTACCGCGTATCGTCGTTATAGGTCAGGCACTAAAATGTGAGAATTCGCCACTAGCGCGCGCGCAGATGAAGAGCTAGGATGCACGCTGAATGAGGGGACTGTGTGAATCGTGACAGCGCAACGCGATGCGGTCATGAACCCGCGTGCAAACCCGGAGATCGCGAGTGTCGCTCGCGGCAATTAGCCGCAACGCTGGAAAGGTCCGAAAGTTGCGGAAAAAAAGCGTGATTCCCCGCTTTTCGCCCCCGCTACCCCGTTGCAGACGCGGTCAAAGCGAGAAGGGGAGCGAATATGCGCGGATGGGTGGCCTCGCGGACGGAGAATGACGGGCGCGACGGAGAGCCCCCGTCACGGAAGGAGGGCGCGCGCGTTACGCACACGCGTATATAAGCGCGCGCGAGTGTGTCACGGATGTCATAATCTTACGTAATTGGGAGCCACCGACAGACATTTGTAAGCCGCACGCATGCGAGAGCGGGCCGCTCGCTCGGCCGGTACGCACAGCAATTTGCTTTTGATTCGATACTACAAACTGTGTCGCGGGAAACCTATTGTCCGCCGCGCCGAGGGAAGGATGGCTCGTTCTCGTGCGAACGTAGCGCGGTAAATCAGTTCAAAATTGACGAAGCGTGCTTTAAACTGCCGACAAGCATCGCGGTGGAAAAGTATTTTCAGGCATGTGTATTTTTTAAAATGAACAAACTCCGTGGTATATCGTATACTCGTAAGAAATCTGTATTAACAATAAATAAAGTGGTAGATAATGTACTGTTATCTTTAATCTTTAATACTTTTTTATGTTGATGTGATATATATCCTCCCTTCGATATAGACATATTTGATATCTATCTTCCTCGCGACTTTGCCGAAGCTAGCGACGAGCGGTCAAAATATTTGCTACTCGTGACACGAGGTCGAGCGATTTCTTTCGTAATTCGCCTCGATGATATTCGACGGACGCACCACCCGCGATCATTATGAAATAACGATATATATATTCCAAGCGAGACCGCGTGGAGCATGCCTGGATATTATGAAGGCATTACGGTATGTACTCGCGCGATGCGCGATTACCTCTGACTCTCGGGTAGTTTGCTCGCGTCAACGAGGACGCGATTTACACAGCGCGCACATGATACATTTTGTCATTTAAATCTACGCCTATCGTTAACGAGCAGATAAGTGCAATTTATATGATAACTGCAAGTCACGCCAAAGAGCAAGCGGTATATATTATGCAAATGTCAACGGCGCGCAACGGACGATAAGCAGATCGAGAGAGCGAGGCTAAGTGCCTCGAATATATTTGTATGTCAGCGAGAAGAGTAAAAATACATCCGCAAAAAAATAACTAATACCGGTTGCCAATAATAATGTAAAAAAAAATTATTATGTAAAAACTAATTATTAAATGATTTACCTTGATCAAAAGATAAGTATTTTTGCAAATCAATTAGTCTCGCTTGAATTCACGTTAGACAGTTATTGTGTATCGAGTTCCGTTTGACGTTTGTAAATTTAAGTACGCTCGTGTGCCGATGAGGAAAAAGTCGATATTGGAGTCGTAATATCGCAAATTGCTGAGAGAGGACCAGGAGCAGGGGCACACACTCTCTCGCAATATATCGTTCTTTAATTTCACGTTAATGACCGCGCGCGACCTCACGGGCAGAAAATCAGGGTGGTCGACAGAAAAAGGATATACGGCAGAAGGCGTGTCGACGGGAAGAAGCGGCGGCAATCAATCGGTTAATCGATAGTTCGCTCGATCGAGATGGTAAAAACGGAGTAACGGAGAAGACGAAGCTTCTCCGTGATGAGACACCCGGTGGTGGCGTGGAAGGCTCCCGAGTCGTTCGAGCGAGAGCAAATTTCATCAAAGAAAGGGGGCAGGACGGAAAGATGGAAGAAGATAAACGAAGAGAGGCACGGAGAGGAGAAAGAAGAAAGTAGAAAGGGGGAAAGGGAAGGAAAAAGAGAGAAAGGAGGAGCGCTCTTCGTTGTTTAAACCGCCCCTAAGAAAAAGCAGTCTCGCTGGGCTGTGCACCGTCTCCCTTAGGGCGAATTAGCAAATCTAACGTAATAATTAAATTATCGCCGTGCGGGCCGTTGAGGCAGTTAAAGGCGTGCATTCCCATACAGATCGTGCTAATGAAGCGTCCCGCGTATACGGCGACAGGAATAAATTTGAATTTCCATTACGCCGCGCCAGTGGTGCGACGTGCGAATTCATATATGCGAGGGCGAGGGGGGCTGACGAACCCTGACGAACGAGTCGAGGAGGAAAAGGAACACGTACGCGCACAGTCAGCAGGAGGGCAGAGCGCAAAGGCGCGAAAAAAGCTCGAGCAAAGGGAAGGATATCTCTCTCGAGTCCGCCTACTTGTCTATCTTTTATCTCGGTATAGCGTGTACGCGCGGGATGTATTAACATTCTGCGAGTGTAGATCTCTCGTCTAACTGCACGCTTATTGTTAGATTTTTGCATATTTATAATTATCTCGCGTTTAGTGACCAGTCGTCGTTTTTGTGGACCCGCGCGGGATCTTCCGCGACGGAACGTCGCGCATTTCCGTGCAAATTCTAACAATCTATTCTTAAAGATCAAATCCTCGTCTTATAAAATTGTGTAAAAAGATCATAGTCTGAACTTCGAAGCGAGATAAAAATAGCGATCGATCTTCCTTCCACCATCGCGATTATGAAATCTGAGATTTTAGTATGCAAAAACGTAAATCGCAAATATATATATATATATATACATAGATAAATGACTCCACGATATTTTTGCAACGTTAATCATCCACTTAAGTTATTGCTCATGGCAGTGTAACAAGGATACATGTCCCTCCTGTCCTTCATCGGCTATCCCGATAATCATCCGTCCAACTTGGAAGTATAACGTATATGTCCGTTATTAACGTCAAAGCCGCGGTCATAAACGTGGTACAAATATATCTGACATTTACATCGTTGCATATTTATTGAGATTACTTTGCATAAACGTTCCTGAATATACATGCGCGTCATCGGAACGCCACGATTGCGAAATTCGTCTCGTTCAAAGAGATTCTGAACGATCGAGCACACCGGGCCAGGCGTAATACAACATAGTATTTCCGATTCGATAAACGCGCTCGGAAGCTTATTGGCGTAGCCAAGCATCGTCATTTCAACTATCTGTTCACCATCGATCGACGATCACGAATGGACGAAACCGTGGTAACCCCGACGATTTAGAGATCCGACCCGACAACCAGTTCGCCGCGGCCGGTCGTAAAGCATGGAATAAATAACACCTGCGATTATCGTAGTTATTACCGCCTAGATTCACGCAATTCGCGCGCGCGAATCAACGTTAACGATCCGATCAGATGGGCCCACCTTGGAAATTGGCGTTGATTACGCCGTTGGAACACGCTTTTTACGAGCGGCGATCACGTAATAGTATCGCAAGACGGCCGCTGTGCCGCGCGTCGTCGTTCATCCGTTTTTCATTTGCGCGACAAGCGAACGTCTCCGATGCGAAAGTTCAAGATGCCGATTGCGAAAACGAATGTATACTTACGTTCGAGCCGCGCACGACGAGCGCCAAGATCGACCGCGAGGCCCGCTATCGTGAACCCGGCATCACTTCGTCCTAGCGCGATCGAGTCCTTAACCCATTTGCATAACGTATCGATTATTAAAAGGATATATGTGTACATACATCGTCAAAGATTAATTTGTGACATCGCGTCGCATTTATTTCAGAGCATTAATCATTAAGATTGAGATATCAAAAAAAATTTTTTTTCACGAGTCTTATAAGATAAAATGTGAAGAAGTTTATAATAACAGATTATTGCAAATAAATTGCAAATCTACAGATTCTAATTGAAAAAAGTCTAGCATTTCGAAATTACATTGCAAACTGTCGTACATTTGCTGACAACGAATGCGGCTTGCAAAACTCGGAAAGACTGGTCGATCGCTGCTGCATTGCGGCGGCGCTTTCGCTATTACAAACGTCCTGCGATCGGTGCCATTGCACGAAGAACGACGGCGTGCGAATTGGCGCAAAGACGATCAACGATCCGGAGGTAGATCGAGGCAATCTTAATTTACTTTTATATTCCGTGTCTGCCGGGATGGCGAAAGAGAGAACGGCCCACGCTTGCCCATGATTCGAGAGGTCTCGCGAGAAGCATCAGCATAGCCGACGCGAATTACGAGAACACCTGTTTCTGCAAAACCAATCTAATTCGCTCTCGTTCATTACATTGAGATAAAATGATCGAACGTGATTTCGTAAATATACGTCGAAATTTCGGCCGAACAATAATTCTGACACGACCGTCTCTCTTCGTGTAAACTCGTTTCGTATTCCCGTGCCAACGTCAGGCACAATGCCACCGTACATTCTAAGAGACTGAGTCAGCCACTGAGTCCAGTGCCTCCTCTTCATCGACACAGGACGCTCCGCGTCTGGTCACGTTCCGTGGTACGGAAAGGTGCATTACGCACCCTTCGTACGCGCCTCTATGCGCCAAAGTCGTAACCAGATGCGTACAACTCGCGCGTACGAGCGATGACACTTAGACGAGCTTCCTAGCCGAGCGAAGAAAACAATAAGTCGTTCGCCACGTTTGGGTAACGTTGCGCCGAGAAGGATACATTTATATCTGCACCGTAAAAAAAATTTTATGAACGTGTCGCTCGCTGTCTGAAAATAAATCGGACACGTACGGCGTACGAATAGCCGCGATAATCGAACGGTGAGGTCTTCCGCATTTGAATTGTAGACAGAGTACGATCGCGCGAAGTGTGGTAAAAATATCTTTGATATATCGAACTCTTATACCGCATGCGTGAGACTCCAGTAATGAACTCTTTACACGCGCAAAATGCATGTTTACGTCAGCGCGAGGAACAGCCGCGGCGTACAACTCATGTGAGAGAGCTTGTCGATGCGTATCCGACTGTCCACGTGCCGGGCGTTGCGTGCGACACGCCCAGTGCGTGGCTCGGGCACCGCACGCATATACGTGCCGCGCGAACCGAGATTTATGCCATTGGCTGCGAAGCGTGCATCGTCGCGTTTATCGGCGGTCGACCGTTCCACGCGTGCGGATCGAACGAACGCGCATCGCGCTCGACACCATCTCCCGATCTATCGTTCGACGTACCGCGAACGAGATCGGCGATCTTTCACGCCCGTTGATCGCCGCCACCTTCTCTCGTCACATTCTCTTGATATTGTCTATACGAAAGCTACGAAACTCAACGTTTCGAAAAGTAATATAATTACAGATATATGAATTAATATTTTTCAATATTATGTTTAAACGCAACAAATTCCAAAAGAATAAACAATTCTCAATTATTTGCTGTCCGAGGAATTGATCAAAGCAGAACTCATAGGCAAATAAAATTGAAAGCAATTGAGAGCAAACGAGATAAAGTAATTGCTTCAAAATTATAAGTCATTAAAAATCATTATTTTTTAAATATTTTTAGTAAAAAATCATCACAATTTTAGTTAATACAAAATGTGTATTTATTGACCGAGAACAAGACAGATAATTCTTGGTAATTGTGAATAGCGTACAAGCGTTTGCGCCGATTGCGTACCTCTCGATTGCACGCAACCGACGAAATGACGATTGATCGACGTGAAATCCGGTGACATACATTAGAGCGGAATGAAAAAAAAAAAATGGGTGGGGAAGGAATGAAAGAAAAAGACGAGCCCGTCAGTCTTGGAGCGACGACAATTCTCTTTGTCGTCGGCATCGTCCTGCACGGGCTTGCCGGATACGCGCCCGCTGCATCTGTAACGAGGGATGTGCACCTCCGATAGCCGGCTCATCGCGCCACTACGCGCGCGCGTTACATAAAACCGCCGAGCGGTTGCATCGGCAGTCGCGCCGGTTGTCGCGCTCGCGATCTCGCTCCTGCGCTCGCGCGCGCGCGCGCGCGTTACTTATCCAGCCCCGGGCATTGAAATGCAATCCCTCGCGCGGATGATTTATACCTCGCCAATGCCCGCCCGCGGGGCAGGATGTCGCACGTCCCTTCTTTATGTCTTTATCGCCCGTCTCGAAAATATCCCGCAGCGCGCGAGAACGAACGAGCGAGCGAGCGAAGTTCGACACGTACGTTTTCGCGAATCGCGTCAGACGAACGTCAACAAAGTCGACGATGATCACTAAAACATGATAAGAGTACACCTTTAATACGGATCTTCATGTCTGATTTTCATCCTATATTGAAAGTCTGTTAATTTATATAATTCATATAAATGGAAAATAATTTACGGCGCCTGAGATGTTTTGAACGAATCTCATTTAGAAAAGTTACCTCACTTGCAGATTTTCTAATAGTATATTAAACTGAACATTAAACTGCTCTGCGTGAAATCGATTTGCTATATTTTATTTGCGTTTCGGACTGTATAATCTTCCGACGTTCTGCGCCAAACCATTAGTCCTAATTATTAAAATCTCAGATTATACTTTGTCGCGAGAAATTGAAACAGGGATTTACGTCGGGAGAGTTCGCCGAGGATCGAGCTAATAACCGCTGGAGAATTCACCGATTAAACTCGAAGAGAAAGTGATGTAACGCATCATAGGAGGCGACGGTTCCTTTGTTTCTGGTTAAGATCACGCTGTCTAGCGGGCGGGATCGCGCGATATCGGAGCGCGATGCGGAGAAACTTTTAGGGCGTCGTCCTAAAGCGAGCGGATTCCAAGCGCGAGCCGACTAGGGAGCCCGTCGCTCTATATCCGAACGCACTGGAAACGCCCGTGCGCGTAATAAGCCGGGACTTAAAAATTAGCATCTGTCGGGCCCGAAGACAATGGCTGATTTGAATAACAATGTTCGCTACCGTGTGGGCTTCTAACTCCTAACTATAAGTTCTAGACGCGACACGGGCCCGGCGCGTATCGCGCTCTCTTATACCGTGCGCCGCGCCGCGCCGCACCGCGCCGGCGAGGAACATGACAATGCCTCTCTACCCCCACGATATTTCCTCCCGCGGTCCTGTGTCCCCCTCGAGAGGAAAGTAAAAAGACGTTGCGCGAATATGGGAAAATAGCAGGCTTTCCATCTCTTCTGCGCGACGCACAAAGAAACGTAATAAATAATAATCAGTGTGCGTTTGTAACGGGATATACGCACGATACACGCGGAACGTAATAAAGACCACCGTCGCACAAATCGACATTAATATAATATAATTATTGCTGATTCTGTGTATTTCATTCTACTTATTTCTTATCCTCATAATTTTCAAATACGATTCGGTGAGATACATGTTATTACGGACAATTGGTTCGATAGAGATATCGGATAGCGATGGTATCTTAATCACGCCGCGATACGAACAGTTATTCGTAACTCACGTGTGGTATGAACTTACACGAGAGAGTTATACGAGGGCCACATATCGATGCGCGAACAGTTGACCCTGAAGTGTCTTCACCCTCTCGCGCTGGCGAGTCTTCTTTATGCTCGGTTACGCGTTACATACGACCGAACGTTCACTCGGCATACTCCTGAGACAAATATAGTTTGTGCGTGACCAGGGCGACAAGTATCGCATACCGCCTGTTCATACTCAGCCAGCTAGTCCAGCCAATTTCGCTATAAAATATGACCTGTATTATCCTCATCAGATTTTCACTTGTAACAATATTTTTTCGCAAAATTGACTTTCACAAAAAATTCTCCACGTTTTCCCGTCATATTGTTGTACTAAAAATATGGAAAAAAAAAGTTTGCTTTATATTTGCTCGCAATAAATTTTTCGGCACGTTTCACAGAACGAAATTCGCGGTGAGACAGACACAATGTATCGTTAAAGTCTTTCAGAATACAGGCGCCGACTCGACCCGATGCGCGAACGCGCGCTTCGAAGCGCTAAAAACCGATCCTAAACACACTACTCAACAATGGTCCGTAATCATTTCTTCTCGACCGCCGCCGCACTCACGGGCGGGCGGGCAGGTGCTCGCCAGCTTCCTCCTTGGGGCTATAAAATCCGGACGCTTCGACAGGTAAGAGAAGATAAGATAGAAGCGGACGACCTCCGTGTTTGCGGCACCGACGAATCAATTTGAGCTTCGGCTCGTCAGGAGTTTATTGCGGGTGGGTAGATCGCGGGCAGATAAAGTTACGGATGTTTCCAAACAACGGCAAAAGAATGCCGCCGGATGCAATTTGGAGTAGAAATCGTGTTGACGCTGCAGAAAGGGTCGCGTCAACAGGACGCGACGTCGCTTTTGGTAAAGCCGAAAACTGGACACTGGATAGTCCTGGATAAGTTGGCGTAATCGCAGCGATACGTCTTACCGACGTCGTAGACCACGTTGTGTTTAGCGAAACCTGCTCGCGGATCGAACTTGCTCGCACGAGCGGGAGCGTATCACCTTACCCAGACCGTAGATCGTGCCGTTCGCCGGCTCCTGTTGAGAGCATTTTCTTCTTATTGGCCATGTACTGTCGATTTCTGGACTACCTAATCGTAAATCACGACCGAGACGGCACACCACGTGTATGTACATACCTGCATTCTTGAACGTACACGGTGTAATTCGACGATCAGCGTGCAAGCACAGTCAAGGGTTGAACACGATAAAGGACGATAAGGACGATTAAGGTGACATCGATAATAATCTTAAATGTAGGGACGTTCGATATATAGCTTGGTAACAATTTGTTTATTCGCCGATTATCCTTTTTTCATCCATGCATTTTTTAATTGCGACTATATACGTATACATATAACTAGAATTTGAGAGATTCATTGTTACAAATATATATACTATACATAACTCATGACACCGTTATGTCAAACGACAAAGATCACCTAGCGTTCGTTGAGGCTTTAATTCTCAACGATAAGCGCAACGAATGCAACCAGCGCGATGACTCCGCCGCATCGCGAAGAATGGCGCGCATTTTCGCCTCGCTCTGCCGAGCAACGAGAGAGCGAGTGGCAGGTCTCTCAATCTCGATGACTGCAAAACGGTTTCAAGGTTTCCCCTACGAGCTTTCCGCGCGCGAGGTAACGAGGGCGCGATGCGCGTCTCCGCGGGGCACAGGTAGGTCAAAACACTTGCACAAGTCGGTATCCCCGTTCGCCGCCGCGGCGGCCGCTACGACACGTCCGGACGAAAGGAAAAGTGTAGATCTCACAAAGACAGAGAGCGCATCGCTCGCCGGAGATGGTGGAGGAGCTCACCGAGAGTGAAATCGGCGGAGAGAAGAGAAGAGGAGAGTATACCTACACCAACGTGATGGAGAAGAAGGATCGCCGGATTCGCCTCGTTGGCCGTCGCGTCGCCTGACGCAAGGACCCACGCCCGCATTGTGTTTCGCGTCCGACTCCAACTTGTCGCTCTCGCCCGTTCATTGTGCACGAGTCTCTTCTTCCTCATGTTGCCATCTCGCACACCACCGTCCTTCCCGTACTCGCTCGCTCGCTCTTCCGTCCAAGACGGACGTGGCGATCGGGCGACGGGCGAGTGGCGTACATACACCGGATTAGGTGGGTAGACGCGTATGAGTCACCTGGAGCCGCGCAAGCAAGCGAGTGAGATTTTCTTGCATGCTCGCGCGCATGGAGAGTCGACGCCCTAACCCACATAAATCCGTGGTATTAGCCGTCCAGGAAAGGCCTTTTCTCGCGGCACTCGTGCGCGCCGGCTGAACGAACGCGGCCGCCCGCGCCGCGCCGGTGGGAGGCCCGTCCGTCGCCCTTTTGTTCGCCCGCGGCGGATGGAATCTCGTCTGGCGTAATCGAGATTCTTTTATTAAGTCATTCAGCACCGATGATGCACGAACGAGGAGGCGTTACATTATATGCGTTCGAGCGATCGAAGGCGTTGCGCTCGCTTTCGATATCAGTCGGAGAACGGAGATATCCTACCGCCAGGGAACGAGAACGCGGTAGCGGGAAAATTGTTGCGACCGCGGATGGCGAATGTGAATCCCGGTATTCGTGGAAAGTACATATTAATCGATGCATTGAGAGCGATATTCAATCGACGAAGCCTTCGACGGAAAACGAGAATCCCCATAAGCTTTAAATAAGCGTGGGTGTCGGTGACCGGATTTTTTTCTTCACGTTCGATCTACAACGTATGGCAATGCTCGACTTTTCGACGAGCGTGGGCCGCATCGCTTATTGCAATATGATCGATCCATTAACATGCTGGAACATGATAGAATACCACTGATCCTCGATCAAATCACGATATAAGATATGCAAATTAACAACCTACCTAGCTATTTCCCTCAGGTAATATCGTATTACCTTCTCATCCTAATAGTCTTCAATTAAACGTTTCAAAGATCCTGGTTTCTAACAGAATGCCTGAAATTCCTTCCAAGGTAAAAAAAAGGTAACTGATCTCTCTTGCACGGTAATCTAATCGCGCTCCACTAGCGGGATCGCCTACACCGGCGTGTAGCTATCTAGCGCAATCGAGCGATTCAGATCCGAACGATCCAAGTCGGAACGTAGGTCGGCAAAGAGAGGTCGGAGAGAGAGAGAAAGAGAGAGAAAGAGAGGAGAGGATTGCCACAAGATGCGGGGTGATGCGGCGGGGGAGTGCGTGGAACAATGGGAACCACTGTCCGGGGCATTGCCTGGCCTGTGCCGCAACTCGCGCGCAGGAGATCCGATAAGATAGGGGTCTCTGTATCGCCTCGTAGCCACCATTCATCGGCGCCATCGTCGTGGGCACCTCTTTACCCTTTTCACGGCGCGGCATATTAAAGCCATTGTGTTATCTGTCATGTCGAAGATATCCGAAGGGCCAACAGCCGGGACACGGTGCCCCGCCAAAGGAAACTAGTCGCGTCAGAGGCGTGAAAAGCATCTCGCGTGGGTGGCACGAGGCCCCGGCACCTCTTTCGAGACCGAGGCGCCCGAAAATCGATGACTGTGTGCGCGCGGCCGATCGGAGCGCGATTGGTAAACCGGTAGAATAACACATCCGAGCGATCCGACAGATATAATTATGTTTGTCCTACAATCAAGCGACGCATCTTTCATAAAAATGAACCGGTTGAATCGTCATATCGCGTCCATGCATCTCCCACGCCGATTACGTGCGCGAGACTCGTCTAATGGTCGCGCACGATACTCTTTCATCATCGAAAGTAATTGTTACCCGCTAGTGAGCCGTTTCCCTAATCGCGCTCCAGTAAGAATTGATTCCTAGGCGGCACACGTGCGCGACCGGTCTTATGAGGACGAAGACGCATTGGGAGGAGCGCCTACCCACGTGCATGCAGAGTTATCTATTCATCCGTTCGTCCACCTACCTACTTGACACCTACCCGCCTATCCGTCCATCCTAACGTCTAATGGCGCTCGCGCGCTGTTACTTTCGCGCGCCCCGAATTATTGTAAAAGGCCGCGTAACACTTGCAACGAAGCTCGCGCGACCGGGTCGCTCGCCCGAGCGCGGCTGCTGTCGTGCAACAATGGCAGTGCACGCTCTGACGTTTCTCATGACGATTAATTCGCGGACAATGCGCGATTGCGCCACGACAATTAGCGACAACACTTTTGCCGGCCGGCGAGAGCGAATTGTCGGGCGAGCGCGAGCGAGATAGAGAGCGTCGCGTGAGCGCCACACGCACTCGCGCACGCAGTCACGCATGCACATATATATATATACGCGCTCGAGCGCGGACGCACTCATGCGCACGCTACGCGTCCGCTTCTGTGTGCGTTTGCGCTTACGCTTACCTACGCCTCGCCGCTCGCGCGTGCCTACCGTGTTTTGCGTATGTAGAGCATGGGACCGCCATTGTCTATTGTTGCTCGTTTTATTATCCCCGGGTCATGGTCGCTCGCGCTGGCTCGGCTTGGCCAATCGAAATCGCGCCACCATCGAATTCTATTATTTTAAATAAGCATGCACCTTCAAATGTCTCGCAAACTCGTGGTAAAAAGAACTTGTTACAAACATTCTCAGAGATCCCCTTTCGCTTTCATATTTTAAATACTTTAATTTCTGTGATTTATTAATAAAATCAACAGAACAGAAGCAGCGTTTTTGCTTTAAATCGAATAAGCTATTATGGGATTAATGGAAAATATTTTCCATTAAAAAAACTTGTTACAAACATTCTCAGAGATTCCCTTTCGCTTTCATATTTTAAATTATCTAATTTCTATAATTTATCAATAAAATCAACAGAAGCAGCATTTTTGCTTTAAATTTGTTTAAATCGAATAAGCTATTATGGGATTAGTGGAAAATATTTTCCATTAAAAAGACTTATTACAAATATTCTTAGAGATTCCTTCTTGCTTTCATATTTTGGATTTTCTAATTTCTGTGATTTTGTAATAAAGTCAACACTGAGAAAAAATTTATCTGATGCACTTTAGTAAATATTAGTTTGCATATACACAACTGATGTGACTTTATTTACTAAAATTAAGAAAATGTTCCTTTTTATTAGTATCTATATTTTTCTCTCAGTGAATACACATAGGCCGGTATATTCACAATCAGATCTTATTTCAAGACCGTCTTAAGTAATATCCTTAAGATGCTAATACGGCTCTGTGATTGGTTAATGACATCTTAAGATGGACTTAAGGTGGTCTTAAATATAAGAACCAAATATGAATACCAGCCATATACTAATAAAAATAAAAATTTTCTTTATTTTAATAAATGGAGTCACAGTTGTCAAACTAATATTTACTAAAATGCAGAAATTTTTTCCTTAGATGAACAAACAACATTTTTGCTTTAAATCGAAGGAACTATTATATATGGGAAGCTAATGGAAAAGATTTTCCATTGAAAAGATTTTCTTTTGTGTCAATCTCGACGGACAAATTAACGAACATCTGTGTTTTTCTCATTGAGGAAATCGTCATTTATGAAAAATCATCGTCTTCTAGAAGATTATCTTCCCGAAAAGAAAAAGAATGAAGAAGATAAATTACTAAAAAAAAGTGCTGTGTTGTGTCGAAGTTCAAAAAGGCTACATTTCAAAGGCGTCTAACCGCCATTGTTATTTAGTTTGTGACTTACTTCATTCTGAATACCTACATCTTATTATTCTAGATACATCCTTAATAATAGTAATGTAAATATCATTAGAAAAATAATGCATCAATTAATAGCTGAAATTCTCACTTATTGTTATATTTTTACAATTTATAATTTCGAGAACGTTTACCGTGGTAAATGACGTTGATTAGAAATGAAATAGATGAATTCGCTCAAGACATGTTTATATTCACGTACATCCGACTATTACTAAGCGATATAGCATCGCTCACAAATGGTTCCCGTGACAGGAGGAGAACGACGCGCGGCAAAGGAAAGCAAGATATAGAGAGATAGAAGAAAAGAAAAAGAAGTGAAGAGATCCTTATATAGGAAGAATAAAAGAAAAGGCAAGGGGGGGCGAAGAAGGCGTCGGAACGGTCGCCCGCAGTGCCGCTGACTATTTATCATAAGATCGATCGGTATCTCGAAACGATACCGGTCCGATCGGCGTCGTATCGATTCTTCTAAGGGCTTCAATTAACGTTATTAAAGCACCATTAATCTCCGAATCGACACGATGTACGGTATGCACGGCATGCCGCGTCCCGCTCCGACCTCCTGCGATCCTCTCCTCGCATCCGATCCCGCGGGAGGATGCACGGGTATATATACGGATCGATCCTCGAGAGCTCGATCCATTTATTCTACGATCCCCTATCGCGACCAGGTACGCGTCAAATAGCTGAGTATGCGCTCACGTTAAAGTAGAATACGTGAGCATGAATTATCTGAACAATCTAAAGCATTCTTTTTCAACAGAACTATAAATCGAAATATATAATAATGTGTGATTAAAATTACATAACAGATAAATTGAGTGAAGTAAGCTATATGCATGAAGAGTTAATATTCATATTACTGTAACGGTATTAATATTTTCTTATCTAAAATTGTGTTGTACGTGCGCGTGTATATATGTAATATGTGTATGCTGTCGTTACGAAAAGATCGTTAAATATGTCATGTGAGATTTCATTAAGAAATACTTTACATGCGAGATACCAAAGTCCAATAGATTTGTCAGTGGCACAATCGTCTTTGCTTTCTGTCAAATTGCATTCGTCGGAACCGATGGACATTAGGAATCTCCTCCTTTTTTTAAAGTAAGAACTGTTGTTGCGCAAATGCCGTAATAGCCATGCAAGTGCCATGAATAATTGCCACATGTCCATTATCAGGTAATACGCGAGATCGCATACGAGGGGAAAAAGTACAAAATCAGGCATTTTTTTGAAACCATGGTGACGGTGCGCGGTGCGGTGCGTAAATCATACTGTGAAAGCTTTACGATAAGTCGCAGCTAAGTACGCGCAGGTACCCTTGTTAGCTGGCAAATTAAAAGCACCGGCAATATAGAGGTCGTATGCAAAATCGCGTTTCACCGCGATTAAAGTTCATCTGCCGAATGCATTTGCAGTAAATGCAATAAAAAAAATTAGACGATGGACGTCATAGATTCTGCGAAAACCACATGATTTTGTAATATAAAGTAGCATAACAATTTCTAAGAATGCAGATCTTTTTTAATAAAAAAATGTATCAAAAGTGGAATAAAAAAAATATTTGCGGAAGCTTTTTGTTATCGATTTTAACATGGATTTAGCAAATAACCTGATATTGTATTTTTATTTGGAAAATAATTTAGTCTCACATCGTTCTATTACGTTATTTATAAAATTAAGAAATATATAGGTACTACAATCCGCTAAGCAACTACAAGAAAGTGAAAATTCCGCTTCTGCATATTCTGCATGGATCTCGCAATGTAAAAGCAGATGATGTTTTTTCACTCAAAGCACCAATAATATGACAGCGACACGCATAAACGTCGTGCACGACTAGCTTTCGGTGTCTCTCCGGTTGTATGTAAAGTCGCGTTAAGAGCGTATATACCTACTCGCTTGGTCCGCGCTAATGAAGTAGACCAGACGCTGGGGCAAGAAGCACGGTCCATACCGCACTACCGGGGCGTGGCCGCATACATGAATACGAAAAACGTGGTCCCCGAACGAATGAGTGCACAAGGCCCGAGCGCTCTGTCGGAAATAAGGGAGTATAACGTCCCTCGGAAGGCGTCATCACGATGCGTTTGGTGAAAGTAAATCGCGCCTACGATCCCGCAGAGCCGTACGATCGTGCAAGAACCAGAAGGAGTAGCTCGAGAAAACGGCATTCGTATACCGCGAGTCTCACATATAGCCATAATAAATTGCACGTGTAATTTACGAGATGTATCGCGAAAATGCGGCATTCTTTGCTGCGTTGTTTTGCGCAGATTGCGCAATCGTTTTTTACACCTTACAAACACTTGATTTGTTTATCATTAAATGGACATCGGATTTTTTATTCATTTAGGTTGATGAAAAAGAGCAATTAATAACTAAGATTTTGTTATTTATGATATCCATCATATGTCTATCGCAACATATGTTAGGTATAAATATGTTGAATATTATAAATAACAAAATCTTGGTTATTAATTCCTCTTTTTCACCAATTTGCATAAAAAAATCCGATGTTTAATCATTAATAATACGTATCATATTTATTTTTGCTTTTGTTTATCATCGTCAAAATCGCAGCATCGACATTTAAAATGGATAATTACGTATCTCCCTAATTGAATGGATAATTGAGTTCCTCAATCAGGCTCGAGCTATCCATCTCCGTGCGCGCGTGTCCGCCTTTCCGTACATTACGAAAACACTAAGTCTAAGCATATTGTTAAGAGCGCATCGTCGCGACAAGTCGCACGGGGTATTTGTGTGCTGCGAGCCGCGAAGAAGTTCCGTTTCCATGCAGCGGTCCCAGCGCTAAAGAAGAAACCGCCAGCTTGTGCAGCGAAGGATGCATCTGGCGCGAGGTCCCGGCTTGTCCTTGCCGATTCCGTCGCCGGAAACGCAGCCTCTTGACCCCCCTCTCCTGGCCCCCATGTGCGCAATACTTCCGGCAAACAGGCAGATCACGTTTAGAAAGAGCTAGATTCGTCTTGCTAAAGAAGATCGCAATGTCTAGATAAAATTGCAATTAGGCGTGTGTAAACTGTGTAAAGCCTAAGCTGCTGCGAGCATAGCGGTAGCAAATAACGTTAACATAATAATAATAAAATTGCATTATAAAAAAAGTTATAATTAAGTTGTACAGTCTTTGAATTAATCTTACGTATGTAAATTCTTGAAAAAAAAATTTTTTTTTAATATAAAATAAATTAATTCAGTGTATTATCTGATAAATTAAAAAAATGATATATTAAAAGATATTCAAAGATGATTCTATACGGAAATGAAAATGATAAGCACATGTTAAAAATATCGCTTAAATCCACATGCACTGTTGTACTTGCAGCCGGATTTCGCTTCGTCTAATCGCAATTACATCGAGCATGTCCTTCGTCGGAACTTTCTTGCGTTCGCGATCGCGGCACCTGCCGCGAAGTGGGGATCGATCGAGAACGAGACAGCGGGACGACGTGGAAAGGGAGACGAATCGGGGAGCAGAGAAGCGCGAGGAGGAGAGGAACGCGCGAGGGAGGATGTCCAAACGGAATCAGGATCGGCATGGGCAGAGAACCGTGCACTAAGCAGCCTCGTCGACATCCTGCCTTTGCCAGGATTGCGACATTGGCTCCGCGCAGCACGGAAAACACACTGTGTCTCGGGAGCGGAAGCAGATCTTGCGCAATCGGGCCGCCCATTGTCTTGATCCTCCGCCGCGGGGTCGACTTTGGCTTCACAACATCGACGTCTCTGACGCTGCGCGCCGTACCGACGTGAACATCTCGTAGCTATCGGGTCACGCTCGACCTTATACCATGAAGCGTATCGATCGCATTTCGAACGAACGCGTTGCAATCGCTCGGCGTCTTACGTTGATTTCGTCTCGGTGTTTCGTCATTAATTCCCTCGACCGAAATAGTCTTGGTGCATTACCTCTAAAGCAATCGTATAATTGCACTCGCTTGCATACGGCACCAATGCACTTTTAGAACTCGCGCCATTGCTATTTTTCTATATATTTCTCTAAAGAGTTCTTTTACTTCTTTTAATTACACACGTTGCGCTAATGTCATCTTTAAGCATAACAAGTAACCGCAATTTACGGTATCAATCAATCTCACAATTTCCGTGTAATAAAGTGCTCGGGTAATCGGGGTAATCACGATCAAGGGGAGCGAGATCGCGCGCTGCCGCGAGTCGAGTACGGTATACGATTCTGCGTAAGTACGCAATTTTGCGAAGAACGCGTAGGCATAAGGTAACGCTCGCCAAGGAACGATTGCTACATTATTTCCTCCTCGCGCAATTTTACACTTTGCGTGGTGCACATGCGGCTGTAGCCGCGATACGCCGCATATATGCGGCGCGGCGGCGTGGGTCGGGCGCCAGAAAAGCCGGCGCGCGTGTGAAATCTATGAATCACCATCGCACCGGTCGATACGTATACACAAAAGCCGACGAGTAATCCTTAAACGCGTCTCCTCTCCAGATAATTCCGGCGAACCGAAACGCGTTTATCGCGCCGCGCCAATTACTCCGTCCGCGTGGGAGGATTATGTAAAAGGCCGGCCTCGGGAATGCTCGCGATACAGGTAAAATGGGTGAAAATGTTGCACGACTACGTGCGTAAAATGGCAAAATATTCTAGTGAAGTATTAACGAAAGCGCCTAATGAGCGGTTAGTATTTTCGTCACGGTCTATTGCCTTTCTAACGGATAATTGTCTGGTTTTTTTTTTCTACGATAGTTTCCATACGATCACACGATTGTTGTTCCCTGCATTTCCTGGCGATGCACTTTGATTTTTTTTTTCTTTGCGACACTTTCTCCGGTCGAAATGTGGATCCGAGTCGGCCGGCGTCGTTCCTGGAACGTGGCCGTCGCGATTAATTAAACGCGAAGTAGAGTCGCACGAGCGCACTTATCGCGAGTACAAATGGCAAGGCGGATTAAACCGACGTGCCATATTTTTTTTTTAGAGCCGCTCCAAGGCAGTCGGGTGGCACGATCATAATCGAGACGAGCTTCATCCGGCAGTGCAGGTTGCTGCAGATGCGCAAGGATAAAATATTACGCGAGTGCTAGATTTAGAATGCGATAAGGAGATTGTTAATCTCCGGGACGACGTAGGAAGAGAAGACGCGTACGTTTGTATAGCGTCGTTACATCGTGTTTCCGAGTGAAATCGTGTTAAAAAAGTAAATGTCAAATCCCGTTTGTGGATGCTTGTGCAAGTAGTTGACATTGAAGTCTTGGAACATCCACGATGCAAATATCTATTTAAAAAATATACATATAATAATTTTTTAACTCTTTTCTTATTTCTCTCATCGGATCCAGATTCCATTTCATATTAATATGTAAGCAGATCATTGTGACACCGTCACCCTTATTCATATATACAATATATACCTATATGGATGAATGAGCATCGGATTCGCGTAAAGTATCACTGTTAACGCATGAGAGAGGAGAGGAGAATTGACCCTCTTCTTGTGCGCACACACGCATCTACATTAACCCCTATGCCACGAGATCACATTGCGGCGCAAAGACGATTCTATTTATGCGCGCAACCGACTCGGACCTGGGGTTAATACGATGATATCACTCACGGGATATACTTACCTACTACGTAAGTCGATTAGCGCAGGAAAGCCGGAGACGAGTTTTGCGGTCGAAACCGAGCACCGTGGACCGAAGTGTATCTCCCGACGTAAAGAGGGTTGGATGATGAAAACGTGAGGGACAAAACGGGTGAAACTAGTTTCCTAGCTCTTTCACGAGATCTAGATATTTAAGCTTTTAATCCGCTGTGGAAAAAGTCTATTTCTGATACTATCTGCTACTTGTATGCATACGTATCGCGAATTAATCTGAGAAAGAGATCCTTAGCATTTATGTATGTATATATTATGTGCGGTTTACATCTGGACCAAGTTCAATAAAAAACAAGTAATCGAATAAATTCAAGACAACGTTGACCATTTGGTATAATAGACGAGGTAAATAAGCAATATGGCAAAGAAAAAGAGTTCTTCTTTTGATCTAATCTCTTGTTATTGTAATTACAACCATTAATATAATTGTAAAATATTACATTACGCCTAATAAAACGGATTGTAAACCAAACGGATATTTTTTTTATTTTAATGTATAAATGGAGATGAAAAACCAATTTCAAGTCCGGGTGTGTAGTTTCGGTTCTGCTCTACAAAAAACCCTACTGGATCCCAAATAACTCGCAAGATACGCAATAAAATATATCTCTCTACGTCGTAATTATACCGGCGAACCCTAAATATTCTCTCTCTCTCTCTCTCTCTCTCTCTCTCTCTCTCTCTCTCTCTCTCTCTCTCTCTCTCTCTCTCTCTCTCTCTCTCTCTCTCTCTCTCTCTCTCCGCGTCTTCCTTTCGATCTGTCGGAATGCGGCATCATACGAATCGCTCTTCTTCTTCCTCCTCTGCTCTCCGTCCGAAAGGCAGTGCACGCTTCGCGCGATCACTCTTTCTTCCCGCTTGCCCTTAGCCTTTTTTTTCTCTTACCTCTTCCCTTCCTCCCCGCGCTGCCCGACTTGTGAATACATCTACGAGTTAACGAATTTCGAAGCGCGCGAACGGCACCCTTCTAATCCTGTGACTAACGTCCACGTCGAGAACAGAGCCGGCGCGAGCACGCGAGGATGCGGAGCGACTAGAGGCTTAAGTCTTAGAGATCCGCAGGATCTCGACTCCAACCCTGTTTCAGAGATCCCTTCTGGGAAGGGCGCGGGGATATGCGCTGGACGACGTCTTTATCGTCTCGCATCCACCTCGTTTCGCTTCTCGCGCGTTAAGGTAACGACTCTAACATTTCATCGTGTAGCCGCGTATACGTTGCTTCCACGCGCAATTATTTTGCAAAAAAACTCTTTAACACTCTAGCTGATACTCTTTAAACACTTTACGATGTTATTAATATTAGTAATATTGTTCATGCAACATCAACATAAATCAGTCTTTGCAGAGTTATTTTTTATCCCCGACTTTCCAAGTCGTGAGTGTCTATAATGAGACTTTTAACATTTCAATCGACTCATTATCGTTACTTTACTAGGCACAATATAACATCATCCGAAATATTTTCATTTCACAGTAATGAATAGAATCATTCACTCACGTACTTTCTCTTACTACAGATCACTTAACAAAAGATGAGTAAAAAAATCTTTTCGACTCGATAGCTCCTAATCTATTAATTTTCACAAAATTTTGTTTTGATATCTTCTATATGTGCAGAGCACTTTAACCACAATTCAAGAAAGTTGAGAAAGTAGGCATAAACTGTACCAAAAGAAAATACTGCTCCAAAATACTCTGAAGCGTAATAAGTAGCGTCCACTTGAAAGACACGAGCTGAACGAAAAAGCTTAATGACGTGTGACTATTATTAGTCACACATTGACAAAGCGTCGCACAGCAAGGAACGAGCTGAGGGCGTCGAGGGCGTCTCGTCGAAGAGACGCGGCGAGACGAGAGGCCGTGCGCCGCGTTAGCGCGTTGCTCTCTTTATTTTTCATCCTTTCTCTCTGCTTTACATACGCTACACGGTTACGGTGGGGCCATCGTCCTCCGGCCGCTGCTGCAACATTGCAACGATTATTGTGCCCTGCTACCTTCACACGGTAGCAACGCGGTAGCAACAAGCGACTTCTTTTGTGTGAGGATGCTGCGAGGATGTCTCGCGGCGACACAATGGCTCGTTTCAAGCAGCGACCGGATTTCGGAGTCCGGAGTCACTGAATGGACCATTGGACCGAAGGGCAGACACAGTTGCCAAAGCCAATGAGGTACATCACGGTAATAACGTTGCATGGGCGTTAACGTATTAGGAGCGATTTCCGTTACATTGTTGACCGTTCTTGGACGACGTTTCCGAATGGAGTCCGAGCCGATCCCTCGAACTCGCGTCGTTGCCCTTGCACCGCTAAAAAATCGCCAATCGCACGTATGTAGATCCGAAATACTCTTGCTAAGAGCGTAAAGCCCGCGTTCTACGACGATTATCCAGCTCGTCTCAATGCGATTCATGTCTCACGGCCGAAAATACGGGCAAGTCACGAGGCCGACTTCCTCGTAGGAACACTAATAGGAACGTCTACGCCAATTAAACGAGCCGATATATATACTTGGCACGCAGACGCTACGTAATGGCGATTGCATTGCGCAATCTTGATTTCACTCGTGCGTAAAACTATTGTCCGCGGACGATCGGCCCTACCGCTTGGGCAAACGGGTCAGCTTCAGCGCTGGCGCGCGGGTTCGCAGGGCAGTTGGTTCGCGGCGGTCGACTAAAATTCAAGGTCCCGATTCTACTTCCGCGGTCGAATTTGGTCGACAGGCGCATCCTCGGTTCTCGTTTATCCGAATTTTTTCAAGGTTGCGGCCCCATGCGAGGACGATGTTCGTCGATTTGGGAGAAACCCGTTCGCACGGTCGCTTCGCACGATAAATACGAACATCTATGGTTAACGTGGGGCCGCGTTCGTTTTAGTAATTCGCAGACTATATACGTCTTGAGTAGCATTCGTGTTGCGATAAGCGATTACGCAAGGTAGTATATACATTATGCTACGCGGCATTCATTGTCGGGGCCGCAACAAGGAATCATTACGTGCAGCCGGGCGTTACGGATATACGGAGCGGTATTTTACCGGCGCTTTAGCGGTAACAGAATGGTCTTACTTTTTCTGTCGACTTTTTTATGATTTTAATAATGAAAACCGGTAAAACAAATTAATAAACGAGACAGTGCTTGAGCCGTTTTGGAAAAAATAAATATCGCATTCAAAATTCACCGAAGAAGACATCAATGTACTCAGAGAAAAGACATTGTTTTTAAAGAAATAACAATTTGTTAAATAGACAATTAGAAAATTAATTTTAATTTTAGCAAATCCTACTTCTTAATAAATAAATTTTTATACAACTTGTCTGCTTTACCGAGTAGTGTATTGTAAATATATTTAAATTATTGTAGTAGTAAAAAAAAATACACACGAGAGGATTACGCAAACGAAACTGAATGATAAAAATACGTAGAGATAAAGACACGGGAGAGGAGGGATGGACGGCAAGGGGAGCCGTAAGAAAGAAGCCGAAGAAGGGAAAAAAAGGAGAAGGTGGAGCATAAAGAAAAGGCGCGCGAGATCGCGGTAGCAATCGGCGGACCCATCATTAAAAATCAGTTAACCTTGCAATTACCGTGCGAGTCCCAGCCTATTAAGTGCGCGTAATCGGAAGAGGTTTTTTTGGAATAATCGTTCGTGTTGAGCGCATGGAGAAACGAGTTCGCGCGGGGCACCCGCCGATTAGGCGACCGCTCGGCGGGAAGGAAGCGCTTTGTTTCGTAGGGAAGGCACGAAGGGGCCGGAGACGAATGGCCAGTCTGTTTCGCACACATTTGCAAAATACTGATGACTTTGCGCGAGCAACACTTGTTGATAAACTCGCTCGAATCACGGCAGAAATGTCAGAAGTTTCAAGGTTTCCTATAATGGCATGTCCGAAAGAAAACTTCCGATCAGCAGAAGGTGTATCTATTCCTTCTTTCTATCAAAATTTCTAAATCGATCTCATTGTAATTGATTTTCCAAGCAACTTTTTTCTTTTCTATCAATTGAAATCACGACGTTTAGGTAATTTTTCAATCCAGTGTTGGAAGCTTGAACGGAACAGTTATGCGAGGAAGCTTCCATTTAGCGGCCTAAGTAGTCACTTACGAGTCTATAACCCTTTCTTTACGTACGTTATTGCTTCGTTAAAGCGTCATTTTCTCCTCTCCTGATTTCCACCGTTCGAGACGCTCGGCAAAAAGCTATTTGGCGAAGTTACGCCCAACTCCGTTGCCGCTCATACACTTACTTAACTCTGCACCATACAAGATTACCGGAAGAGCCGTTTGCTCTCGATATGTTCGGCCGCTAACATCGAGAGCTCGAACGGGACAGAAAACAGAGCGACGGCCGATCGGCGATGAGTGGTTACGAGTTACAGACAAGCTTGTCGGCACTTAAGTGGCGCCGAATAGGGACGCGTAAGTACAACCTGGACTCGGTATTGATGGTGTACATACGTATATGCGAGAATCGACCGCGCCAGCAATTTCAAGGTACGAAAAGATGAGTTTAAAGTCTACTTACCCATAGCTTCGATTGGGAGTGGAGAATCCGACATTAATCGATCCACTGACCCAACAGTCATCTCGATAACGAACCTGAAACATTAATCATAACGTATTAACTCTTAAAGCGTTAGATATACAACCACACTTATGCATGCGCATGTGTTATTTTAGTAGTTTTAAAAAGCATAATTTTATAAGAAGATAATGCAAGCTATAATCATATAAAAATTGAGATATTATTTAATATAGTATACCTAAGTATGCAATACTGTATCACATAATCGAGATATTATATCGACTATTTAACTTAATTGTTTAAACATATATTTATTACAAATGCTTTTAACAATTATTTATAAGTCGTTTAATCTTTTTTTATTAATGCTTACACCTGCAACGATATCAGGATAGTGCAAATATAATTTCGGCAAGGAGATATCAGTCTTGCATGCAATCTCGATAAGAGCGATCATATCGTGTCGCCCGCTTTTGTTGATGGGAAGACAGGCCGAGCGAGTTGCACGGACCAACAAAGTCGAAGTCAGCTCGTGGGCCTCGGCTGTATATGATTAATGCGACCCACTGTGGCGAACGCAATATAGAACGACGTGCCTCATTTGCATTTGCGTTTCGAGGACCACCGTGTTTGACGTCGAAAACCTCTTAACGAGGAATTATTAAGGAACAATTAAACTCTTGACGAAACTCGCGGTGTACACTGCCAACATATCTCGCATAACGAAAAACGTCCGAAGGAGATATTCAAGCGTCGTTCTTAATCGGTCTTCTTGTGTTTTATCTGATGTTTCCTAATGAGATGCGTTTGTTTTTCTTACGACAGTTTGAAAATTGGGCAACGTGTATGTCCATGTTCAATTAATCTATAAGTGAATTGATCCAATTATTTCCTGCGTAACGTATAAGCGGTAGAGAAATATATTTTATATCAAAATAATTTCTTTTACGTTGTTTTCTAGCTATTATCTAACTAGTGACTTTTTTACTATCTCTATACTAATAATAAATATAGATATTTCGTAGACATATTTCTATTTAAATGTCTATTTAAGAATTAATCAAAAGAAGATATAAATTGTCGTCGAAAATCTGTTGACGAGGAATTATTAAGGAACACAATTAAACTCTTGACGAAACTCACAGTGTACACTGCCAACATCTCGCATAACGAAAAACGTCCACAGGCGATATTCATGTCCCTTATGAAAATTCTTCAGAATTATTAAAATTGCTACTGCCAATATAGGGTTTGCAACAACGTCGCACAAGAGTGTTCCCAAATTATTACTTTATAAGAATAAGAGGTCTCGAAGGAAACTACTAACGCGCAAGCAGCGACACGTATTCGTAACCGCGTGGGCGTTTATTGGTGACCTGTTTAACACAGGCGACAGTTAGTGGATTCAATGATCGTGTAATTGTCAGCGGGAAACCGGACTACCTCTCCTTCGCTCTGCCCGCAAGCTATTTTGCAAATCTTACGATTACCCCAAGAGGCAAGATGAAGTATGAGAATTGATGGAATACCACTTGTAAGTTCTTGTGCGCCAGTAATATCGTTTATTGTCGATTCAAATTTATGCAAAACTGTTTCATAAGCACGGCTTAGCGCGAGAGGCAAAAAGTAAAGACATGTCGCAATAATTCATTAAATAGTTCGCATTTTTCTACGATTTTCATAAATTACAAAGAGGACCCCGTCCACTTAATGCGCGTTTCCTCAAATAATCTGAGCAATAAAACTGAGTAAATAAACTGAGAAAAATATACTTAAATCGACCATTTTATGCGACGAACACTAATAAAAAGATTTTATATCCTCGCTGAGATCTCCCTGACTAGATTACCAACTATTTTTCTGTAATGTATTGACGATTTTCGCGTCACTCAGTAATCTCGTCAAGCCATCGCAAAGATGCTGCTTCTCTCAGCTGGAAACCGTTTCTCACACTTTCTTACGGCTTTCCGCGACGCGATAAGCGGCCCGCCATAATGGATCCGCGGAGTTGCGGATAAAAATGCTCGGCACTCGTGCGCTCAAAAGATCTTCCGCGAGAAACGATCTTCCATAGAGATTCGCGCACACCCACGCGATGAGACACGCGCTTCCATGCAGGTGCGTGCCCACGGGTTCGCGGGGGTTAATGCGTCGAGTAATAATTAAAACGCCATTTCGCGCGCGCACGGCGCGAGAAAGGTGAGACGCGAGGCGCGATTATAAAGCCGCTGCCGCGCCTATCTCGTAACGGTTTGGTAAATGGACCTCTCTGTGGACGGTCATATTATACATATTGCGTCGTGTATGGCGTCCAGTGAACGAATACGAGGAGGAAGATACGAGACGATGAGCGCGTAGATCCAGCGGAGTCGCGGCCGGCGCGCGGCGGAACGCTTCAGAGGTCGTCCGCGACCTCTCAAGAGACCCCGAGAGGTTTGCGTTTTTTCTCAGATACTAGAAACCATCGACTTTCGGTCGAGTCGGCACTCGATCTTCCGTCGGTATCGCGCGCGCGATCGGGGACGACGTTTAATAAAAAGACCGGCGGTTGTGTGCGTATGTATTCCGGTAATCTTAATAATGGCATCTCGACGAAGATTCTCCGTAACGTCCGACACGACGCGCCGAGGAGGAAAATTTTTCAGCTCGTATCGGATCATTTTGCATGCACAGATGTATATACATATACGCGGGGTTGGTCATACGCAAATACACATTATAAGAATGATCTCGCACGGGCGCATCAAGCGCATGTCGCAATTAACACTTACGTAAGAAGGTAATTGAGAAACCGCGCGGCTGCTATCTCGTGGGCAAGATGTACCGTATCGAGGAGGTTTATAATAATTCGGTGCCGCTGCGATGATCCGCGCCTGGCACTTACATAGCGTTCACATTTAGCGTCTACGTTTAATTTCCTGACAACTGCCGCAACAACCAGCGTCCTCGCTCAACAATTGATCCTGTCACGTTTACGCGTTAAAATTTCCATAACTCACGTGTGTGCGTTGTCTCGGTAAACGTAACCGCGTAAAACGTTTATCTCATTCTAAGCGATTTATATCGATGCGCACGTCTTCTCGTTGATAGAAAAATTACTTCTTTTTACCTTGTGCTTTTTCTCTTAACGACACGATGCATTTTATGCAAGTACGTTTGCATGATAATCTGATGACGTTCGTTTATATGTGTACTAAAAGGATCTGAAATCATTAGGTTTGAAAAGATTAATTGACATGAGATAAGAAATGCGTGAGATAATTTAACCTTTGAATCAAGTTTCTTTTTAAACTGCAGATAAAATGAAATGTTAGTGAAGGATTGGCAAAATGAAAGGATACGTCGAGAATTAATAAATCAAGTTTATATTTCACAAAATATCAGGATTGTAACAAAATCTTTCTAATACCGATACGGAATAAGCGGAGTCCCGTAATTATGAAACTTATTAAATTTAGTCACGATATAGACGAGCGACAACGCGCCTCGGCCTAATCATAGACGATTAGACGCGGTGAAGCGTTCACGAGGCATGACAAAGAACGAAGTGTCGATTCTTGCCCCTCGCCGGCAATTATTAATCGCACTTAGCGCTAATGACGACCGCGCGGCGTTCGTATATGTATGCTAATGAAGCGTTCCTCTATTTTCCATAGGGATAATATAACATTGGACGCAACAAGTGATTAGCATGGCGATGCGGGTCCCGCGGCCGATGAGGCGATTCCTCAGGGCGGTCGAGTGGATAAGTGCAGAGGGGAATATTCTTCAATGTCGCGCCGAACCGATGAAGACCTCACTTGGGCCTCACCTGGACTTCACCTCACGGGGGTGGTGGCCGCGGGAACCTTGACCTGCTGGCGTGCCGCCAGCTTAATCCGGCGTTTTAGCACGAGCGAGGGAGGGCTCGATCCCGGCCACTTAAATGAGCGGTCAAAGTGCGACATCCGGTTACATACGTTAACCGGCGTCAAAACCGAAGAAATATTACGCCGCGCGCCGTTCTTTCATATTTTCATGCATTCTCATTTATTTTCTTGCTCGTAAGAAATTCATGGTCATCGTTAGCAAAATGAGTCTTCTATTAAATCGCCCCTTGTAAGGAGATAGAAGAAATATGTAGCAATAAGTTACTATACTATATACGTACATATATATATATATATATATATATATATATATATATATGCTTTATTGTTAATTATATTTATTATAATTCAATATACGATTTATCAGTGCATTTCAATGTATTTCTTAAAGCGGTGCCAAGCGGTGACACGCACGTCCGAAGCATACCATACAAGTTACATATACGTATGTAACAAGATAAATAATTAATGGCATTCTCAGTAAAACGAAACTGGAATAATTGTACACTTCAAATACCGATTAACTACGTAAATTTATCGTCCGTTATAACGTCGCGGCTCGCACGACTCGCGTTACGCGCGTGAAATTGATTTAAGATTAAATCACAGCGCGCGACTATTAGCGATAAAAAGATCGGAGATTACGAGAGACGCACTAGGTTGTAAGCATTTAACCCCAAATGGCGAAATATATTTTACCTGACATTACGTTTATGTGAAAAGACGTGGAAAACGGCAATGCGCGCACCTTGTAAATACAATAAATACTCATTATTCCACTTTTGTTATTAAAAGCTTGAGATTTTCCTAGACTATCGCGTAAAAACTTACTGCGAAACGGTTAAAGAACGGCCGGAAGCTGCATTGCCAAATATCCGCGACGATGTATTATTCGCGAGGATAGTTATTAGCAGTGACACAAGCGCAATTAACCCGTCCGGACGAATCCCTGAGTACGCGACGCACGCATCAGGCGGCCGCGGCGCGTCTCTCTCTCTCTCTCTCTCTCTCTCTCTCTCTCTCTCTCTCTCTCTCTCTGTGTGTGTGTGTGTGTGTGTGTGTGTCTCCCAGGTGTCTCGAGGGTGAATTAATATGCGGGTGAGACGCGACGTGTGCGTGTATTAAAGATAGAGAAAAATACGTAATTACGAATAAAAGTTTCAATTAACTCCCGGCTTAACGTGAGCGTCTCCGCTCCGTGATTCATAGGCCATATAACTGTGCGCATCGTAGAATGAATGTCGGCGCATACGGCGTATGCACGAAGGATGTCGAAGGATGGTGCTCCTTTCACTTTGTTTTCCCGGATGCCTGACTAGATATTAACCTCCCCGACGGAGACGATCGTTCTCCCTTTGACCGCGACATCATTGCTCCGTGATAATCATCGCCTAAACTTTCGAGACCTTCTACGCTAGATAATTTCAAAGAGATTAGGTAAAGATTGATACACAAAGCCGTCATCTAATTTAATTATCTAATTAAATTAATGTGTAGAATATATTGTTAAAAATCCGGGGTATTCTGTATAATTACTAAAGATAAAAGCGCCATTTCAATACTTGCAAAAAGATTCGAGTAAAGTGCACTAAAAGATGGAATGAATCCCGGTCTGAGTGGTTCTCGCATTCTTCTAGCAGCACCCTTTACTAGAATTTTATCGAGACGTTCATTACCCGCTTACAAGCGTAATTCGCGCGTCTCCCAGCACCGTACGTGTCCAGCTCTGTGGAGCCGCGCGTATGACGTTAACGAGCGACGCGACCTGTAATGGGATTACTTTGCGTAAATCACGAAACTGGCCGGTTGGTCGCGCCGCGTGTCGTATACACCTATTACGACGTGCCTTCGACGACTCGCCCCCTTGACGCTTTGAGATACATCGGACGTTTAACCCCGAGGTCCGCGCCATACCGGAGGCATCCGGAATCGATCGCTCGTCTACTACGCAACACGCAAGTTCACCAGTGGCAGCTTATTGTCATACAAAATAACAGTTGCTTACAAAATTGTATATTAATCAAATCAAAAAATAGCTTTAGACATACCAAAAAATATTATGTAAGATCCCTCTCGTTCACTGAACTTCAATGATTTTTAAAGCGCTATTTATACTATTTGTAGCTATTATTTGCTGGCGATGTTTTCGTTTCCTCTTCTCGAAAACATCGTTAGATAAGCATTAGAATGGACATAACAAGATAGAAAATGTAGTATAAATTAACTACCTGGAAGAGAGAACTGTTTCGAGTAAAATATGGGAAAAACGAAAAAAAAAAACGTGGAATCAAATGTAACATTTTGCCAAATACAGAATCAAATGATGTAATTTTTTAGAAGCTTTATGCTCCAGGAGCGATAGAATTTACATATTATTCGCATTTGTATCGATATACATATAAAATCAATCTTTTAATTTACACATATAATTTTCAAAATATTTGATGTTCACTAAAATTTTACTGGAAATAATTTAATATAATTTTAATTAATTGTAATTAATTCACTACCGGTAGATTTTTTCTTTTCTATTTTTTCAATATCTTAATAGCAATATATATATATATATATATGCGGAAATTGAAATAACTTGCACTCGCGTAAAAAATTATCCTATTGTTGAGATTGGTGTCGCTCACGCATTTCAGTAATGTATCGGACAATAATTTCACGGACCGGTCAAAAGCCCGCACATGCGTTAGAGCCCACACATAGAGAAAAATAAATTAACGACTTAGCCCAAATTGCACGTTCAGATTTTTACGGGCGACCCTGTCGTACGCGCGATGCGTGCGAGATTACAAACACATTCGAGTGAAGGAGTGCGAGAGAGGGGGGGGGAGTATATATGACGTAGGGCTATAATTACTGCGCGAGCGTGCGGTAAAAAATCGGGATAAAACGGTGCCTCTATTAATTACCTATTACTTAATCGCGGTCTCTTTCTCCCACCCCCTTCGTCGAGCAAAAAGCGACAAAGGAGAAGAGTAGAGAATAGAAGCGCATTCAGGCACCTCGTATGGTGTCTTTGGCTGTCGATGAAAGGACTTATAGTTCGAAAGATCACGCACATCTTTCTCCACATGGGCACGATTGCGCGAACACATTTTTGCCGAAACATTCGCTTTTACAAGCAATCGAGATGACTCCGTTTATCTCGTGTGACCTCACCATTATGCACAACTCAATTTTTTCTTTAATTTTTTTTTATATATGCCTTTTATATATACCGAGACAGCCTGTCAAATGTCGAAACTTTTGCTCCGAATTAGCCGCGATTGTATAGCTCTACAGACGATCTATGAATCGTCCAAGATAGTGATGGCTTCGAAACATTCGAGAGGACAGCAAAAACAAAATAGAACAGACTCAATATAAAATTAATATGATACATTATTTAACATTTCTGAAGGTTAATTATGCCGACCTATAGAGCAGTTGATTTGCGTTCAAGAATCCAATAAAGGAGCCAAGGCAAAATAAAGAAGAACACGATCGCGTAACAATATGTCAAAAAAAAACCCACACATTATATCGCATACCTACATATTCGTAACGAATAAAAAAAAAAAAGAAATATTAATGGTCCAGGCTCCATTTCCAACGCGCCAGCGGATGTCGCTTCTCGTATAAATTGTCACGTTTCAAATATATTTTCCTCCACGAGCGGCTCCACACGACTTTGGACGTGTCCACAGGTATACGTGCACGGTAGCGGACCGGAGATTTAAATAACCGGAGTTTATACGATCACGATGCGCCCCTCCGATCTTGCGAAAGCCCACAAACGCGTATTCGCCTGCGTATATTATCCGGCAGAATTTATTGGCGCGATAAATCGCGCCCGAGGCTCGCTTCAATGTTGCAAAATTTCAATTCCACGCTGATTTGGTATTCCGACGTATAGGTCTGATTTTTCATATTTATCGCCGTTGCCGAGAGAAAAGCCGCCGCGCGAGAAGACCGGGCCACGGATTGACATTTATAATCGTTCCCCGCGTGGCCTTCGTTTATATAAAGCGCCGCATCTCGAGCGAGAATCTTATACCGCGGGGCCGATCAAACGACTTTCGGAAACGTGATACACGTTCGTTTCCGTCACTACGCGTCGGAGAAAGGAATAATTGTCGCCGGCTCGCGCTATACACTCTCGGGGCGCGTTGATTATCCCGCAACCACGTCTGACACGCGATTAAGGCGAGCCAAGTGGCAACGGGCATTTCGATGAATTTAGAAGCCGCGTCATCGTTCACGGGCCGGCAATCGATCACGCCGCGGATCACATGCGTATCGTCCTCGCCACACTCGCGATAATCTCTGCCGAAGCAAGAGAATCCTTTTCCGTCAAGGTTCTTCAATATCGCGTATGTCTTTGCGCACCGCTCTCAACTGCGTGATATGACGCGGCATATTTAACGTTCACCAACTGTGGGATTTAGGTTTAGTCATGCATAAATGAGTTCATCGTCGAAACTCGAATCCATTTTCGACGTTGCGTATCCAATTGCGCGAAGATCCGACCGTAACAGCATTCGTATTTCATAGCGCTTGTAGTTTAACGTAAGATCTATAGTATAAAGATGTAAGATGTGTAATTCACGGAAAAAAAGGGAGTCGTAAAATATGGCAAAAAGGTTTTGCTACTATTGCTAAAATATAGCTCTCGCAGCAAAAAAATGTTATTTGTCCATATTTTCTACGCGGTGGCTAATTTTTTTCCACGTTTTAAAAATATTTTTATTAAAAAGCATAAAATAATAGATTATAATAAATTTGTATTTTCGTCTGTAACATATTTTGTAAAATCACAAAAGTTATAATTTACTGTGGGTTAAGACCGTAAGCGAAGAATTTAGCACTATTTTATTGACGAATCCCTAAGAGAGCAATCAGGTGGATGTCCCGTTATCCGCCGAACAGAAACTCTGTCTTTAGAAACGCATTAGAACATCAAAGAGACCGTTCGAATTAGAGGGCACCGCGTGGTCCGTCTACAATGAGGCGCGCTTGTATCCTGATATAAACCCGAGTCGTTAATGAGATATAATTCTCACGGATTACAGCCCTCGTTGCACTAAAAAAAAAAAAAAAAAGACGTTACCCCTCGAGACCGTACGTTAATTGTCGGCGACCAACGCGCGTTTACGCAACACGACACGCCGTAAGGGACTTCGTTCTCGAGATATATCTCTTTTTATCTCGCGTGTCGCGCAGATAACGAATTAATTGACGTTGATGAGCAGCGTATAATTAACGACGTCACGGCGCGCGTAAATAAGAAATCGAAAGCGAAAGAATAGCGGTTCGACGTCTCGTTATAGACAGAGAGACCGCGACTGGATATGTTGAGCAAAAGTATATATATATACGATTTAAAATTCGACGCCCGAGAAATTTGATAAATTACAATAAATTACAGACGGCGGTGACGCGTCACGAAGTCCTCGTTACTTAATGATTTCAGCGGGGAAAAAAACGAAAAAAAAAAAAAATAAACGCACCACGGGCTCGTCCGGGATTTGAACCCGGGACCTCTCGCACCCGAAGCGAGAATCATACCCCTAGACCAACGAGCCGCTTCGGTACGTTTCCTCGTATAAAAACACTAGTGCAACAGCTGTAATGTTATGCTAAACTAAATTAGCGATCTTACAACACGATTGTATGAAATATATGTGATTAAGGTTCCACCTGCCGCACAAGCCCAGTCACGCTCGTGTGCATTCGGATTTGCGCTTATCTCGCAAGAAACGGAAATAAAACGTTGTACATATCTTCGAATTGTGCGTCTTCGAGACGCGTTTAATTGTAAAATGAACTTTACTGTTAGATTAGAAATTTGATCAAAAGTAACTGGTCGAGGACATTTTAACAAAAAGAGAATATACGTATCCATCGCATAATATTTTCGACTATAGTTAAGTCCAATCAGTTCGAATCAAGTTCGAATATTCAATATTTTATCCCGCTGTGTGTTCGATCCATGTGTTCTCGCATTACTTTCTGTAAAACCTTTTTCTTGGGAATCTCAAATTACTAACGGTTGTGTAAGTTGACAACGCGATATCGTAAGAAATGAAAGTACATTTCTGCGGCGTACTTACAAGCAACGCCAGGTTATCGCCGCTTTTTTCATCGTTCTCCTTATTCTTCGGTCTACACCAGACACACGAACGACGCAGTGGAGTAGCGACGAAGGAAACGGATTAGAGAAACTGTATCACTTACAAGCCCTGGACGGACATAAAACGCGCGCGGGATTGATCCGCGATAACGAGAGGCGACGGGGATGGCGAAATGGCGGGAGAGCCGGAGAGGACGAGAGGAATCGAAGAGACGGAGACGACGGAGCACGGAGCGGCGCCGCGCCGGGGCCCGTGGCGCCATCTGTAGCCGGGGCGGTTGATTCGCGTTGCGTGCTATTCGCCTTCGACCTCCGCGCATCGTTCCATCGTGGAATAACCGGCGCGTTTTCAGGAATGCACGTGGCCTACAACAAAGTTGAGGAGGAAAGGTCACGAAGCGTGGGTTGTGCGCAATTACTTTTCATCGCGCGAGCGTAATTGCGGGATCCGCGTTCGTGTAAGAACCAAAAGAAAAAAAAAAAAAGAAAGAGGAAGAAAGAGAAAAGAGGGAAGCGGGAAATATATTCTTTATGTACCCGTTTCGTCCGAGTCTTATGTTAAACGCAAACGAGGGCTTCGTGAGGCAAATTTTCAGCCGGCGGCTAGAGAAACAAACAGTCGTCCCTTGGGGATATAACACCGCCTCCGAAAGGGGAGCGCGTAATAATGGGATAAGAAGGATATAAGAAAGAATAATGAAATCCTTTGCTGAAATCCGATACTCTATATATAGTCTATGTATAATGACCCAAAACACAGCGAGTGACACGGTATACATTTATCTGGAAAAAAAATCTTTTCTATTCACAGGTAAAAAGAAAGAAAACTCGTGAAAAAATCCTTTCTGACGAAAGGATTCTGCACGTCAATTTATCTCTGTAAAAAGATTAGTCCGAACAAATGTTAAACAAATGCGACTTAAGGTAGTTCTCCGGCGGTCCTTGTGTACTAGAGAAAATCGATTTTCTATTAGATTTTCTTGAAACTGTGAATATACGTTAATTTATTAGGTGCGTGCTTTATGCGTGGTATAAACTTCAGTATCTTTTGCGGTACAAAAAATCAAGATACTGAGCCTCAAAGCTTCAACTTTTACTAAATTTTGGCAAAAATTGAGACTTTGGGGGCTCAGTATCTCGATTTTTATACCGCAAGAGGTACTAAAGTAAGAAGTTTATACCACGCATAAAGCACACCTAAATTAACGTATATTCACAGTTTCAAGAAAATCTATAGAAAATCAATTTTCTCTGGTACAAGGACCGAAGAACTACCTTAAAAATAGAAAAGAAGTTTCTTTATGAATGCGGCCCATTTCCGCAGCTGCATTTTACGAATGGTGCGCGTATTTGTAAACGCGTATTTTAATACTGACCGCTCTTCAATCATAAAAGGACAAAATATTGATTAATGACAATTCGACAACTTTACCATCGCTTTATAATATTCCGGATTATTTCGATACAATAAAGTCCAACTGTTATTTTTTATTGTCTCCATTTCTGGTCGGAAATTATAGATTAACTCTAGAATCCATTAATAAAACAATACGAAAGAATGTACAGTATTTGTAAAAATAAATTCCGTGATCTTAAAAAATTTATCTAATCTTTAATTGGTATCGGTATTAATTAATAACGTATGTATGTTGTCGTCATTTTTATCATTTTTTATCTCGTCGCCTACCTTCGCTTTATCTTCCACACATAACGATAAACAATATTTTCTTAATTATTCATTATTATAGATGATAGATAGTTATTTGAGTATCGTACATCCAGTAGATATATGATAAAATTATTAATCATTTGAAAATATTCAATGTCCTATATAGATTGTCTATTTCTGCTCGGAGGACGAAAGATAGTGAGTATATTTTTTAGAAACTCAGCAGGTATCTTTAGGAGATTGAAACCTCAAAGGGCCGACTATGCCATAAAGTTTCACTGTCATTGAGAAAGGGTGACTTTACAAAACCATTTAGCGTTCAGAGATGTTGAAAAGAATGTGATCTTTTTAGATTCAGATCAGTCTTTTCTTAGAGAACAGTCATAACTATATCAAAATATCAAAACCTATATATTTTATATCGATAAAACATCTGTTATATCGGTGACAATAAAGTTCAATAATCGTACAACAAAGAGAAAAAGCCGCACGTCGTGTATGAAGAGTATTTACCGATCTGGATTACTATAATTACTGATCAAGTCCACAATATCGTTTAGATTCGTGCAAATTTACTATATCGTTTTACATTTAGATCTGATTAGTAGTTAACGCTAAGATTCGATACGTCGTTCACACGTCGCAGACGCGGTTGAAAATTATCGTCGAGCGAATTTCGCGTGTTTCTCCGGCGACGCGACGGTGAAATTTTCGTGCGAGCAAGAGCGAATTTTGGTTTCACGCGCTCGAAATGTCGCTCGGCACGCATGCCGAAGGAAAGCGGCGCGATTTAAGCATGCACGCACGAGGGAAAATCTCGGCGAGCGAACGAGCGTGATCGCGCCGCACCGGTTCGTTACAAGCACTGAATTTAATCGGCCATCAAGCACGAGCCCGAGATTTAACATGCCGTCACGGTCGTCCCTCCAAGGACGTGTCTTGAGAGTCATCTCGTTACACGCGTATGTACGTACGTACAAATGCGTCATGTGTATGTACCCGTTCTGGACGAATCGTGGAACGGTGTAATGTCGCGCCACGTGTAACGCAATCGTTTCGACGCACAACGCCGAGGATCGACGTCTCGCATTAAATGTCACATTCTAAATAGCGAATCATTACGTAAAGCGAACTGCCGTAAATCGTTCCCTTGATACAGAAGCGAAGCGTATATACGTATCGTTGTCGTCGCCATCGCCGCCGGAGCCACGGGACTTTCCCACGTTGCTTATTCGAAGAAAGTCACGAAAATGACCCTAATTCAACGACATTAGGCCATCGCAGGGGAAAAAAGGCATTAATCGCGATGAAAACGAAAGTATATATAGATCTTTTTTTTAAAGACTAATCGTGGAACGTAGTAACGTATATCGGAAAATTAGGATATTTAACTGGGTCCCCTTTTTTATGTAACATTGTAAGCTTCAATTACTTTCAAAAGAAAGATTAGAGACTTTAAGGTCTACCTTCCTACCATATAGAAGGAACCAATTAACTCTAACGACGGTTACAAAACACCTGGTTTTGATAAAGCAATTTGTAGCAATTTTCTTAATATTTATCGTTATATTATTATTCACACAAAAACGGAATTTTGCTTTCCACAACATATAAACATTCTAAATCCGCTTCATATGTAACATTTTCTTTTGTTTGTGCTTTTCATATCTTCTGATTTTAAGCATCAGTTTTTCTCCTTGACCGAAAAATTATAATCCATAAAAATAAAAAATCATAAAATGGATCTTCCCTACAAGGAAGAGAGCAGAAAGCAAGGCTTGTCGGTATCGCAAACTTTAAAAGTCTACAAGTGCCTGGTGCATCATAGATATACTGAAAAAGGATAGGAGGGATAACGCAAAGAAAGGAGTAGGAAAAGACGAGAAGAGAGGGTAACCGAGTGAAGCCCCTCCCTCGTACCCCCACCGTACATTGTAGAAGGATTATCCGGTCCCCCAGCAGAATCCCCACCAGGGCAGTCTGACAGGACCCACAACCCACCTGTACCACTCGGTTAGACCGTGCACGCTTCTCCGCTGATCCGTCGCACAGTATGCCCATAAGGCCCATTCGAGGTATACTTACGAGAGCGCGCGAGCGACCCGAGCCGATCCGCGCGGCAAAACGAGCGAGCGAGCGAGCGGAGAACCGATCGCAGGCAGTCGAAGTGGGACCGCGGAAAAATAAACGTGCAGAAGTGGGGGCCGATTCAAGAATCGATGTGGACACCCTCGCCTACCAAAGTCATTCACCTAACGGTCATCAGCGCGTCAAGAGTCTTCATCTTCTTCCGTTATCCGGTCTCGCCAATCGCGGACACTTGCCATCGCGTACGCCATCGGTCGGCTCGCGACCTGTTGCGCGAACGCAGTCGCGACGAGGCGCGAGTCCGAAGATACAGACATTTCGGCTAATCCGGAATTCATGACGGAATTCTGGAACTGCCCGCGAAAAAGAAAAGTGATTATTTTTCGGAGAAATCAGTTTCGACTATCGAATAGTGCATGACCGGAGTTATTAAGTTTATTTATGACGAGAGACTTTTTTTTTTAACGCATACATTTTAGTGAAAATTGTTTTCTAAGTGTGACTGCGATTTTGTGCCATCTTCCCTCTACCTGCAGCCAGCTGGACAATGAACAAAATCTTGCGGAATTCAATATCTTATAAGAGGGCGAGTAGTGTCTCGAGAGACATAGCCTTGGAAAGGTTGTGATACAATGGAATGCTTCATCTAAAATCGAGTCGCTGCCGAATGCTGTTTACATATCTGCACAACGTTAATTCATCGTAACGACAAAAGTACGTAATATATTTCTCGATACTCCAGTCGTTAAATTAAGGATTTGTGTGCGCCGGAAATAATATTGAAACGCAACGTCTATCAAAGTTTTTAATGACATCTCATTATTTTTGAAATCGTTCTTTAGTTTAATGACAGAAAAAATACATTTGGAGCTACAATCGTAACGAGACATTATCGCGACGTCATTCAGCTTAGCACAAGGGTTATGTGTTCAGTGCGATAACTAATTTACTAGACGCGCTTGTGCCCGGGAATCGTATTTGATGCAGTCTTAATGATATCGACCCGTGTAATTCCGCGTCATGCCTCGGGAACGGCGAGCGCGATCGAAACACGCGAGAGCGATGAGAATCCGCCACGGAATCGGTTCGTCGCGGATTAGGCATCGCGATGAGTTTTCGGTCGCGGCTCGTCAGGCCCGATGGACGCGCGTGCGTCGCCGACCCGCGCGCTCGTCTTCGTAAACCGTAGAATTTATTCGCGGCATCGCGCCGCGACGAATCGTCCGCGCATTCGATCGAGGGCCCCGGTTACGACAATAGAATCGGAAATAGCGCCGTGGTGCGTTGCGTTGCGTTTTGCGTCGCGCGCAATGCGAAGGCCGATCGGTAGAAACGCGCGCTGCGGAACGCCGCCGCCGCCGCATCGTTTCGAAAGAACGGAAGTTGCTCTTCGCAAACTGGAGCCATCATCGTTTCGCCGAGATGAGGTTGCGCGATGCCGCGGGGTCGCTTCCCCGCGGGACGATCGATTGCCGCGTTGATAGATGCGCTCAGTCGAGATCGTCAGTTAATTTGGGCGAATAGATGCGCAAACGATCGATCTCTCAAACGGTAGTATCGAGCGATAGCGAGAAGAACCGCCCGTCGGCCGCCGCCGGGCAGCTTCGTTCCACACAACGCTCTGATATCGACATGAATCTTTCCATAGTTTAACAAAAAAGAAACAAGAAAGCGCATTTATGTGTAACCGACAAAAAAATCGCAACCTGTATTTTTTAGCGCATATACACTTTGACGTTAATTAAAAGTAAACCGGAAAAAGTCGTCGTAAAAAAATCCTTGCCCCTGGTCCCTTTTCTCATAAAATTTCTCTATGTTGGGAAAGAATGCGAAATGGCAAAGTTTTTTACTCTTTTTATGAGAAAGAAAGGATAAAGCGAAAATATTTTTTTATGGAAAGAATACAACGAGAAGACACGCCTGTACCCGATCCCGCACGTTTTTTATTCTTTTCAGACAAACGGTTACTTTCTTCTTAAAAAAATAGACTTAAAGTATCGGGCAGATGTCTTACCGTAAGAGTTAGAAGCCAATTAAATCTTTAGCCATTGTTGCGAACTCTTTAGAAAAAGCTTTATATTTCATTTTCTTAACATTTTTAATGTTTTTTTTAACCTTGCCGCTTTTCCACACGTGTCATAGTTTCGACACAAAGAAAATTATAAATTAATACAGAAATCGCGTGTTTTCGATTATTATCCACTATCTATTAACTTGATGAGAAAAAAATCTCTTTTTGCGTAGAAAAATATAGGTAATTCGATTTATTAAATCTACTTCTGCACTTTAGTCAAATCAGTCAAATAGAACGGAATCTATATAAGTATTTATGATAACATAATAGTTATTTGTGTAACAAGTGCGGGAAGACTCGCCTTCGGCTCGTGCGTCCACTCCGCACCCGTGAATTTTCAACTTCACGCGCACGTGTTACATACCCTATTTTATATTACAAGTGCGTGGAAAGTGGTCTATCACGCGCGCGTCGCGCGCGGAATGGGCCACTTTCCACGCACTTGTAAAACCATTTACATATTGCCTTTGTCTACTCTAGAACAATAAATTAATTTAACACCTTTTATTTGCTCGTGTGCACTGAGTGAAAAAGTATACTAATAAAAAGGAAATTTTTCTGTATTTTAATAAATGGAGTCACAGTTGTATGCAAACTAATATTTACTAACATGCAGAAAGTTTTTTTCTTAGTGTGTATTTGGCTTTTTGACTTTTTTAAATTATATTATATAATAGATACCATTTCTACTTAAGCAGTTTTTTCTCATTATTGTATCTATCCTTTTTTTCCTTTATTTTTTCTTTTTTTCCTTTTTCCGATTATGGTTTTCGCTTTTTTTTTCTTTTTTTTTCTTTCAAGCCGTTGCCTCTGGAAATCCCTGAAATTGTGTAGTCCACTTCTGTCTTCTTCCGTGATTCTGAAGTCTGAAGATATCGACACCACTACCTTTACTGCGAGATGCGGAGCATATAGACTGGCTGATTACAGTTTTATTTCTTTTTTGGTGCACATTCTTGCGCGACTCTGTTGTCACGTGCTCCGGTATTACAATCGTAATAATTATTGGGATCGTAAGAAATTCTGTTTACTCAATTTATTAAGGTTCAACATTTAGCTTAACGTGAAAATGTAAAATTACATTATGTAATAAATATCTAAATAAGTAAACGCTCGTTATATATATATATATATATGCGTGAAAACAAAGAAAAGTCAAAGGGTCAAATACGAGCAAATAAAAAAATGTTACAGTTAAACAATAGCTATAGTTTACTAACCTAGAATAGAAACATTGCCTTTGTCTACCCTAACAATATACTATAGCTAATTTAACTATAGCATCTGTTATTTGCTCGTATATTTGGCTTTTCTTAATTATATTGTACTATGTGATATTATTTCCGCTTAAGCAGTTTTTTTTCTCATTTTTTTCGTGTCTATCCTTTCGCGACTTAATTAAATTACGATTTCGATTAAATTTATATTAAATTTTCAAATGATGCTGCGCGCCTATATATAAAGGAATCTCGTATCAAGGTTAAAACTGAACTCTATACTCTTCGACGGGAGAGTCCTTTTTTTTTCGTGATGAAAGAATAGCGAGTGGTGTTGAGAAGGTCAGCATGGGAAAGGAGAACAAACGCGGCGCGCGATTCGCAGAAATTACACGACGATCGATCGCTTTGTAAGCACCATGACAAATGCTCACCTCGCAGCCATCATCAATGATCGCCGGGCAGAGATTTTGCGCGGGAGTACGTTACGATTCTCACGGCGAGCCGGTGCCCGTTTGGCACAACAATTGCACGCAATTCGCAAGGTCAGGCCTCGTGGCGGTCCCCGACGATCTCGACGATGATCATCGTCGTCGCGATCCGCCCGACGCGATAATACGCGTCGAGTTTTGTCGCCGTATGTCGAGAAACGAGCGCTTATTATAGAGCCTGCAAAAATGGACCGCCGCCGTCGCTCGGCGACGAACCAAAGATTTCCAGATGGTTTACATTGCCAAATATCAGATTTGTATTCTCGTGTTCGGATGTTGTCGCGATAACGTCTTGTTACGGTTAGCGTAAAAAGGACAGCAGTCAAGCTCTCTCTCTCGTTGCTGTGAGGAAAACGTAAGATCGCCCGGAAATTAAAAAGAAGGGGACACACGATAATAGCTTGCAATTTTTAATCCCGCGTGCGGAGTCGCGCGGGCTATTACGATTATAACAAGCCGCGTGAATCAGCTATTTATATGCACCGACCGCGGCGACCAAAGATCGGCATAACAAGTGTGCGGCAACCACTTATCGTCGTTGAACGTAATTGTAAAATTCCCGATTACAACGAATAATTCTCGCGAAGCGAGAGATAGCTTTTATTATTCGCCTGGGTAAAACCAGGACGTCGTTTGATTTACCTTGCCTATTTACGGTGATTTTGTAAATCTTTGTCTTTAAATATTTCTAATAAAAATTATTTAGTTGTACGTAAATGCACTTGATAGCCACATGTCCATCATCTTAAAAATTATTTTAAAGTTATGTTTAGGAACATTATAAGTAAATAACATAAAATAGTAAATAATGTTACAAAGTAAATATATTAAAAAGAGAAAAATATACGAGAGAATTAATAATTGATTAATTATATAACTTATAATTTTATATTTTATATTTTTATAGTATATGTGATTATGTATATTTGAAAATTTTTATAGTATATGTGATTATTTATATTTGATAATTTTTTCCATTTCTATGCGGAATCTAATCCGTTAACCTCGTTTGATTTTATCTGACGACATTGTGTTGTGCTATGTTGCGACACCTCGGCACGGCAACAATATCATTTAAACATCGCAATTGCATCGACACGGAACGCACTGCCGTGCATAGGAATCACCAAGTGAGACTTACCTGTTACCGGATGCACACCTCTAATCAACACAGGTTGCCATTGATCAGGCGCGCGGTTGGATCATATCTGTTCATCGTCAGGCGCGAATGTCATCCAGCTCTTATCTACGAAAAATCCGAGCAATTAGGCTTACAAAATGAGAAGCCTTGAGGCTGTCGCTAATAAGATCGTACCGAATAATCTGACCACAATTGAGAAATGCTCGGCGATGTCGTTGGGTTTTGTCGGCCGTCGAGCGTCACCGAGCAAGCCGCGACACGGATACCGCCGGTTTTTCGACGACGTTAGAAAAATATCGTAAACCGTGGCGACAGAACGATCACGTAAGAAGAGATATTTGCGCCCTGAACGCGACTCGAAATAATACGAAATAAATTATCAAGCGTAAAATAGGCCTGTACGTCAAACAGATCACCACCGCGAAGCACTGGGGTGAAATGGCGGTGATTGTTGCGTGACGCGACGGAAGTGTATACGAATGCAGGTGGGGCAAAAAAAAAACACAAACACGGAATTGCAAGCGCGAGCCGCGCAGCTACATACGCCGCGGCAGAAACGGCGTCGTCTGCAAATGGTAAGTGTCAACGACTGTTGGGTGTAGGTCAGGAAAGACTCCGTTGATCAAACAACAGATGTCTTTTCCATTAGTTGAAATTTACTTTCCCATTTAACGTCGGTCTGTCACGTATGAAAGTCGCTGGAGGTAGGGTACGGTTATGCCCTCGGACCGCGGCAAAGCATCTAGGTCACCTCCTATTGTCCCATATTCGTGATCGCCAGACACATTTTGGTAGAGAAGAATCCGAGGAATGTCGGGGAAACATGTCGCGAACGGTCAAAAAGAGGGAAGAACCCATATATATATAAATAAAAAAAGAAGAGTCACGCCGAGAAACGTTACGGCAGGGGTCCATCCCGTATCCCGTCCGTTTCCGATCACGGTATCGTTCCGCTGGCCTACGCAAATGCACGTTGTGCAAGGGATCATGGCGTGAAATAAGTGCGACGAGGTGTGAAAACGAGACCGCGCGGAGCCACGGTCCGTTTTCTGGACGATCGGCCAAAGAAGGCGAAAGGAGTCGGCGAGGAACTTGAAAGCCACGGGTGCGAGAGAAAGAAAGAGAGAGACAGAGACAGCCGAGAGAAGAAAAAAAGCAAGCGCGCAAGAGTTTTCCGCTCGTTGAACGTAACACGCACCGCTTTGCCACGATCCAGTGATTCGCGCTCGCGCTGCACTGCAAAGCGGCGCATTATGCAACGCGCTTCTTCTCTTACCCAATCGTGCGCTCGATCGGTGTAGGCGCACGATAAAGATTGCATCGTCGACTTGTCAAAGATACCGCCGGCGTTTGATCTACTTTTCGTTTCCGTCGCGTAGGAAGCGATTCGTTGGAAGAAGCGTCGCACGATCGTTTTCTGCTGTCGCAAATGCACAATATAATTTCGATATATCTAACACGGTCCGTTAGTTTCTCTAATATTTTCCAACAATGTTCTTTCACAACTCGCAGAATCATTCAGAAAATATTGATACGAGAATAACGACGTACACTGAGAAAAAAAAATTTATTAATCCCAAGAGATATTTAGTCCGATACGTTCAACCGAACATTTTAGTTAGTTAACTAAACGTTAGTTGAATTAATTAATTCTCGATTAAAGAAACTAAATAAATTGTTGAAACAACTAATGTTTAGTTAACTAACTAAAATGTTTAGTTGAACGTATCGGACTAAATATTTCTTGAGATTAACAATTTTTTTTCTCAGTGTAAGATCTGAAACTAAGCGTAGAAATATTAAACGATTAAATAATTTGTTTAAGCGCGCGGAGCAAAGACGCTTGAAAAAATTTCCGGCGTTAATCTTTTAATATCGCGAAAACAATAATCTATAGTAGGTAAATTTAATTATTATACAATTATCTCGTTTATATCATTAATTGATAATTTTAGCTATTTCATACGCATCCTATATATAGATATTGCCGAGAAATATTTGGCATCTTTTAAGAAAATTAACTTTTATATGTTTTGAAAAAGTCTGGAAAGCAGAACAACACACAACACGTTAGGAAAGTCGCGGTTATAATTTGTGTCAATAACAATCAGTCTTTTATTTGCTATTTATGAGGCAACGAGGTAAGGGAATAAATAAATAATTAGATGTTTAGAATGATATTCACATTGTAGACATGTTAACTGACTATGGAGGTCACGATTCTCAGTCATCAGAGAGGAAAACGACTAAGAAGAAGAATGGTATTTTCTGAAGGACAAAATTTTTCCGAATATCTTTCAACCGAACATTTTTCTCCGATTTAATCGCCAAAGTAATATTCTCACATTGTGAAGTGCAGAGTAATTCATTTGTACACCGCCAGTTCGTTAACGCATTCAGAAATCGATTGTCTTCTATTGCAGATGAACCAACAGTGCAAGGTGTGCGGTGAACCAGCGGCTGGCTTCCACTTCGGTGCATTCACCTGCGAGGGTTGCAAGGTGAGTTTTGTTTAATTTTTTTATCTCTTTCTGTCTCTCTCTCTCTTTTTTTCTTTCTTACGGCACAATTGCGCTGCGCAAAATTGAAAACCGATTAACGGAACGATTATATATAACGCGAATTCTCTTGATCTTTACTTAAATTTAAACTCATTTCTCGCCTTTATTATGACCCAGTAAACGTCAAGTAACATACGTGTTACATTATATTTGCGTTGTTGAGCAAGAAATTGTAACTTGCATGTAAGTGCATTTAGCGTTACTTGGTGTTTACTGGAGATTCTCAATGATAAAAAGCTTTCTATTATCTCGTCTAACACTGCTACATTCTACATACTTAATACCTATACGTAATTATATACCGCACATCATCGAGATTGGAAAGTACATGCAAATTGGATGAAACAAAAGTGATGACATAAGATCGAATTCGAACTTGTATCTTGTACTTTGCGTTGCACGCTCGAAATATCGCAAAGGGAGACTCGCGTTCCGAAGAATCGTTCTACCGAGAGGCAGCGGACGTGAAGGAGATCGGTCTCGCCTAAACCATCGAAAAAGTGCGTCCGCGATCGCGAGAGGAGAGAACCTCGCTCCTGATCCATCGCTCTAATAGCCAAGTTTTACTCGCCGCGCTCTTTCTCGGCCGCTGCGACGAGCGGAGAGCTGCGCCGCGCCGCGCGGGCGACGCTCTTTCCCGGTTTCGCAAAGATCCACGAGCCGCAAGCGAGCGATCGCTTTCACGAGCCGCTCCGTGGCCGAGGTTAAACGTTCGGTCAGGCATGCGTGTCAACCTGGTCCGAAATGGTCCGAAAGCAGCTGGTGCACGTGCCCGCGATTCAGTTAAAACGCTACAAAGTTACAAACCGATCCGATCCCCGCGGCCACATCAGCGTTGAAAAAGCCACTCGCTCGAAGCGTGAAGCGCTCGAAGAGCGAGAAAAACGAGAACGTTGGCGGGGAAGGGCCGCGGGACCGCGCGGAGAAGGGAGAGCTGACATGCTACGATGGGCCTGAAAACGAAAATAACGAAACGAAACAATGTCGTGCTGACGTAACCGTGAACTAGGGCGGAAACAATTGTGGCGGACAAGTGCGAAGCGCCGGAAACGGCGGCGTCTCGAGGCGGCCCGGCGATCGGAACGGAAAGGAAGGAATCTCTCGCGTGCGCCCGGGTCCTGCTCCCTTTTCCTGTTTGAATAATAAGCTTTTAACGATTGTAATTAAACTCTTAAATGTTGAATTACACAAACATCGTAGTCGAGCGCTCACTGGGAAAGACAAAAGAGGCAGAACGTAAAGGGAGATATAAAAGAGACAAGTTTTTTTATTTCGAATAATAATGAACTTTCGCTCGTTAGCATGATAACCGTTGTTCCTCAAGTCCCTTCTTGAATTTAACCGCGTAGTAATAAAAACGACTCCAGTTTCCCAAATCCTTTGTTTCCTACCTCGCAAACGTACTAAACGAGTTTCCCGAAGACCTAATAACTGTCCAAACGTGATGCCACGAAACGAGCATATAGCGTGGCTTCCAAGTATAGGACCGTTTGCATAACTTCAGCGTGCGCGACGGACGATGGGGCCGCACGGCCGGGGCCCGGGGAAAGAGGGACCAGTAATAACGGTAGCATTTTCTCAATTGTGTCATCGCTTCTGAAGCGTCGCGCGTTCCTTTTCTTCCTCGCGTAAGCGTCTCGCCCCGGCAAGAAGGTGGAGGACAAGCGCGACGACGACGACGACGGCGACGGCGAAAATAAACGCGATGCCGGCCCATAGGTCTCGGCAATGCGCGCATCGGGACCACCAGGCCGCAGGAAGAGCTCGTTTCCAGGACAAACGAACCAGAAACGATTAATAATATGGCGTGCGTACGGGCAGAAAAAGCGAAAGTGGACAACGCGGCCGCGTGCGCGCGTCCCTTTAAACGCTCACCGATTCGCAGGCGATGTGACATAGAGCCTGCTGTGCGCCGAGCGACATATAAACCGCGACGATTGGGAAATTCTAGCCATCAATCCAAGCGAGGCGAGCCGAAACTGTCTCGCAACGACCTGCCTGTAAAAAGCGACAGCTCGCAATGGCGATACGTTTAAAATCGTTTAATATTTTGCACAAAATTAAATATTAAAAATGTCATGTATTCGAGAATGTTATTCTGTAAAATGTATTTTTTCTTCACGTGAAGATTTAGTAAGACCCTGCCTTGTGCTGTCGGAGATTCTATCTTAAAACCACGCCATTGAAACCACGCCATTCATTATACGACCGAGATATTTCGAGCGATAATTTTTTACGTATTTCCCTCTATGCAAAAAGAGAGAAACAAAGAGAAAGAAATCTTGCGACGACCGAGTGGGGGGGTCGTTGTTCCCCATCTCCGGTAACGAAAGCAACGAGCGCAGTGTCGGAATCACGTAGAATTGCACCATTTGGGCAATTAGCACGAGAACAGCAAGCCGCACGCGCCTCCGACCATCGACCCCGCTCACATCCCTTCTCCCCCGCTCGTACACCATGAATGAGACAACGAGAGTGTACGGTTACACGTTAACGACTCCGGCGTTGTACTTGTTACAAGTGTTACAATGCCGTTTGTTGCAGTGTCGCGCCGATAATTTACACAAGCCTTTCGTCTCTCTTCTCGTCGTCTTTGCTGGGACGTGGCTTGCATGATGATTTCAAGATACCGTCGATGACGAATCGACGGCACAACTGATATTATTTTTTAACAAACACCACAAACTTGTAAAAAAAACATATGAAAGTTAATCCTAAAATTGCAGTGAAAGGCAAGGAATATTTCAAGCTTTTAATAATCTTGGGAATTTTTAAAGTTTCGAAATTTAGCAATGCTGTAAAAAGAAATATCCTCGGAATACAATATATATACGTACTTTTGTTCTTTCTTGTTATATAGGTATACGGTGATAAGTATGTACTTATATGTATATATAAGATACCTAATTCCCTAAGACTTGATATTTTATAATATATAATTAAATCTTTAATTTTCGCGTATAACTAATTAAATTCTTTACTAGAAAATGATTTATTCGCGCGTATCCTCCAACGTAATTCATGCTTCTTTAGCATCGCATGTCGCGTCAACCCGACCTCTCGGGGTATATTAATTTTTAACGCACGTGAGCAAATTCATTTCATATATGCAGTACATTAGTACTAATTGGCTCGATCATGATTCTTGTTACAGTCTTTCTTCGGACGGTCGTACAACAACTTGAGCAGCATCGCCGACTGCAAGAACGACGGCAAGTGCGTGATAAATAAGAAGAACCGCACCGCATGCAAATCTTGCCGCCTGAGAAAATGTCTGCACGTCGGGATGTCCAAGTCCGGCTCGCGATACGGTCGCCGATCGAACTGGTTCAAAATTCACTGTCTATTGCAACAGCAGCAGACCCAAGAGCAGCAGCAGCAGCAGCTGGAGCAACAGATGCAACAGCAACAGCAGTTGCAGCAGCGCCAACAGCATCAGCAGCAGCACTACCAACCGGCTATTCTCATGTCGCATCAATTGTCGCAACAGCAACGTAATCCGGCGACCTCGCCTATCCACGGTATCCATGGCAATCATGGCAGGGACGAAGCCTTGATGATGAGCGCGGACGACTACAAGACCTCCAACTCGCCCAACATAAGCTCGCCCGAGTCCCACAATAGCGACAGCTCCGTCGACGTCTCCGAAAGGAGAGCGGCCTTCGCCGGGCATCATAGTATTCGACCGCTTTCGCACTTGCCAGTTGATTTGGCCGCTCTGAGCCTGCCTACATTAAGCTTCCCACTTAGCAATATGTCGTTCCTGCAGTCAACCTTCCTCCCGCCACCCAATCTCGCCATGTTTTCGCCCTACATGTATCCGACGCACAGCGCATCGCCATCACATCCCCTCATGGCGAGTCATCCATCCAGCATACTGCAACGTTCGCCGGTGACTACGAGCGATGAGAACGACGAGCCCACGACCGCCACGACGTCGACCGTGACAACAACCGCGGCTACGACGACCGCGATGAGAATCTCAACGTCGTCGAACGACGAAAAAGACTCTTACGAAAAAAATAACAATAACGACCGTTTTTGCCTGGATATGGTCCTAAAGAGTGAGCAAACGTCGGAGAGACCGCGGAAGAAAATACGACTTTCCGGAGATAACTCAGCCGAGTGCAGTCCGGAACGGGAAGTCGCCTGCCTACCACCGCAGGACGATCCAATAGATCTCTCTATGAAAACCGGCGCGACCACACCCGTTAGTGATCATTTGCAGAACGAGACAGACGATGAGATAGATAACGTCAGCGATGCAGAAAACTCGGTTGCGAAGAAACCGATAGATTTAACGACAAGATCCTAAGATCTGACTATAATTCGAAAGGACAAGAACGATTAAGATGAAATGACGATGTTCTTCTTTCTTTTTTTAATACACCTATATCCCTATTGGGACAAAGTGTATCACGCTTTATTTAAATTTACTCACATACAGTTTCTCAGTTTTATTTTATTTAAAAAAAAACGGGGATATTTTAGAATAATATCATTTTTAACTTTACACGAATAGTGCAAGGGAAAAAAAGAATGTTTTTAATCACAATACTCTCTTATTACAAGGTTCCGTGTACACGAATAGCTTTCACGTCGCGTCCTAATTGTCCTGTCGTTTATATGCACGAGATCAAGTTGCGGAATAATCTATATGGATTAGCTTTTGAGAAAATCGAATTTGTGCCGTTCGAGACTAGAAATGGTCAAATTTTTGTGATCTTCTTCACGGCCCTTCTCTAGTTTTATATAATCGAGCGCTATCGTTATTGTGCGCTAACAACGAAAATTATATTTCGATACATTCGATAGATACGAAGTAGGAAAAGTTTTGTTTATGTCGATTAAATCTTTAAGTAACGAAATAAAATAGTTTACATTGCTGAGGCATTTGCGTCGGTATTTATATTTCTGTTAGCGAGAGAGAGAGATAGAGAGAATTTCACTTAATTCTATACGTACTAAAATTTAAAGCAAGCAAACCAAGAGAAACAGCTTTAAAGAATGAGTGTTCCAGTTTAATACAAAAATTTTAGTTATATCTTATAAAGGAAATCCTAGTTCACAAATTTCTATACCATATATCTACATATACACACATATAAATAAACAAATATATATATATATGAATATATTTATAATACATGTATATTATTTTATTTAATATAATAATATATTATTATTATATATTATTATATATATTTGATTATATATAGTATATGTATTTATATAGAAATTTGTGGTTAATTATATAATGAATACTGACTAAACTTTTTTATTTCAATACACGTAAAAAGACCAAAGCTGCTATCTAATATCTTTATTTTCTCTCCCTCGCATAACTTTCTTCTTCTATATAAGAATTATATGGAGGAGCACGTTTTTTCTCAATCTGTTTAATAGCGAATTTTAATGTTCTTTGATATCATCATTCTATAATCTTTTTAACTTTCTAAGTTGATTCAATTATTTCTAACATATACCGAACCTTGGAAATATAGTATTGAAAAAAAATGGGGTTAAAAAGTAGCGAGAAAATTTTAGTAAAAAAAGGTCATTAAATGTTGTTCAGTTGGAAAGTAAGTTGACATACACAAACTGTTGTACATACATCTATATGTACAACGTATACGAACTAAGTATACGATTAGTTATAGGCATATCTCGTGATTTAGTAAAATTAATAAAATGTATATCAATTATATTTTATTATTAGAATGTTTTCATAGACAAACAGATGTTCATCAAATACACAAGATAAAGGAGCTGATCGAAAAAGCAAATTAATGATGAATAAGTTTCATTACGCTTCTGCTGATGGTTATCGATTGCTTATGTATGATGAATCTTGGTTTGGTGTACCCGCAAGCAAACAGCGAAGAAAAAATAAAAACTTCGAAATAGATCAAAATCTTTGATCTCTGAGATATCTGATATGTAAGAAAATAAAATTGTATTCCACTCGCGTAATTTAATAGACTTGGCAAAAAATAATTACATTTAATTAAAAAATTATTAATAAATTATAAAAGAAATAATTTCAAAATATATATATAATTTTAAAAAATAAAAGAAATAATTTTAAAATATATAATTTTAAAAACTTATTGTATTGTTCGCTGACAATTTTTCTAAATACAATAATTTTCTAAAATTCTCATACTGATGTCTCACACTGAATTCTCAAACCAAAATTATAATTAATTGTAGAATGAGATTATATTTTCGAACATTATATTAGGAAGCATGTATATAATGTTCCAAAAATATTTTATATTTTACAATATTTTACATTTTAATATTAAATCAATACATGTTCGCGAGTGAAGTCATTGAAAAAGATGAGACCTGTTTGTCAATAACCAAAGTAAAAAGATAATTGTATGCAAATTTTAAAAAGAAACAAAAACTTGTACGCTTGTTGTAACAATAAATATTGTTTCAAAAAAATTATTACTATTGTCGCAATAATTCTGCATAATCTAAATTAAATTGCGCTGATAGTCAGCGATGTTGAAGAATCTTATTTGAATTTTTCTGTTTTGACTCAATTCTCTTAAATTAAAACAGAAAAATTATTGATTTCATGAAGAGATCAAGCTAGTAACATTTCTCAAGCATGTTAAAATCAGATGTGTAAAGAGACACTTTTACTCTTGAGTTTTTTACGATTATTAACAGAAAATTGGATGTAAAGTATGTTAGACAAAAATCTTTACTCTCTTTTATAGAAAACATGTTCAAAGAAAAGAATTGTTTTTCAACAAGATATCAAAAATGCATCGAAAACAATTAATGAACAAATATTTTGAAGAAAATGACAATTTTTTTTACTATTTCAAAGTTCATAGTTTAACTCACGCATCGCCAAATATTGCAAAATCAATGATACACAAAAATATAGCTCATAGAAATTTTTTTTATAATAAAAACAAAATGCAATAAACTCTAGTACACTAGCAAAACTAATAATTAGCAAGCTTAAATGTATTTCAGATATAAAAGCTGAAGAATTCAAGTTTGTATTAATTTATTTATTGTAAAATAAGATAATATCTTGTAATGTCAACTTATATTTTCCATTTTTTGATTTCTTGTTTCAAATACTTTACATTTTCTATTAACACATCGGCAACACGATACAAAAATGTATATCTTTATTATTAAAAAACATTAATAAATATACCTTTGTCATAGAAAAATTCTACGATATTAGTATTACTATTACTTTCGTTTATTAACAATATAACGTGCCAAGTAAATACTGACGCAAGTTATGTAGCCGTCTAATAGATTTAGAATTATTTTTATATCTGGAAGCATGTGTGAGAGAGAGAGAGAGAGAGAAAGAGAGAGAGACGCAGGACATATACATATATACACAATATATAATACATATATAATATAATATACATATATTAATATACATATACGTTTACGCGGGTATGAGTGCGTATGTGTGTTTAATAATGTGTAAAATTGTATCGTATGGGATAGATGTTAGATCTTGCACATATGTTATATACATTTGAAAGGTACAAATTTAAGATAGCTCACTTTTCACTCTACGCATGTTCACGGGGTCACGTAAACGTGAAGTAATGGGAGAGCAGTATATAAGAGGGAAAGTGATAAATAATAGAAAAGCGGAGTAAGATGCGACTGTAATAACAATGAGCACTGATGGCGGTGTTAGTCATTAGTATTAGATATAACGGCCATAATATTGTCACGGTTTTTCGCGCTACAAAGATCGATGCGCGTAGCGAACTGATGTTTGGTAAGGATTAATCCGTGAATGTTTGTATTGTGAAAAATTAGGCAATTGGTCGCGTATATGAACAGCAATACCTTCAAACATTTCCAAGCCTTATTGCAAACAAACAAAACAGACAGCAGACGAATAAATGCAGATAAATCTGACAAGAAAAGGGCGTTTCGTGTAGCTGCACATATGCTATACGTTTGCAGAATCCAGTTTTAAATTTAAAAAATGTACATATCAAAAATGTAAATATAATGTTATAATTTTCTGTATTTTATATTTTATTTTATATTTTACACATATATATAGTTTATATTTTATTTTATTCCACATTTTATATTACATTCTTATACGTGGTATAAAAGCTCTTCAATCTCCATTTATATATTTAACCGCGTAAGAAAAAATCGAAACCTATTCACACCGCTGCGCCGATATCGATAGTACGAACACTGCGAACCTTCGCGAGCATGCGATCGGCTGCACAGAAGAGCGATGCAACGATCTGAGATACACACATGTTGAATGGCCGCGTGATTGGCGTGATTTCGCAGTACATCCCTTAATTACCTTCTCGCTCGCGCACAACCGAAATCCCGCGATCCACCTTGCTTCGCACGAGGCTATAAACGCGCGAGCACGCGCACGCTGTACTCGACAGAGCGCGAGCGAGCGTCGTGAAAGAAAGAAAAAAAAATTGCGACGGCCGACGGTCGACGTCTCAATTCCGAGGCGAGCGAGCCGCCGATCGATGCTCACTTGCGCAACAGCCAATCGCCTTTAACGAGATACCACCGTTTTAATTAATGAGCGCGCGAGCCAGCCTCGCTCCCTCGCTCGCTCGCTCGCTCGCTCACAGTAATCACGCGAGACGAAGATGAACGACGGAGGACGCGCGAGCGTCGTCCGATGAACACATCGCGGCGCACACGTGTACAGGTATACGATGTCGGTAGCCGTTTCATCTTACAAACGCCTGCACGGCTGCCGATGTCGTTTCCGCCGCGGCGGCGTTCTCCGTGGCCCCCTTATCCTCTCGCGGTATATCTAGTAGCGAGGAAGAAGTATCCGAAACGAAAGAGTTTTCTATTTTCACACACACACACATTCATTCATTTACTTTCTTTTTTTTTTTTTTAATATAACGGAAGAGCCTTAATAGATACGGTTAACGTACAAGATATAAATTAAAGAGACTTTTATGTAATTTATTTCGATTCCTATGCAAATCAATCGAATATTTAAATTTAAAAGATAAAGTCTTGCTGCTATAATCATCACTAAAATGTTTTAAATGCCTTTCTTTCATTTTTCTTTTTTAAGTATATGGTTTGTCTTTGTAATTTTTGTAGATTTATGTTTAAATTAATTTTTAAAACATTTTATACATATATGTACAAATTTTATAGTTTTAGCTTCGAACATCGATTTTGACTTAGAACAGCACGTGCTATCCCTTTCTTTACGATTGCGATACTTGAGAATCCCTCAAGACCTCTATCTTTCGCAAATGAATTCGCGAGGAGTGGTTGAGAATTTCGGGGAAGCTTTTTTCTCTCTGCATTTCGGTTCTAGATTCTCACCAGGTGTCACGATTTTTGCCGTCGTTTTGTGCGGCAACATAACCGTCGAACACAGCTTCGCTTTTAAGGGGGAGTTACAGTGCGATTTGTAGACTTGTTCACGACCAGTAGTGCCTTTCTGGAATTTAAGGCAAGCCGCACGAAGGACACACACAACCGCGATCCGGTAGACGAAGAAATCGTTCGATTCGTGTAGCTCCTATCGCCTACGTGTCGGGCAATCGATACTTTGAGATTTTCATCGGAGAAAGTAGAGAAAGAAAGAGAGAGAGAGAGAGAGAGAGAGAGAGAGAGAGAGAGAGAGAGAGAGAGAGAGAGAGAGAAGTTAACGACGATTGTACGATATGGTTTTGTATAGTTATTTATAAGATTGAAAGTTAAGATCTCATATATTAAATTTAACATCAGAAATAAAAAAATATATATAACTGACTCTTTCATCTCGATAAAAATATGATTTAATATCCTAAATTATTAAGCTGTTTAACGTTGAGAATTAAAGATTTATTCGATACACTCACAGCCACCGGCAACGTGTTCTCCCAAAGAAGAGAATTAAGCAATTTTAATTTTATCACAATATCTGCAGTTGGAATAACATTTCCCAGACAGCACGCATGTCTAAAAGATGACGTAAAGACATCTTTAAGACACGTATGAATTGATATATGAATATTCTACATAACTTAAATCATCATAGAAATAAAGTTGTGCTTTATTGTTACAATTGATATAAAATTCTCCTGTGTGCTTCCGAATAGACATCCTTTAAAATGCTGTGTCTCGCGAATTACACTCACATGAGATTAAAAAATTACTATGAGTTCATGTATTTAAAATTCACATTTTAAAGATGTATTATCATTTCTTTGTTCAGTCGCAATTCTAGACTCGCATCTCATATTTCGATACAGTTGTGTAATTGTAAGATGTATATAATTTTAACGAATTATATTTAGTTATTGTTGATTATTGTTAACATTTCTCATTAAGCACTCCTTGTAGATCGAATATAATCTATAAAGGCCAGTATTGTACCAACAGTTACAATATATGTATATGTATATAAGAAATCGTTTTATCCTGGACATGTTTATTGTGTTTATTTCATCACGTTAGTCAAACGTACATCTAATAAATAAAACATCTCGTATACATTGCTAGATAGTGATGTGAACAATCTGTAAATAAACGATCGGCATATTTTGTGAGAACGGGACCGGGGCCAGTAAGTACTTATTTGTGTGTACACTGATGTATAGATATTACATAATAATAAAAAGAATTATTTTTTTTACCACTTGAAATATAATAATATGATCCGTTTAAATAAAACACGTGCCCATTCCCTTAATTTAAACGATAAAGCTTTTTTTTACGGAATTGGATATTTAAAACAGTGACTTTTCTACTAAATTTTTTCAATTTGGTTTTTAGGATTAGATAAATTATATTCTGCTATAATTCAGTTTCTCTTCCGATTTTTATCATTTACATTAAAAATTTGAACAAAAAGTTGCAATAATTTCACCTACGACTATGCCTTATCATATAGTTAGAAGTATATATCTAACAGAAAAAATCATAAAGTATTATGATCTTCGAATAATGTTAAAATAAAAGTTTTTAATTACTTTAAAATACTTTAAAATAAATGATAGAAAATGATAGAATCTCGATATTGTATGATTGCTGATTACAACATTTAAAAGAGATGTATTTGAAATCAATATTAGTAATATATTAAGCCAAAAAAATGATGAAAAATCCGGATACTATTTAGTTCCTTAAAAAGAATGTATTATTATTTCGTTGAAATATTAAATACAGTCTTGTCCTGATGTCAATACGAAGAATTGAGTCTCGCATTTTGATGTTAATATATACGCGAATCCACACGGCGAAAAACACGAGAATATATGGTCGGCTACGATGAATTTATAAACATAACTGTTTAACGTGATAATGTCGGATGACAGATGGCCGCATTTAGTCGTAATACTTCTATATGAATATTCAAATAGTACATATGTGTATGTGCGCTACGAATACTCGGACGGTTTCACGAATACGTTCTCGTTCCTTATACTCACATATGCGTGCTTTTCGCAATGTTCTGTTTAACGAACATACAAATCGTCTGTTACGTGTAGTTCCGCGAGAGTACGTTTATACTTACTTTCGTCGACTATCGAGTGCCGAAGCCAAATGAGTATCGAAAAGGTGTGACATTTATTCAAGAAAGAGCATAAGTATATACCTGGTATAAGTAAAATATAATTATAAAAATACAAGAGTAAAAAATAATCAGTCTTTGCTTACGCCGTTGTTTTAAAGCGATATGTATGAATATAGAAGTACGATTTGTATGTTGTGAATTACCATTACTTTTTGATAATGTGAAATAATTCCCGCGGATGGTAAATCACTATAATGCAAATATTTGTTACGAAAGAAAAGCAATGTATATGCAAATGTTGATTTTATCACGGTAATTAATTTAATGATTGGATTTAGGAGCAGGATGACTTGGGGTAAAAACCTCATAGTCGATTACCGAGAAATGATAGTCCCCCATGAGCAACTGATTAGATGCGTGGTCCCCGTCGTAACTATGCGGCAGATTGCTGTAGCTCTCTTTGTTGACATTGCAGTTGCTCGATATAAGCAGATCAGCTCCGGCACCGAAGATTGGCCCTATGCTGCAATAGATTACATTAAATCAAAATTATTTTAAGAACGCGGCGGCCGAGATCTTCTGTAAAAATCGCGACAGTCCTTACTCCGGATGGTAGCAGATCGCGAATGATTTTTTCACGATGTCAAACTTCGTAGGCGGTACGTCTTGATTATTCGTCAACGTGAAAAGGAAACTCTTTTCCGAAGCGATGTATTGCGCCTTCGAGTTAGTTTTACCCCACGGAACATCGCTGAATCCTCCACATATCTCGCCGCGCACTCCCTGAAGTATAATATAAGGACCTTTGTAGCCTTTTGTAGCTAATATAAAAAAGATCTGAATGAAAATTCTGTACTCACCAGCACTATCACGTACGTCGGGCAAACGTTATCGCAGTGCCGATGAAAAGACGCCGCTGAGTAGCCATGAGTCGACGCTCTAGAATGGACAATGGATTATAAATCGTACAATATTATGAAATGACATATATTATTGCATTTCCTGCGTATGATAGAATGTAATTTATTTTACGTTTTTTCAATTATTAGATTGTTTTATAAGCATCAACATTTTTTGTACAGTTTTTACAATTATCAATATTCAAAATTGTTCAATAAGTTGGTACAAAACTATGTACGGAGCACTGAAATTCGAGAGAAATTCGATAAAAATGTGATATTAGGCCTGTTCTTTTTAGCTGAACTTCTTGCACGGTTTATCTTTCCTCTTTTTCTTTTCACATTAGAGAGAAAAAGAGAATATAAACCGTGCAAGAAGTTTAGATAAATAGAACAGGCCTATTGTTACTGATCATGTTGTCATCTTGTTTCGCTTCTGAAGCATTTTCTGCGTGATACTTTTGAAACCTACCGATAGACCAACCGCCAGCCCTGTTTCGACACGCCGTACCACTGATTCAGAACCCGCTGGAAGCCGACCTTGTCCCTGGAAAGGATCTGCGAGCCCGGGAAGAGAAACGGGCTGACTCGCGGCTGCAATCGCTTGTCGGAGCACACCTCCGAGTACTTGTTCGGCAGAGCTGCATACCTATACCTAAAGCGAAACGTCGAGATCGAAGGCGATACCGCCAAACGGTGAGTGCCGCCCCGTTAAATCGTACCTTAGAAATTTCGAGCCGCTCGATCGATCGGGATTGAAAAATTCGTACCTCTCCAACGACATCTCTATCGGCACCGCGCCCGTCGGCTCTACCTCCTCCGCAAACACCTGGCTGTCGATCAACAGTAACCGCACGTGATTTATCACACCGGACAGGTGCTGGCATACCCTCATGCGCTCTTCCTCGGTCCAGTGCTGCGTGGGCTGCGTAACTCCCGCCTAAGAGTATCATGTTTATTAATAAAGAGTTTGTCACAAAAGAGTTCGTCTAATTTCTAATAAATAAATTCGGAGTAGTTTGAGAAGTAAAATAAGACTTAAAAAATAAGCGAACCTGATATTTCGCCCAATTCAGGACAGCCCGCCATACGTCCTCTTCTTCCAAACCGAGATAATCCGACGATATCAATTTCACTAAAGCATCCTTTGGAAGATTGCAGAATGCTGTCGTCTTCACCGTGTCCATGGCATTTTCTCCGATAAAAGCGAAACATTTCTCGATAAAAGATGAGCAAGCAGCTTTTCCTCCTAGAATACAAGAATAAACAGCAATAGAAAAAAATGACAGAATAATTTTAATATATGAGTTTAGCCCAGAAAATATTACTCAACATTATATAATATTTGAATGATTGTCAAACAGATAATCGTTCAGCTTGATAATCATTTAAATCTTATTCAACGTAAAGTAAAATTTTCTGGGATAAAGTCGCCTTTGTTATAGAATCGCTTTAAATTTAAATGATTAATAAATCCAAGAATTTTACCAAAAATTGAGAAATATTTATACATACAGTTTAAAACAATTATTCTCAATAATTCTCAGCAAATAAATAGTAAATAAGTATTTTTACTTTTTATAGTATCTCATAAGCTTATCATTTTGCAGAAAGTTTTCAAATGGCAATCTTTATTAAATTTGCTTTGCTTTATGAATATATATTAAACATTACCCTCATAGATATGTTACGTTATCTCTGTATTTTTCTTCGTAGATTATTTTTTATATCCGGATGTTAGGATAGATAAAAATAAAAATGTTTTCAAGTATGAAATTATTTAATAATTGTTTATATACATTCCGTTTATCCTGTTAACTACTTTTACATAGTTCAAGTTTAGAATGGATTTCCACAAAAATTATATTCCAATGCAACGTATAAAATAAATTTATATCTGTGCCTCCGGACAGCACTCACAGTATACAACTATATTACCGAAACTATTTGTCCCCGTATGCATTAGTTAAATTAGATATTGGGATGTGTGTGCGTTTATGTAAAACACCGAGTGATCCTTTTCTCACAACAAGACTTAAATGTATCTCGCATTCGCCGAGACTCGCAGAAACTTTTATCTAAACGGCAAATACAAATCTCCATTGATACATTCATCAATTCACGCGATACATTTCTTTTCGCACGACTAAAGAGTTATTTTTTTTTCGCGTTCAACAATCTTCCTGAGTGTTTTTCGTGTAGAAGAGACCCCGCGTTCGGAGCCCAGTCTTATCCGGCGTCCGTCAAAACTCAACGCCGGGTTGGAGGTTAAGGTTCCTCCTTAGTTCACCGTGGGATTGGTATTCTGTATCAGCGTGATATTGTCGCCCTTCAGCATGATCCTGCCGAGCGGCTTCCGGTTCTTCGTCTTCGTATGGTACTCCTCGGCGTCGTCCAACACCAGGTTCATGTATTCGTCGAAGCCGACGATGTGGCCCTCGATTCGCAGGTTCACGTTCTCGAACAGCCAGACCTGCACGCGCGAGCGATTCTGCAGGTAGCGGAATATCAGGTTGATGGGCTGGACCATCACCTTCTGGACTTTCTGCGGCCCCTTGTACGACATTTTCACGCCGGTACTTGAAAAACTGATTGACGAACAGCGAGCAATGTATCTCGCGTGCGTGCCTTCGGAAGCGTGCTGCGTGGGACGCTGAATAGATTATGGCGCCAGGCGCAATAATATAGGCAATCCGGCAATATGGCGTTCTCAACAATGATACCAATTGTAACAGCGTTGCTCGACCCTAGTCACTTTCGATCTCGCAAAAATCACCACGATTGGCTGGTCCAGTGGAAAAACTCCAGGCACTGGGGGCTGTGAGTGGCTGTGGTCAATCGCAACGTGATCAAACGAGACGCTCCCATTTATTTTGACATTTCGAGAATCGCCATACAATTTATCTGTATTATTTATCTAATATAATCTATTTGCGAAATATTAATTAATTAAGATTGTAATAAAATTACAAATAAATTCGAACAAAATTTATCAACTGCAGATCTTTGACAATAGTATCATTATTTATTCATTTTGTCGATATCTGTGATATCTTTCGTTATCTCAGCGTGTTTTGCGTTATTCAAGCTAAGTAACTTGCGCTCTTGTCAGATGGCGCCATGTAATACCAAAATGTGTGTGTGATTTACATTTTATTTTTTATCCAACTAATAAGCTTCGTCTCTACAGTTGTTACTTGTTACCAATGGGTCTGTTCGCGTTGCTTGCACTTTTTGCACTCAGCATCTTCGCTTTCTCTCTCTCTCTCCAACGGCCGAATATATATTTATCTCATTTCAAGTGCAAACATATTTGGGAATTTCAAGCAACGCGAACAAACCTAATAAAAAAATTATATTTTATCGTTCTTGGTACATACAAATAGTCCCATATATATTTAGCATAAAAATTTTTATTTTAAAGTATACTTTGACGAAATATTTACGAATGGTGTAACACTCAGGGCCGATTGTTCCAACCCATATTGATAAGCTTAACAGATAGTTATATTATATGTCTATCTTTGCCTAATGTAAAGGATAAACAAAGACATATATATGATTTAACTATTATATAGGTCTGCGTTCCGATATTCACTGTCAGTACTGAAAATCTATAGTTTACATCACGTATACTATAGATTTTCAGTACTGGCAGTGAATATCGCCAATATCGGAATGGACCCTAAAGCCCGGTTTACAATGAATTGTATCGTAACTCGTAAGTCATAAGTGAATCGATCATAATCAACGTAGAGTGTTGGTAAGATGACAACTCAGCAGTCGTTCTACTGAACGCCACCGTGATAACAACCGCGTCGTATCCCTGTCGTAAGTCGGTGTCATAAATATTGACATTCGGCCACACGGTTGTGACCACGGTCGCCTTCAGTAGAACGACTGCTGAGTTGTCATCTTACCAACACTCTACGTTGATTGGTCGATTCACTTATGACTTACGACTTACGATACAATTCATTGTAGACCGGGCTTAAGTAGTTTACCAACAGGTTGGAACAACCGGCCCTCAATGGTGTAATTATTGTTATTCTATATTTTATTCGCATCACACTATTAAATTAAAATGTGCATTACGTTTTTTTTTTGCCCTTTTTTATAATCAATTTTGAGGTATTTATTTAAATCTTTATGAAGAACGTCGGATAAAACATCGTTGATCGTTGTAGCTTGCGAGAGAAAAGTATCTATTAATTTTTATCACGAATTCCCCCCACCCCCCCCACCCCAGACCGATATTCATAGTCGGTTCTTATTTCAAGACCGTCTTAAGTAATGTCTTAAGATGCTAATACGGCTTTGTAATTGGTTTATAACATCTTAAGATCGTACTTTTAAGTCATACCGGCTATGAATACCGGCCCTAATATTGTTCGCATTTCAGATTCGAATATTTTTGCGCGCGTCCGCCCGGCCGCCATGACAGTCTCGTCGACGCTTTCGGATCGGAAGGCGAACTTGAATGCTCCGCAATTAATCGCAAATTTAATTGTTGAAAGTGGGTGACGAGCGCGAATTTCCGTCGGGAGTGTCGATTAAAGTGATGGGCGATCACCGGAACGTATCGGTTGTCGTGGATCTTCGCGATCAACGCCGTCTTACCGGCTCATTCGACAGTGCGTCGCGGCTTGAAACCGCGATGTTACAGTGAGTACCAGATTCCGATGCGATTGGCACACGAAGATGATTCTTAAGTTTCTTTGAATGAATTCGAAATCAAAGCCGAACTAATTTGGTCGATGAAATAATAACAAAAATGCCGACAAGATAGCATCAAAGATTGAGAAAACACTTTAAAAATTAGATGTATCACAAAAAAATTAAATTTTATTATATTTCATATGCATTATTATGTTTAATAGAAAATTTGTTACTAAAGTATATCACATCAACAGATAACATCAATATGCGAAAGATTTATCAAGCAAACTTCATACAACTGTAGTATTATTGTACTTGTACAATAAATTTTTCATATATGAGATTTTTTCCACACATTATGTGTATAATTTTATTGAAGTATTTAATATTGTGACAATGAAGAAGGCAATCATTCTCTGCCTTAGCCTTAGATCACTGTCTAATTCTGTCAATTAAAAACGTTTAGATTAGAAACGTATAGTTTATTCTATAATTGCATTAAAAAAATTGTAGTAAATCATATAGTCTCTATAAGATCGTATATACTTACATGAGTTAATATATAGTAATTGGCAAAGATCGCAATCTCATTTTTTACATTATCCGGTCAATTGTTTTGTAAATCAAATAAGTTAATTGTATGTACTTGTAGGTCTGCAATAATATCGTATTTCTTACATAATGGTGTGCATAGATCTATTAAAATTCTCTTTTTATGTTTTTATATATTTAATAAGTTTTATATTATATATATATATATATATATATATATATATATATATGTAATAAATTGTTTTGTGCGTATTGAAACGGTAGTAATTGCAGTCATTTCTCGAGATTAATTAACACTATGGTTGCTATGATTTAAAAAATTGTTATCATGTACAAATTTGTCAAATTTCTAAGTTGAATTAACGGGAATAAATATCGTTCGCGCTTTAGACGCCTTAGGTTTATTATGCCTAATAAAAAATTTGCTACGTTAAACATTGTGTGCAATTGTTATTCGGAATCGGTAATCCATTTCTTTGTGCCCGGAATTATTTTCGTATATATTAAACTTTTATCAAAGTACATCGAGAGTGCAATGACTCCACATAATAGCTAGGTATGTGCAATTTATCGTTCTACGATCTAAATAATGACGATGAGCAAACGAGCCATAATTGATTTTAATATATAATATAATAATATAATTTTAATTTAGTAAATTTTTAATAAGAAATTTTTAATAAATTGCAATGTTTTTTTCTAAAATGTTCTTATTTTAATATTAAAATCATTAAGAATGGATGACATTTTAATCAATATTGTATGGTGCTCTATTTCTTTGTTAGATATATTAATTGTAAGAAATATTTTAAGAGATACTTCTACAAAAATTGTTTTTTATTAATAAAACATTTAAATAATTGCTATAAGCAGATATAATCGATTTTATTTTATCTATTGTTTTATTTAAATAAAATATTAATTTATAATAACGTTTATAAATATATTACTTAATAAAATTCATAATAATGTAACTTTTTATTATCTTTGTTTTTTGTATTTTTATTTTGTTTTGATTTTACGATAAAGCATATGTATTTTTACGAAATATATGTTTTAAATTTAAATAATATTTTTTAATCTCTACTATATTGATAATTCTATATTTGATTTAATAAACATAAATAATATGCAATGTACAGAAAAAGAAATTTCTTTTTATTAAATAATATTTTATGATTATTTTTTAATTAATACAAATTTTTATGCATTTTTAATTCATATTTCGTATTTCATATGATTAGAATGAATGCTGTGGATCTGTACCACGCTGCCAGAAATAGACAGCAGAACGTGGCATCAGGTAGCAGGAAGGTATTTTTCGTTTGTTGCCGTAAGTAAAATTATTCCATACATTTTGCATATGCGTGAATTATGATAATAGAATTCGAAAAGTCATAACATGCGGCACATAAATGTTTCTATCTCGCATGTGCAAAACATATAAATATACAGATCTTTAAATATACCTGGAACTCGTTCTTGGGCCTCCAAAGCGGCAGTTAAAAGTGCACACGCGTTTCCGGGACTTAAAGTAACAGACACGTGTTCCTCACAACTTCTCCAAAGTTCTTCTATACCAAGTTCTTGCGCCAGACCCAGCATTTCGAAAATTCCACTATCTTGTAGTATTATCTGCAATCAGTTAAAAGAAAATTTATGGTCACCATTATTTTATTTCAATGTACAGTATAATAGACTTATAAAACTTTGTCACGAGATCTTATTATTTAAAATAGGTAAGATTTGGAAATATATATATTCTATGTGCACAATAATTAATATGCACAATAATTAAAACGTAATATCGAATTTTGAAAGATTCTGTCAGAAAAAGAGAAAGGATTATGTTTTACAAAATATGTTAAAAATCATAAAATTTTATTGATTTTTGTATAAAGATAAAAGTCTGTGAGGGAACGTTAACAAGACAGTGTTACAAAATTATTTATATTTAATAGTGTCTGTGTGCGCTCTCTCAATGGCAAAACTGGTGCAAGTGGCACATGAAAAAACAAGCCGAAAATATCTAATAAATATGTCCAAATCCGAAGGGTTTCGGCGTTATAGGGTATTGAAGTTGCTTTCGGAAAAATATTATGTTTAAAAACTGCTGTACCAGTTTTGGCACTGACAATGAGTGCACAAACACTCTGTATGGATAATTTGCTCATGTCTAATTTTGCTGACTGAATGTAAAACTATTAAAAATACCACAACTAATACTTACCATACCGGTGTAGATGTAACGAATAAACTGGCGGAATGTTTCCGGATGCGCGTGTGGCATGCGCACCGGTGTTGGATTACCGGCTGTGCCGATTCTCTTGGCGGCCGTGAAGTTCTTACATCTGCAAAATAATTTTTGACAATGTCTGTCGAAATGACATGCCATTTCGAATATAATCAACTCTATGTATGTTTTCTTAAAACAAATAACGCGTCTTTCAGCTATTGCTCTACATGTTACTTTTTACGCGATGTTTCACGTAACAAAAGGGCTTAATTGATTTCGTCATGAAACTGTCGAGACATACAAAACCGTGGTACAGCGCGGTAGAAGTGTGTGTCTTCCCCTATCCTTAGAAATTAATGGCAACCTTCAGAAGCACCCTCACGCCTCGTGTCCCTCTGCGCTAGGATGGGAGCAAGAAATAGTGGAGAATGCGTAGATCAAGAGAAACCCCGTGTCGTCCATTAATTGTTCGATCTAGACCCTTCGAATGGTACGAGAAATTACGCGCTATTGGTGTAATAAACGCGAAAATATGCGTGGGATGTGACTGAAATTGGTCGCCAAACTTTGGCAGCATATTCTGCTCATCTTAAATTAAATAAAATCTATCTGAAGGATGCATTTCTGTAAGATGACGGCTTTGCCGATGTTTTTATTTGTTATTTAAAACCAAAGATAGTTTTCCTCTAAATATGAATAGGTTATTTGAATTTTATGCTGGTAAATATTAAGCTTCTATTTTATTATCATTTTATCAATAATAAATTATGCAAAATTATGAGTCACACAAAGCAGACTCAATTTCAAATATTGTTATCGCATTTGTGTAAAATTCTGACACGATACACGAGTCGAATTTGTTTCACATTTGTTATCCTATAATCAAGAAGTATAATATTGCAAGATAAATTGAAACGAGGACCGACGCAACGTATAATTAAATAAAACTCGAATAAACGTCGTGCCTAGAAAAACGCACAGTCCGACTTAATAGTATCATCCTACTCGATATGTCGAATTGAAATTGGATTTAAGAGGTAGAGGGTTTTCTAGTAACGAGAAAGAAAGAGAAGTGAAGTTGCAGGTTCCAGTCGACAGACGAGCGTAAATTGATTCGTTTTTCAATCGACTCAGACAGGCTTTGTTTTTATTCCGCGTAGTCTTAACAGCGTTAATTAGTTTTGCCAGACAGTCTTCTATAGAAAGAAAAAGAAACCAATGATAATTTATGCTTTCAATAACGACGCTTGAATGTTAAATCCATTAATAGTCCTTGTATTACTCTTCTTGCCTGTTATCCTGCGAGCACTCGTCGCAAGCATTTTCTTTATGGAAGTTACCCCTCCCTATGCCATCATTTTTTTTCACAAAGAGAGCTTTGTAAGATTATCTGGCTAACATTGATTTCAGATTTAGCTTTTCAACTTTTTATTTTACGCGTATAAATTTATATCGTCCAATTTAATATTCTTTCGCGATAAAAGATAAACCTGATTATTAAGAAATACAATTACGATCTGACTGATATATATGCGTACGAATTAATATGTATATATCATAACATATCATACTCACTGTCATGTATTAGTATTATACACGTATTGATGTCATTTTTGTGTTAGCGAAAGAAAAATTATTCACCAAATGCAAGTTGCATATCATATGACAATCACTTCATGTTACAAAGAACATCTATATATAACTTGCTATTACTATTATAGAATAATATAATGAATATTTTCCTATCTAGAAATGCATCTATAAATCTATAATAATTGGAGAGCTACTCTCTTAAAAAAATTTAACAGGATTCTAAAGCGCCGAGCGATATAGGGCAAAGTACATCGGCGCTTTCCATCGAATCAAAAAGAACTGTGTCAAAAGACACGTAGGCGAAACAGTCTTTGAAATCTAGCGTGAACTAGAGAAGCACGCAAAATAATATGAAACGTCTAGGTCGCGTGAAGAAACCGGAGATAAAGTGGATGAAAAGCGCGAAAATATAGCCGAGCGTTCCGGCCTCGGTTAAGCTGGGCGTTTTCGACGGACGTGGAAAAAGTTTCGAGCTCTTGACGCGAAACACGAGAGTGTTGACGATGCGTACGAAATCAGGGAAGGGTGAAACGATGTCTATCCAAGTAAGTTTTGTAAATCATGGTTTTACACCAGAAAATATCACGTAGAAAATTGTCCTTGTGCTAAAATTATAAAAAATTATTTTGTCATCTGCCGAACTAACCACTCATATATCTAAATGGATTATGAAGTTTTGCAATTTATCTAACATTTTTACATACAGTCGTGATCAATTGTAAAGCTTGTAAATAGCTTCACTTTAGTACTCAGTCACAATTATTGAAATTAAAATTATTGTAATGTAATTGCCTAAACGCAATTATAGTGCTATAACATTTTTATAATTTTCTTCAAACAGACTGAAAATATAGTTATTCGTTTTGCAATATATAGTAATATATCGTAAAAACTCGCGCTTAAATGTTGACACGGATTTGCCCCGCTATCCGAAAGTAGAACGTTCCTATGAAACCTTTCGTAAGCTGAAATGGCGTAAAGCGAAGAAGCAATTACCATTAATCTCCTCGGATTTCATTCGAGAACGAAAACGGGTATTAGGTCTTTCGTAAAAAGCGAAGCGGCTTAAAGTAAAATTTCGAAAAGCGAGGGATACCTGTATGGGATTTTAAGCATTCTTTATTCTGCCCATATTTGCGACTGTCATCCAGCTCTTTAACTCTATTTATAAATCGCTCATCCTCCGAAACTCCGTCAAAGTAAAGATTACCCGAGACTTGCCGGGAAGAACGGGGAAGGGTAATACGCGTGCTCTTAGAAAATTTTATTTCCACTTTTTCAGAGCCGATACTCGTCGCGAACGGACGAATTCTCAAGTACGCGTCTCTTTATCACGATTTTCAATGCGGAAGAGCGTCGTAAAGAGTTTGAGCGCGCAGTAGCACGCATTGTCCATTCGTTTCGACCGCGGACATCTGTCACTAGCACGCGTAACTTAATTTTCCCAGGTTCATGTTGGCGGGCAGCCGAATCGAGAGAGAGAGAGAGAGAAAGAGAAAGAGGGGGGTTGGAAAGAGGGAGAGAAAGAGAATAATACTAAAGGGTGGAGATGACGGTGGAGATGACAAAGGTCCCGCCGTTACTTTCCGCGCCTGATATTAAAGGGATTCGTGGAAATGTCATAATTGACTTTACAATTAGCGCCGCCTTGTCTCACAGTGTGCCAACCCTTTGGACAAGTTCGTCTTCCCTCTAAATATCAACCGAATTGTCCTTACGAATCCGGACGAGAGAGAGAGAGAGAGAGAGAGAGAGAGAGAGAGAGAGAGAGAGAGAGAGAGAGAGAGAGAGAGAGAGAGAGAGAGAGAGAGAGAGAGAGAGAGAGAGAGAGAGTTCGCTGAAAGATGAAAGTGCCGTAGGGTTAGAGAAAAAGAGTGCTCTTGCTCGCTACCTAACTAATTACAGCAGCCGATCGATCCCGTTTCGCCGTAACTATCTTCATAAACCGTAACAGGCTTAATTAAAATTCATCGCTAGCACGAATTCCGGCGCCTCGCGCCATTCGCGGAGGTTCAATAAGTCGCTGTTTCTTTCAACAGTCGTTTCTTTTTTTTCGCTTCTCTTATAATATTCCTTGCGAGTTACGAATGACAAGCTCTGTTCGTTTTATTCGTTCGTTTTAATATCTTACATTAATATTCCTATTTAATAAATGTTAACTAACGAGTCTCTCTTCTCACTCACTCTGAAGATCGTGTTTCTCTCTCTTCAGACAAATTATTTAATTTTATACTAAATTTAATTCCGTATAATACGTATATTTAAGTTGAATATTTCGTAATGCATATTCGCGCAGTGGAAATATTTTCTTCACATCTGAAATTCGTACTTTTTAAAATCGCGATTCTCCCATGACAATTAATCACGTACTTTTATGATATTTAAACTCTCCGAGGAAATCTCGCTCGTAAGCAATTCGGTCGATATAATAACGGGGAGATGTTATAATAAAAATTACCATTAACAATTAATCCAATACCCACGGGGTATTACACCCATATTTTCACCGAAATAACCAATGACATCGTGGTTCGAATTGCTGACGGTATCGGAAATAACTGTGTTTGATATTGTGATTAAATAATAATTTTATCTCCAGCATTTCTTGGAAGGTTCCACTTACACTATAATCAAGATTTATTTTCTAACAAGTCTGCTAAATTTATATAACTTATTCGAGTTTCTCCGCGGTATTAAAAATTCCATTCGTTAATTACGCAACACCGTAGGAATATCGCGCGAGATCATATTTTCTTCAAATTAAGGGTAAAATTAATAAATAATTGCTCGTTAAGGCTAACCTGGCTTGAAGTATTATTCTGTGGGCATAAACAGGGGTCTCGTCCCTCCCTAGGAGGAACACGATATCAGCCGAGTCTTTATCCTCCGAGAGTCGCGCCAGATCCTCCAGCAGTCTTGGTACACCAGCCAATCCCGCCTCACCAGACATCCCGGCAGCACCTGCCGCCGCCGCAACGGCAACAGCTCTGGTTCCCATTGTTCTCGGGCTTGTCCCTGTACACAGACGATCGTTAATCAAAAGTGAATTAAGTAATCGGCTTGAATAATTAACAAAACAAATCCTACATAGTGCAAACTTGTCACCCTTGCCATAAATATTGATATGTGCAGATCCAACTTAATTCCTATATTAAAAAAGCATGGGGAATAATTATAATTTATTAAAAATTGAAATTTATGTGCTCTTAGAACAAAGATTCAATTATGCTATCTAAAAAATATTTCGCAACGTGACGGGAAAATAAATGTATTTATAATTAATCATTTATGCTTTTTCTGAACCGATTCAGTCGTAAAAACGTAAACGAGGGACGTATTTGTTAAAGGGAGTACCCATTTATCATTTATTTCTTATTGCATCCCCCGTTGTCGGGAAAATCTTGTAATGGAAGACAACGCCAGCAATTTGCGATAATCCGAAATTAATAGAACTGCGAGGGCAGCAAGAAGTTGACAGTTTGCGCGCAACGGATGGCGACGCGTCCGGGCGAGAGTTTTTTTTTTACCCGAGTCGGTTGCGCCGCGTCACGACGCGGAAAATTCGCGGACGTTGGAGAAAAAGCGACAAAACCGATTAAGGTACAATCGGTGCTAATTGCGCCATTAATATTTGATTTTCACGAGCGCGCGCGCGTTTGTTACACGGTTCATCCCGTCAATCGCGACTCGCAGCCAGCTAGGAGGTATTTTGCGTTACTGCGGTGCAGCGACGCCAATGGCGACCGGGCCTCCTGATTCCCTTTTAATTAGTTCGGGTTTTGTAGTTTTCGAATGAATCGGCCGTCGATTGTACCGCGACATGAGAGCTCGCAATCAGCGGCGATCATTACCCTCCCAGCGCGTCTCCCCACCGCGTGCGTCGTATCGTATTCCAGGCAATGTGATTCGATTAAAATGTCATTGCCAGGGATGCTCTAACATCCGTCTCTGATGATGCTATAAAGAACTAATTAGCGTTTAGATCGTCGCAGATAGGGAGCTTGTGGTAATACTTATGCGTGTGAAATTGATCATTACTGCTTTTCGCAATAGACGCTCTTATGTTTAATATGTATATGTTTCTCATCGATTTCAAAGCATTGATAAGAATTAACTGCAGTGACGGTACATCAGATGTAATAATGAATCTTTACTCAAGATAACATTCTTTCATTTATAATCATAAATTTTATAAATTGTATAAGTGATTTAAATCTTCTATTTATATTTGCATGTATAAATTATAATTTACTGATATAATTTGCACAATGTGAAGATAATTAAAATGAAGAAAAATCCAAGATGAATTATTTAATACTATATTTTTTTTATATTTGATAAATTTCAATAACACAAATCTATATCTATTATACATATAAATTTTAATACGCAAGCATAGCTTGCTTAATTAAAATAATTTACAACAACAATTTAAGAGCAAATTGCTTATATCTTCGGAAGAACCTGTCAGAACGATATCAATTTCCAGTTTTCTATGTATTCAAAAATAGTTATTTCTTTTAAGATAAAAATATATATGTGTAAATATAAGTACAATACATAATAAAACGACGTATATATAATTTCTCAAAAATTGTTGCAAAATACGTTCGGTTATTGTCGAGCACTAATATTGATTTACGCATCAGTTGTTATGAACTAAATTGGGGTTGTATAAAAAATCACGCACACGCGGAATATCAAGATCGTTTCGCTTCACTTAACAACCGCTATGATTACCGATGTGAAATCTTATCTGTAATTTGGCGCGAGTAACACCTGCGGTAAAGAGGGTTGAACACAAAAAAGTTTTATTTTAGGTTTGTACGTTCGAAAAATATATATCACGCGCCTGATGGAAACCCTATATTGACATGTGATCACAAACACCGGTTACGAATCGATGATTACCTGTCATATTACGACACTATTGTACAATCCAATAACAATGTTATTGATAGGATCCAATAATTTCTTCGTCAAAATCGCTGAAAAATCCGACGCCGCGGGATTTTTCCGCCCAAGCGCATCGATGAATCGATCGGGTGACGGCGGTGACGCTTACCTTTGCGCACGACCGGATCAGTGAGGCGCTTGTCAGGAGCACGAGAGGAACTAATTCCTAGCAGATCACATGGACGGAGGCAATAGTCGAACCTTGCATCTCTTATCTCTTCTACTGCCTGTCGTTTCGAAACGTTTCTGCTTCCGGTCTTCGTGATTTCGGGAAAATCGTCGCGACAAAAGAATCCTCGGATAAACTTTTATCCGAAACTTTACCTTTCAAGACGAACTCGTTTTATGAGCGCTGGACCAGGTCCTCGCGCTCGACTATGCTGCCTCACGGGCAATCTCAGAGGCCGGTCGCTCATCTTTCTCTCTTTCTCTCTTCCCGCCTTCCGTCGTCTCTCCAGCTCAGTCGCACCGCGGCGGGTACCTATGCGGCTCCTTTTTCCGCCCGTGTTCACGATATCTCTATCTCACGGGAGAGAGACTTGTACTCCCGCAAGATCGCTGCTCCTTGGGCCCCGTTGTTGCCAGATCGTCCGTGAATCACACGGTCAAAAAGCGTTCGCAATGCTACATTCCCGTGAGCTACGGCTCTTCCGTCTCTTCGGGTTCCATCGCGTTCTTGCAGTTTCTCGCGCACGCGAGTTTAATAGACTCAATATTTTTAATTTAAAAATTAATTAGAAGCCATATTTCCAGAATGGTTAAGATTAGAAGAACAATTTACGTACATACTAAATACTAAATCGCAAAGAATTCAATTCCGTCAAAAGATTCGATCGGCAATCGATTTGTAACCGCATTTCGTATCTTTTTAAAAGAAATTCCGCCTATCTCTCCGAATTTGAAATTCGGTGACAGGAAATACAGTTACGAATACCATTTCGGAAATGACTTCGCATACTTTGCGGTTTTGCGGTGAAGGGATGGAACTTGTAAGCCGATGTGATGGTTCTGATACGGCTCAAACGAGAAAGATCGTTTTGTTCATTTTTACCATCATGGCCATTCAACTTTCCTTCGATTTGGGACCAATTGCTCGAAACCGCGGAACTAGTGCTGTTATAACATCATCGTGATTTCAGAATTCTGACTCACTGAACAGTATAATTGAGATACTTTATTTTTTATTTCTTAAAACAGAATAGCTTATATTTATAAAAATTGTTAAAAATTTGCGCGTTCCTTACATTTTAAAACAAATATAATAACTGAAATAATGTGTAAAATAATAGATTATATGTAAAAAAAATACATGATTCGAAAATTGCCGTAGGACATCAATTTTTTCCAGGACAGTCCTGGAAACTGCCAAATGTCCCGGAATATACCGATATCAAAAATAAAAGTCCCGGAACATACTTCCGGACCTACATATATATATATATATATATATATATATATATATATATATGCTGTTTGTTCTTTTTCTAATCTTCTTGCGCTTTCATTACGTAAGTCGCTGCTTTCCTTTCCTGCGAATCCGCAGGTACTGCAGGTGCAGCTACCGCTGTAACAGGTATAATATACAACAAACGGAAAGTCCCTGGAAGGTATATCGAAGAATATAAAGAACTGATCTTACCAGATCGGAAGGAATCATCGGTCGACGGTAAAGCAGGCTTAAAATTTTCACGATCCTCGATAGATGTCCAACATTGATCATTGATCGCATTGAATAGATCGTGCAATAAACATGGGTCGTTTTGCGATCGTTAATTTTATTAACACCAAGTGATTTACAATTAAGACATCAGCTACATATTAAAACTGATCAACGATAACGAATAATTTTAGCGATCAAATATTGATGCAGAATTCACAGATTCTTATTTTTTAAATAATATAAATTTTATATATATATTTAAAATTTACTGATTACATGTGTATTCCACAACAAAATATTCCACAACCATTATACCCATAATAACTTATACCGGAGATTAATTGGAATCGAAAATATTGATACAAAAATATCGGGATTGTACTATTTTTCGTGTTATAAACGGTCAAAGTTGATCAAATAATGTTGTCTGCAGTATTTGATTAATTAGTCTATTTAAAAAAAATCATTAAATCTTGTGTTATGAAAATGATATTTGTCTTTATTCTATGTGGAAAATAGAAATTATTTTAGTATTGTTTTTAGTATTGTATTATTCTTTCTTAATCTTTTTTTTTATATCTAGAAGAATGAATTAAATTTTGTTTTTAATAAATCAAAAATTCACGTTAAATTGTCACGTTTTATTCTCTCTAATAATATCATCTTTTCGATAAGTTGTCATTTTTTAATTCTAAAATCACGAAGAATTGCTTTATTGAAATTACGCAATTGTATTCTTCTCGAGAAGTAAAAATTAAAATTTGAAAGAAAATAATATCAAATGTTAATTTAAATAAATATCTTTTCGATAAAAAGGGAAGCAAATTTTGTTCTTCAATTAAATAAAATTTGATGCACTATATAATAGCTCTTTCGAAATTGAGTTGTAATGTAAGAAACAGATTATTATTTACATGTAATAGAATCAACGCTTATCTTATATTAGTAATGGTTTGTTACGACGGCAGTTGATACAAGTGCGACCTTCGTTCCTTACGTTATTGTATATACAATACACACTATACACGAGCTCATCTTGCTACCATACGCACGATGAATCTCGAGCAGATAGGAGGTAGCGTAAGCCACTCCGTGTATCATCGCTTATTATGTCTCGAAACGCGATTGTTAGACCTGTACAAAAGTACAGGCAATTAGGAACAAGCTTTGTTTTCGTAAAAAAAATTTTTTTTTAGTTGCTTTTGCCAATGTGTTCAGAATGTTCTAAAACGTCGAAAAATCGCTATTTTAAAAAATGTCGGTATGTGTGTATGCATGTGTGTATGTGTGTATGTCTGTTCCAAATTTACCGAAATTTCTATAACTCCAGAACTGATCAACCAAATCTTAACGACGTGTATATGAAATAGGGGTAGAAAAAAGACTGAAGAATATAATAGAATTAATAAAAATTGCTAATAATCAAGGGGTTCTTTTTTAATAAAATTTTGAATTTTTGCAGAACTGTTTGTTTATGCTTTAATTTCCGCAAATTTGGAGATATCGATCTGTTTCTAATTTTATTATATTTTTCAGTTCTTTCTATACCCCTATATATATATTTCATATATAATTCTTTAAGATTTGGTTGATTAGACTCAGCTTTATACGTGATCAAAGGTCCCTAATTTAAAAAAAAAAGTTTGTAATAACTTTAACTTCTGTAAATTTTAAAAGATATCGGTTTATTTTTAATTTTGTTATATTCTTCAGTCTTCTCTATTTCTATTTTATATAGTTCTTTAATGCCGGTATTCATATAGTCGGGTCTTATATTCAAGTTAAAAACGAGATGCAAGTACTAGTTGCTCTAACTTCCGCAAATATTGAGATATCGGGCTGTTTCCTTTTTTTTTTTTTAGTAGAGTATCATTCAAGGAAGGTCGGCGATTGAATTTGGCGATGATCGGTAAAGGTGTTTTTTGCAAGTAGAAACCTTTGCTCACAAAGCTTCCTCTATGAAGAAGCCAAAACAAATAGAGGAAGCTTTGTGAGCAAAGGTTTCTACTTGCACACTTAAAAACTATGAGGAAGCAATGTGCAGGTTTCTACTTGCACTTTTTTACTTGTTATTCCCTGTTTCTATTGTACCTTTGTTCTAAATGATTACCAGCTTAAATTGCTTTTTATAAAATTTATACATCTATATAATCTATTTTGTAGTCAGTTTAATTAATCAATCCGAATCCCGCGGTATTAACTTTTAATGCCGATGCAACGGCTAGTTATCAGATCAAATACTTCGCGCAATTTATTCGTTTAAAATAGATCGTATCGACATGGAGATAGCAATTATAAACTGTCTCGTCGCGATATTTACGGATAAATGCATTTCTGAGCTTACACTCGAATATACATCAAATCGCATCGTGCTTGAAAGTCTGGCCAATCTTGCCTATTTATATTTTTAGATTATAAAGAATGCGAAGTAATATTTGAGACACCGAATCGAGAGTGATCCAAACTGAGAATGTGATACACCGACCGTTTATTGACGATGAGACACGACACGAAAAACAGAATATTCGGCGTACATCTGTTTTACGTGAGTTGAATATTTGATAACGACAACGAATCGTCTGGTATATGGCGTACGAGATATTTGTTTTCTCGTCGCGCGGTGTATTAGGTATATACACGTGATCACCTTGTTTACGTTCATACGGTGAGAGTGGTGAGACTCACTCGACCAGCCTGCAGTCGGCAACATAAGCGTGTCGTAGCATCATTGACCGCGATCACAAATACCGAAATGTGATTATTACTCGCGAATGTGTTAGCCTAGTTGTTAACCCTTAAATGCCACACCTCTCAAGAATCTCGTAAATGACATGAGGGGTCTAAAGGTTGATCTACAATGTGCTCTTTGCTTTCTGTTTTTTGCTCTTAACCTCTTTGCGACTATCTCGTATTTTGCAATTCCGTCGCGTAACGTGATGTTTCTTGTCTCTTCTGAAGTTCGTCAATTTTTATCTTAGGCGATAGAGAACAAAAAACATCGCGTTACGCGACGCAATTGCGAAATACGGGATAGTCGCAAACAGGTTAAGAGCAAAAAACAGAAAGCAAAGAGCACATTGTAGATCAGGCTTTAAAGACCCCAGCATGAAAAATGTTTCCTTACTCATTGATTTTCTGATCTTTAGTTATGAAAATTTTTTTCAATGTTGTTCAAGGCTTAGAAAAGAGAATAAAATGCTTATATTGTTAAAATTTCAATTTCAACATAGTATAAAAAATTAAGTAAACTGAGTACTGCTAAGTGTATACAAACGGGTAGGTCACGCACTCAACTATCATCAATGGGAGCATGAGCTCCATTTTTGGCAAGAACGTCTGAGGTCTGCTGGACCCCACGGGGCATTTAAGGGTTAACCTACATGATAGGTGATTAATTCTCGCGATCAATAATCCGTAAGTGTACTGTGAGAGTTGTGTGAGTGCTACAAAAATATACCTAAAGAGAAACGAAAGAACAACAGAGGAGACCTTAATTGTCTGCTATACCTAGCAGACTCAGGGAGGCATCGAACGATGGCGGAGTAATCATGAAGTAATTTATTTATTGTTTTATTCGTTACATGCAAAATTTAATAATCACAATTATTCCATGCTATAATTATTTCTTGAAATATTAATTATTTGTTGTAACTTGGATATATTTGTGTTTTACAGTTCAACGTAGTTTATGTTACAATTCCGCGTATCGGTGACTGATACATTATATTTTATTTTAATTTGAGATATTGAACCTATAAAAATTTCGTTAAATATATACATAAAATGTATGTACATGTACAAGTATATCAAATTAAGAACGTGATGATATTACAAAATAAATGTAACGTTTATAGATCCATTGTTTTAAAGTGGATGGACTAAAAGAGATTAGAATCAGTATTTAATCCTGAAATGCAATATATACATGCAACATATACAAAAAGTTATAAATTACATTTAAAAGTATAAATAAACAAGTTTATAGAAAATATTTTATAGATAGAGTAAGCTTATTGTTAATGAAAAAAAAAAGCATGATAGAAGTTTTCGTAAAAAATTGTTTTTATATTTGATGAAAATATTATCATCTTTTTTACCAAACACTAGCTCTATTACAAATAAAATTGTTGGGAAATGTGATTGAGAGAGAACACCGTGATAATATATATAATAAAAATATGGTTTTATTTATGGGCAACTGTTTGATATCAAATACGTTATAATTAATTAAATTTTGGGGGGATTTGTTACTTAAACATAAATAGTGAAAAATATAAGAGAAAAAATTATAACCAATAAAAAATACTGAAAATTTAAAAATATAAAACTTTTAGTCAAGTTATTTCATATATATATGTGTTGCTTTATTTTCTCTTTCTAAACATTTTTTAATTTAAGATCTACGTTTGGCCTTTCAGGATTAGATATTACATAAGTTGATGCAAGAGAAAGCAATGCTATTACTTTTTTAATACATACATATAAGTATAAATAAAAAAGACCGACAATACGTTACAGTGGTACATCCCAATTAATATATTTTACGAAATCCAATAATTATCATTTGCATTAATTTTTATATAATGCGCCATTTTTGTTTTAATTTTTTATAGCACATCCATATTTATTGATATCTTATATTACCTAAATAAAAAAAATCTGATAAAACAAAATGTACAATGTAAAATCTAATAAAAATTTCCGCGATATATATGTAATACATCAAATTGAATAATTTGCGTATAACAATTAAAATTTTCTATTAATAATAAACTTGCCAATATCAGCTAATTGCTATATAATGTATTTAGTTTTAGCATCTGTTACACATAAAAAATCAAAATATAAAAATTAGTTGAGTAATAAAAATCTACATAAAATAAAATGGTACTCAAATAAAATCAATGATGTCAATGATATACATCATTGATCTTTCCGTATCAAGATTTTCAATTTTAATTGATCGTTAAAATATGCACTAAAATGCACTATTAAAATATGCAGTAATTGTGGAATATACATATAATCTAACTTAAAAATGATAGTTACGAATGATTAATATAATTTAAGATCAAGGTTAGACCGATTATTGCTAATGCAGCTCCGTTAGATAAGGATTAATCTACAGACTAAAATCCACGCAAGTAGAGTTTGCGCTACATCATTATAGGCTGCAATGCGCGATGTCGGTAATGCTCAAGCGTTTTTCCTACCAAAGTCACGGCTGACACATACTTAATATTGCGCAAATTATAACGGACAGATCTTAATGATTCTGTAGGACAAGAACCAATGACGATTGTTTGCAACCCTGGTGAATTCATTCCCTTATTCGTCAACGTAGTGCCGCGTTTGTCGCGATGGAAATTGCGAGGAATAGAGATAGGTAAAAGGGAGACGAGGTAGAGACGAAAGACCAGGAGAAAATGTCTCATATAGGATTTTCCCAGAACAGATCGGTCTAACAGAAGAGGCCTATAGCAGACGTGGAGAATCGTTTTGCATAATAGATTCCGTACTGCTTGCATGCTAGTGCAAATAGAAACGAATTCCTCGGCGCATTCGACGTAACAATCGAATCGGTAATCAAGCCGGCCTCGATAATCGAATCAAACCGGGTACACGTGTAATTGAAATTTCACAGTCGACCAGCGCAAATACCATGGCGCGCAGCCATTCTTCGAAATTACCTACGCCACCAAATTTCGTTTTGCTTGTCGGCGACATCGATCAGCAGGATGAGTTACGCTCGCGGGAATTCCAATTGTGTAAACGTGTTCGATTTAAAGACTAATATGGAATACAAGGGTCAATAAATGGAAATGGAATACTAACCAAGGAAGCAGTTGTCGGATATCCGAAAATGAGACCGGGGAATGATGATTTCCTATAGCTTAATTAATTTTTTACATCAATTGCCCTAGTAATCAAACCTTAAATTAAATTTATATTAAACTGAGCGTTATTTTACATTAACAAAAAATTAAGCTCGGTACATTTACACTTATTATATTTTTAAATTTTATTCACATTTCAACTGTTAATGTTAATTAATTGCCAGTAAAAAAAGTTTATGAGAAAATTTATTGTTTTATTATTGGGAAAGATATTGTTGAAACAGTCGGTATAATTACAATAAATAATTTTAGGCTATCGACTTTGCAGAATTTTAAAAACGAGGCAAAAGTAATAGAACAGTAAACCCGTCGTTTCTTTCTTATTTTTTCTTAATAATCCTAGAATCGATATGGGTCCAGTTTGGCGTAAAAATAAATAACCGATGCGGCAGGTTTGGACGTAAAAGAAAACAAAGCAACAGAAGGAAGCGGTGGCGAGTCGCTCTTCGACCTCGCTGTCGCCTCCTTCGTGCAAATTGACTCTAGCAAAGAAATCTTCTCTCGCCTTTTCTTTCTTTCGCTTCACTCTCGGCATAGCTTTGTCCCGTGAATCCATAAAGTGTGCGCGTCCGGAAAATAAATGCAATATCTATTGCGATTCTCTCTGATAACAACAATAGCTATAGCAAACGATCGTCTCGACAACCAATGTTTCGAAGCTCGAATAATTTTCTATAGCAGAATACTTTGTTCTTAGTGTGTACCTGACGATTACGAGAATAACGGTAAGCAGACTCAATACATAACAACAAGTGTATTGTGATATTGGTTATTGTAATTATGCTAAATATCCCACAATTTATCTATATCTATGTTATACAGAAACAAATATTAATAAAAATAATATATTTTTAATTTTTTATTGGAAAACCCCGACGTGCACATGTAGAGAAATATAAACGTTAGGTACTTGTAAAAATAAGATAAAAAGATTTTATAAAATTGGGTCCAAAAATCTTCTTTTGAATACATCCATCTATGAATATATCTATTCGCTCCATTCATGTTTTATATCTGTCTAAAATTGTAACAATCATGATTATTATTAATGAAAATTATTTTACATTTTACACGTTTTACATTACGGTTTTTTAAGCTGCAATTTAGTCAGGTTGCATCGTTGCATCACAAAGAATCTAATATGACTTGCATCAAAAAGTTTAAAATATGTTTAATACAATAATTGCAGTAATATAAAATAAAAACAGTTTTGCAAATTAGTGTTTAAAGCACACGTTTGCAAGATGGCCTTTCGCGTTCTTCATGCATTAGCGGCTATCACTTCAATGAGATATGAATTTTGGGATTAAATCGCAAATTTTCTGATGTCCGCGCCTTTTACTCATCTTACGTTCGGCAGCATCCGACACCCTCTCTGTTTCTCTTCCCTTATTACGATGTAAACACAAAACTTGCATCATGGAAAAGAGGCAAACGACGCAGCGACGACGTGTACATGCCTTATGAACGTGCGCGTTGAGGTTTTTTTTTTAAGACGGGACACAGGGAATGCGTAATACGCCGGACAATACTCGACACGTTTTCCAGTGACTTCACTTACATTCACGCATAGGCCGCGCCATTATCTTTTCAAGAACGTCCACTTTGTACCGTTTGTGCGACCCGCCTCTACCGGAGTGACTCGCCCTTCGTAGATACGAAAGGCTTAATTCTTCATTGGAGAACCGGCGTGCACGTGCGCGTGCAGTGCGCGAATTTCGCATCGACGACGATTAATCAAACGGGAAACTGGTTTTAATCCTCGCGCGCTTGCCGGATAATACATCATCCGTTTATGACTCTCAAGTGTCAAAACTGCGTGCGCAGTGAACACAAGAATATAATTTATGTACGATGACAAAACTAGCTTTTTACGCTGTTAGAAATAAAAATAAAAATCATGCGATGATTAATTCTATTAAAAAAAAAAAAAACCTATGACAGGGAGCAAATGTCTTCATAAAGGTATGCCACGTCCGTTTTTAATTTCGCAACGGAGGCGTACGCGGAATGACACGGCGACGCAATCGACTACATTTTGCGTGCACCGCGCGCGAAAATTACGCGTGTTACGCGACACGAGAGAGGATCGTCCGTGACATATGAACAATGGTCCATAATGCAAAATAAACGCGGGCACCGTCGGCTCGACAGCCGAGTGTATCTCGAAAACGGACGGGGCGTTCCGCGCATATAATATTCGGCGGCACGCTATTGTGGCCGCTAATGGAGAGTTGAGCGGAAGGGGGACGGCAGGAGAGAATGGGCTAGTGGAGGAATATATCGACGTGTATTTCCGCTTACGCGTCAACGCGACGGGCGTCGCCGGCGCGGCGCCCCTCGCTCTCTGGAAGCTGGTACTAGAGCGTCAGAGAGCTCGGGCTCTCACATAGAGCTTGTGGAAAGAGAGAGAGAGAGCAGAGCGTTCGGTCTGGTTCGGTCCCACAGGATATAGGCGCTCACATGCGAATCCGCTTGTCATGACGAACACGCGCGCGCCGAGGTTCTATCTATCTCTCCCTCTCCGTGTCCCCTTCCGCGTTCTACCGCGGCCATTATGCCGGCGTGAATGGAGTCCGCGTTCGAGTACGAGATTCGAATCGGCACGGCGCGGCGCAGCACCCCGGTCCACCGTCGACACTTCGCCTCTGTTCGAGTTGTCAATGGAAAGAGGGGCCCACCGCGCGCTGGGGAGAGACGCGGGAACCAACGCCTCTCGACAATGGAGGCCGCTCGCAGTATACGTCGGGGCTAAAGCTTTTTTTCTTTCCCGACGTGGCTCCTGTGCCGCTGTCACTCTCACGACTGACACCGACGTCGTACTTCAAGGAAAGAGGTATATCGACGTATAGGCTGAAGATCGAAATAACGCGGGCCACGACGCTTCGGAGACGCGATATGCATCATCGCGCGATACAGGCACGAACTTATACGCGACCCCAAGTATTCGCTGGTCGGTTCATAACTGCGACAATCGCCGATGCCAAATCTCCATGGAGATTTTCAGGAGAGATCTTTGAGCCCGCGGCAAAGCGGATTATGCTCGTCCGCGATGAAGGATCTTTCATAACCGCGTTTTTTACCTGTTGCTGAAACGAGTGCACTGTATTGAATTCCGTGACGCACTTTTTATCCTTACGCGGTACCTAATGCTCGCAGGATTACTGGATAATATACTTTCTACGATACTTTTAAATTCAATTTATCACAATATCATTGCGTCTGAAATTAAATTTCTGTTGAAGCAAAGTCCGTCAGGATTTAAACGAAAAAAAAAACAAAAATTTTATTATCTATATCCGCTCTATCTAATTTGACAAGAAATCGCTTTCTTTTATTCTATTATCGTTACGTTTCGTATCTTGAATGAATACTCGTCGATCGCGAGAAGAATCGAATTGCGCCGACAATCGGACGGCGAGAGCAACACAAATTTCATATCCCAAGTTCGTGGATTAAATCGTTTGCGCTATTCCGCCCTTGAGTTAATCCGATTATTTTCTTTGATTCGCGATTGCTCGCAGGCACGCACACCAGATTACCCTCCGATCATTCTGTCGAGAGCGATTCGCGTCGCTCGTGACGTCACGAAGGACGGTACGTACTCGGTCCTTCGATCTCGAGAAGCAGATTCGAAACGTGATTGCGGGTTGCCGGCGGTCGCTTCGGTTCGCGCGCGTCCAACTACCGAAACGTACGAAACGATAACGGAGAGTGACTTCGACCCCCGCGGCGACCAATTACACGCGAGGGGTCCGAAGAAATGCCGGGGGTTCGCTGGCGTGCGCCAGCGTTTTATAACGGAAAAATCGCTACCTCGTTTTGACACCTTTCCGTTTTGAACGGCTCCCGTAGCCTGGTTGAATTATGCGCGGACAATCGCATACTCCGCTGGCATAAGCGTTTATTTTATGTCGAGAGCTTTATCATGCCGAGGCTTTGCCGACAGTCATCTGTGCTTTCCATAAAGATGCGACAAATTGAAACTATGCATATGTGTTATGTATACCAGATTGTCAGAGAGGTTTGATAATATTTCAACCCCCCAATCACAATTTACAATACTTGCGTTATATTACATTTTACTCTTTCTCTCTTTCTCTCTCTTTCGCCAAAGTCAAAATTGAAATCAAAATTAGGACGTAAATTGAATTTACAACAATGATGATACATACAATTATATGAACTTTTTATAATTTATTACTTATAACACATATGATTTAGCTCATTCCAGGCTTTTATATCGTTCCATGAATAATCGTTCATTATATATGTTGTTTGTCCTCTGTCCAATATAATTATTATTATCGTTATCGCATCGCACGTGTACATACACGTTCATTCCCCAGCATTCGTTTGATCAATAATTCGATCATGTTTTTTCGCTCACGGTTAAAGGAAATTTTTTTTTATAGAGTATGGGGTGGGTGGGAAGATAGTATCCACATGATTTCAAGGAAACGACATTCTCCGTCGTAATTCTCGCTTCGAAGCTGCCGCGGGTAAAACCACTAATGCCGCTTCCATTATAACGTCACATTCGATTTGGCATACCGCTTTGGTGGCGAGCACCCTCTCCCATGGGACGAGTCGAGGTTCGCAGAAGGAGAGGTAGAGAGAACTCTGTTATGTATATCGAGACTCAAATTTCCGTGGCGTAATACCAAGACCACGCATAGGTACAATATATCGGCTCTCATTTGCATTTAATAGATTAAAAGTAACCGCATCGCTACCCATGACTTTCTTTGACTCTATGAAGACGAAAGTACGAGTCCATGTTACAATTTAAACAATTTTTTTTAAATAATATTAAAATGATATTAAGACTTGAGTTACATAATATTATAATTTTATGAATAAGTCAAAGAAAATTTAATATAATTAATGTATATAAACATAAAATATATTTATAAAAAAAATTAATCTTTCAATTTTAATAAAAATATAGATTTTTACCATTTTGCGCAGAATTGTTATAAAATATTTGAATGATAGAGAGGTTTAAGCAACACATTTTTTCAGCGATTCAATTTTCTCTGATTTTCTTTCATCTCGCATTCTCGATTTTTCGACTACATGGTCTATATCTATCAAACGGACCGCGCGCGGTGAAGTCATGTGATATTGCAGCGTATGCGAGTTCTTCGAAAAGGATCCAGCGATCCCATTTCACACGGATGACATTTAATGCTCATGCGAACTGCAAAAGAGTGATTCGAAGAAAACAGGTTCAAAGGAGAATAAATGAAGCTTCGTGGATTACGATCCTAAAAAGGGGAAAAAATATGAGCAAGGCATAAAAAGAAAGTACAAGGAGGTAAAAAAGAAAGTGAGAGGAGAGGAGAGGAAAAACGAGGGTGTGAATGAGAAATATGAGGAAAAGAGGGATGCGATGAGGGAATGATCGCACGATAGAAAAGAAGCACACCTATTTATGAAACGTTCCTCCTATCGCAAAATGTTGAGAAAGTGGCGTAGAGCGAGGTTGTCGGAGCGCACGTGTCCTTTAATCCTTTAATCCTTTGCCCTGCGAAGACTCCCCTTTCTCGAACGTTGCAGCCGCAGCTGTGAACTTTGAAGACGGCGACATGTCGACATTAAAACGAATATGAATTGGAGAACAAGATAAACGAGATTTTTCATCTTACGTAGACTCTCTTAGCGTTTGCGTCGCGGAATTACTAACACGGGATTTAAACCTGAAGAAGAACGCTACACATTTTATTTGCGGAATTAATCAGAAGATAATTTGCAAAATAATTTGATCTCGATTTTTAATTAATACGGTAAAAATAGTTTACAATATTTAAAATTTAATGGAATATATTAATGATATATTAAATAAATTTAATAATGATTCCGTCTAATAATGCGTTTTAATAATAGGGTTTTTTTAATGTACACAAATGAGAATATATTTTTATTTTCAATAGACTAATATAACGTAACGTCATGACATAATCTTGATATTAAACTAATTTACCTTTTGATAAGTGTATTATCAACATTCTCATATACACTTTAATTAAGTTCATAAAGGTTTTGTGAAAATAATGAATCGTGAATATTGTTTCGAAATTGATCTATTGCGAAAATTGTATCTTGTATCTAAATATTCATACTTTATCTGCATGCAAATAAATGGTAAGAAATGTGCACTTCGACAACGAAGAATCGCATAGAACACGCATATACATTCGAAATCATGCGCACATATACGCAAAGTATTTTGCACGCGTAATACAACGACTCAGTATCCGACTTAAATACAAAACTGAGAGAAAAGACTAACATGAATAAAGCCGTGGTTTTTCTCTGTAATTAAAAATTATGCAGTCGTCGCGTCGCCCTCGTGTGTCAAAGCGTGCGGCTTCGTTAATACATTCAACTGTGACTTTGGTCTTATGAGGCACAAGAAAGTCTTGTGCTTATATTTCCCCGTTTTTTTTTTTTTTCATTTTTATGCCATTCTTTTTGTTCGGTTCTCTTTAATCGCGCAAACCACACACACACACACACACACACACACACATCAGGAACTTTTCTGATTCCTTCTCGTTAGGAAATGAATAATGCTTTCATGTAAAAATTATATTGCGCACAGGAACACTTTATACTTTTTAAATAAAACATTTAAAGTTTTCACTGGGAAACTTCTATTTTGTTAAGAATTTTTTTAATAACGCGAAAAAATAAAATCAATTGCAATTATTCTACAAGTAATAACTTTATAAGTTTAGTTTGTTATCTTTACACTTACATTTGTAGCACACTTATTTGAAAACGAACACAACACTTCACAATTCATTATTTTCACAAAACCTTTATGAACTTAATTAAAGTGTATGAGGATGTTGATAATACATTTATCAAAAGATAAATTAATATCAAGATATTCAAGATGCCATGATGTTACGTTAGTCTATTGAAAATAAATATATTCTCATTTACACTGAAAAAAAAATACTTAGATCCAAGAAAATATTTTTTCACATAGTACCAATGGGGCTTATTTACTTAATACAATCACATATTTATATATATATTTAGAATTAGATATATTTTTACTTAATATTAATAAATTATTATTTTTACTTAATTTAAGTAAAGATATCTAATTGTAAATAAATATGTGATTATAATAAGTAAATAAGCCATTGGTACTATATAAAAAAAATGTTTTCTTGGGTTTAAGCATTTTTTTTCAGTTTATGGTAGATTCGAAATTTTTTTTAAATTACACTTTTTTAAAAAAATTGTCAGATGTATGACGGAATCATTCTTAAATGATGTTTTTTACACATTAATGCAATAAAATAAGCTAATTTAAATCCATTATCGTCACTAAATTAATTAAAGACCGTTGAGAATTCTGAAATAAAGCTGTATAGAAAAAAGCGCACCACCCCGGATGTTGGAGTTGACGATTTAACGAGCCGTTTCCACAATCTAAAATCATGCTACGGGGGCAAGTCTCGCGTTTCTTTTTTCATAGCTCTGTCTCTCCACGACAAGGCTGGAATAACAAACAGTCTGAAGAAGACGATCCCGGATCATGGATTATTTTCCGGCGTCGCCATAAAACTGTCTAGAACATCGTCTACCGATCGTCACCTTCGAACCCCAGCACACGCTGCTCGATACGTAATACGCTATGTCGCTTGTCATACGATGCTTACGAGAAAAAATAACAAACGGTCACTTTGCGTATGTGTCTCCTTTTTCAACATGCATGGCACGCAATAAAGCTTTATCTGGGAATGACAAAATTATTTAACAACATAAAGAGATTCGCGATTATTGCAGATTAATATATAAAAAAAACTTAAAAAATTGAAACAAATGTTTACAATATTTAGAAATTCTACGAATGCACGTAGTATTAATTTTGTAATATTCTTTAAGCTAATCGTTAGTAAAATTACGTTGCAATAATTGCCGCTCGTAATGACTCGATCGAGATAATCAATAAAGCGATTTGCACAGCCATTGTGTTTCATTATCATCTGTTCCAATAGCGTTCCACGTGCAACACACAACATACTATGACTTACAACTTTGCGAGGTGACAGAATGTTTACACACCTCGAGCGTATATTGAAGGTAAACGAGAAGCTCGATTAAGCCCGTTACCCGTGCGATAGATTAACTTCCCGTTCCTAGAAAAGGAAAATAACGTCACGGCAACAAAAACGAAAAATAAAATAAAATAAAATAGATCTTTTCGTGCAAATTTTATCGTTAATTTTACCACGCTGATAACAGTGTAACAAAACTATAGGCTGTACGATACCTTATCGCATGCCCTAATTGCTTGCTATCCAGCGACTAGCGCAACGGATGACCTATATCGACGTACGCTTACTTGCAATTTTCCACTTTAATGAAATTTGCCACTTCAATAAGCCACTTCATACGATCCACATTTACAGCGACTTAAATTTAGGTTATCTGTTGAGGACACTCCTCCATTGTCGAAGTGCATCGAGGAACGCACTTTGCGAAATGAAATCAAGCGACAAAACAAAAATAGTCTAACGTACGATGCAAAAATAGAAGAAAATATAACGTGTTTATTAGACAGAGTATTTATTAAACGTAAGAAAACTTTACTCTATCACTGATTAATGTAATATGATAACCTTACAAAACAAGCTTAAATTGTTATTGGAGTTTATGATTAAAATCGCATTTTTATAGCATCACGCAGCAAAATCGATTTAACAGTAATGCAACTAATTGACTGTTTCTCTCATCGGGAGCAAATAATTAATTTTGACGGCTGCGTAAATTTGCAACATGTAATTCCGGGCGAGACGCAATTTGTATGCGCGAAATGTTATGCCGACTGCGTCGATTAATAACTATCGGTCGTGCCGTGATTTCCGGGCGGACGCTAATTTCCGCGATGAAGGAAAAACTCTCGTATTGCGAGAGAACTCCGATACGCGCGCGACTCCTCGACCCTTCTACGGGCAATCGTTATATAATGTTTCGCCTTAATTGCGGATTCGAACCTTAGCCGTCCGCGCCGCGAGGCGGCCGCGTCGGCCGCTGCCGGATGATACACTTTTAATTGCGTCCAGATTTACAATTCAGATTTGTCAGACTCAAATCGGTCGCCCGTCCCTCGCGCACACATCCTAAATTCGCCCGAGTGCGTGAGGGCGAAATATGACACATTGCGTGCGACCGTAAGCGCGTAGCTTTCAATCGATGGATTCACTGGGAAAAAGAATGGCTTGATGAAAGCGCGATACATTTATGTGGATATTGTAACAAATATTGTTCCATTGGATATCCTCGCGCTCTCCAAAAACGAAAACACAATACAAAACCGATAGGAAAACCGTTTGATATTAAATCACTCTATCAGTTTGATATAAACAAAAATGGAATGCTTGTAAAAGAATATATCTTCTCGTTATATAAAGCAAAAATATATCCTCGATAACCCCCTTTAAGTAATTGTAAATATCCTCGAATATGATTCTCAAATCTTTCTCTTTATTGCGTGAAATTATTCCTGCTGTTATATAATATAAAACCCATTTTATCATATACATATGAGAAATACATGTGTCTTCTGCGTTCACATGTGTGACTATAACGTCGATGTTTTTCTAGACAACAACGCCGGCTTTTCGACTTTGTGTCCAGAGAATATACCAGGAAAGTTCGCGCGGCACTAAAAGAGAAAACCACGTTTATTACTTGAGACCTGAACTTTCTATAATCATTTTAGAGCTTATCCCGTTGTGCTCGGCTCTTCCCGAAGATTTAGAAAAATCTCTTTGGTAGGACAGATTCAATTTGTTGGCTATAAATAAAACGAGAGCAGAATTTTTCTATTTTTTTCTTTAAATATTAATTATCGTAGAAGTGACGGATCTTTGAAAAAATCTACATCCATGCAAGATGCGATAAAAAAAAATAGATGTGTAGCTAATAACTGTCTCAACGAAACTTTTTTACAAAATATCGCGAAACGAATGGCGGACGTTGAAACGACACTATTCTCTCGGCCGCCTTTCTTATCGCTTCCCCAATATGCTCAACACACGCTACCGTCCTCCCGATAAGATGGCAAGCAAGAGGCGCAAGCAAGAGGCGCACCGCGCCGGATAGAAACTCGATCGAGTGGCCGATTCTCCTTTTGAAGGAGGCGCCGCCGACCGCGCTTCTTCATCATCGCGGTACACATTCTCTCCTTTTCTTTCCAGTACGTTGGCAGTGTAACGGGGGGAGTCAAAGACGTTCTCGATGGGTGTTGCCATGACACCGTGAAACCTGCATCCCACATCGAAATCTTCTCTTCGAACTCCCGCACATTTTTCCCCTGCGGCGTTTTTCTCCTGAGAAAACCTATATATAGGGGTCCTTGGTTCGGATTCGATAGGCATCTTAAACGCGCGAGGATAACGCATCGTCAAATTGTACACGTATGAATTGTACACATTTCGTTGAATTACGTATCTACAGAGAATGTTTCCGCATTATAAATAATGCAAATGTTCACAACAATGTTGAATTGTTCTCGAAAACTAGACAATGCAGCTCACTATATACAATTGAGTGAGCTTGCCAAGCTAGAGTGTACTGTTCCATTATAGGCGAAACCTGCCGCGATTATCATTGACGGTTTAAAGGATGCTGCTTAATTCTTTCTGGCACGAGCTCGCGAGAGCGAGCCTGGTACCCATTTGAAAATCCAACCTGGCCGCGTTCCAGCAATTCCTCCGATTCTCTTTTCTGTCTCTCGACTTTTACTGCAGGACGACGTACTTCTCCTCGCCGTTTCCCTTTTCGTCCGCCGTTCGATGCATTTTACAATTGCTTCGGTAGCAATCTGAATCTGTTTGATCGCTATGGAGCTTTATCCACTATATTTACGCTTCGCCTGTCGTGATTTATCGATGTCAATCTTATTTTTATCGCGGTTACGCAGTTTGAGTGGATCGATGGAGCTGCTCCGTCCAAGCTGCTACGGTCAAAGCAGCGTCGTTAAAACTATCTTTAAGCTGGCGCAATCAACGCCTTTCACGCGGTTATTCGTTGTACAAGTTTGCTGAACAACTTCGGTTGACGGAAATTTCGCTGTAGCGCAACAGTTAATATCGATCGGTATATACCTAATAAAATATTATCTACAACCCAATTAAAATACTAATAAATAAATTAATACATATTATACATTGAAATATACAGTTTTAATATAAACGATTCACGTTCTTAACCTTTCTTTATCACCCAACAAGTTTTTGCCTATTTCCATTCGCAGAAATTCACAGGTTTATTTAGAGAGCCATAAACGTTTACATAATCTTCAACGTGTTTCGAACCACGTTAGCGTATTTTATCGCGGTCGTGCCAATAAGTTTCAAGCCTATTCCAGCGGTCGAGCTTAACCGCGAGCCATTTCGTACCTGAGAAAATTTATCTCTGCTCGGGCAAAACATATTTGTATAAGGAACGTCGCGGAATGAATCTCTAGATTTTTCTCTATTATGAAAATGTGCCGAAGCGCGCGTTGAAATTTACGACTGCGGAAATTTACCGGAATGAGCAGCCGTCTGTCTCGGCCACCTTTTCCGGACGATAAATTCCTTGGACTTTATCCAGCCACGTTTATCCGTGATTGTCTTACGCATAGTTTGTTCTACTTTAGTTTGCTCTTTCGCCGCTCCGTTGGTTCCTTACCGTTTCTCCGGCATCGCGCGTCACCGGAGACGCAATATTTCGTCGCGCTAACCCTCGAGTGAAGTAGAACGACCTGAAACAAATTCCGCCATCTCAGGTCGCACCTCTAGCGAGCGCGGGGCCTGATAGAAAAACTCAATCTCCATTCTTTATCTATACTAAAAGCAAAGGTATATATAGTCTGTAAAAGGGTAGTACATCGTAAATTTAGGTTTATCGATTCGTATTGCATCAAGACAAAGTAAAAGATATATAGACTGTAAGTTAAATAATGTAGAAACTTTAAGTAATATACACGTTATATATCTAAAGTGAAATGTAAGGCTGTGTAACATTGGAAAAAATTGTTTTTTTTTCTTTATGGCGCTAATTTATTGGCGCAAGAACAGCTTTGTGCCACAGTAAAACGCACTGATTGCATACATTATTAGGTATCCAACTGAATGCCGAAGCCGGATATTCGAGAGTTTTACTCCGGAAGACGCGTACGCGATTCGTTCGCGAGCCGCGTGTGTGCGTGTCTATACCCTTTCGCAAGATTCTCTAAAAAATTATCATCTCTAAAACGATGCGCTGCTCTTCGCGCGAACGATTGTAATACACCTTCAAGAGGGATGCGCGCTCCGCGATCCCTCTCGCAAAGGGGTCGAACGGAGAAACGAGAGAGGGCGGAACGCGGTCCCCGGAAAAAAGCTCGCCGACGTATACCGGCGAAGAAGAAGTACACACGGAGACGGCAAACGCGCGCGAAAAAGAAATTCCCATTACTTTGGCCCCGGCGACGTCTACAACCATGCCGCCTGCGTCTTCCTTTTCTTCCGTTTCCTGCTCGGCGCCCAGCCCCCGCGCGCCGCGCCGCCTGGCACCCTCGCCTCCTCCGCCTCGTCGTCGTCATCCTTCTCCGCCGGTTTCTCCCCCAGTCACCCCCTAGATGAGAGGGGATGAGGAAGGACCTGGCGATGCACGCATGTGCCATAGGGCCATTCTATCGATTTCTCTGTTTCGCGTGGTAGTCACCGGGAGGCGTCCCCGGTGTGTCGCGCCGTGTTATCCCGCCGTACTATACGCGCCACCCAAAACAGCCTAGCTACGTACGGTCGTCGCCACCAAATTCCCTTTTCAAGGTTAACCCGTTAACTGTCTCACGACACCTACGCGCCGAACAAACGCTGCTCGGCTGGTTAGAGCCTAAGCTAGTCACCCCTGCCCTTCGCACGACTTTCCTTCTCTCTTTCTCATTCTCATTTTCTCTCCCGATCTCGTTCGCTTTCTCTCTCTCTCTTTTTCTCTTTCTCTCTGTCTCTCTCTTTCTCTCTCTCTCTCTCTCTTTTTCTCTCTTGTGCTCCGATTGTGCGCCGCGATTGTGCGAGTGACGAAGACAGTTCCCTGAAGAAGTACCGAACCACGTATACAACACGATCGAGAAGACACTTCGGTTCTCGTGTGAAAGAGTGCGGGCAATTGCAAGTGTCCAGGCACGACCGTAACACGTATCTCTCTTCTCCGGTGAGTAGACCTTCCGATAAAATTCGTTGAAATAGGAATTGAACTGATAATCTCACGATGAGCTCGAACTTTGACAGCAGAGCGACTATAAGCGGTGATAACTTTTTCGTGTACCCCTGAACAATGACACGCGACAATCAATAAAATATTTTTTTCCGTTTTTATCGTATAATACTGACTTCGCCGCAATTATATCAGTTGGAGGATGAGAATAGAGAAATCCCAAATTATCGGTTGGTATAAGCCTTCGGAAATAGATCTCTTTGTACTATGTGACATTTCGTGCTGTGCGATCCTAGCTGTTTGACGAAGACGGCGCATTTTTTAGTTGTCACGCATTAGCACTATTAGCGGTTGAAGAATTCCTTTTCGCGCGTGTGACAATATAAATAAGACGGTGATACATAAGTAGTCAGTCCTTGGAATTTGAGTTTGTCTAACGGGTAGGCTTGGTTGTTACTGGTTGAGCAATTTTTATTTAATTATCTAGTGAAAGCGCGTTGCTTCAACCTCGAGTTTATTTTTGTTACGGCAAGGAAAACGTGTATATTTTTCTCGTATTACTAATAATACGTTACTAAAAGTTTTTAGCAATATGAGTATAGCAGTAAATTGAAACTCATATTCACAAATATATAATCTCAGAAATAATATTATTTATTATTTTTGCTTTATTTGCATTATATCTAAAAAAATGTTTATATTTTTTTATATAAATATGAATTTATATTTAAATAAACTTTATATTTATAACTACCTTCAGTATTTGCAGATATTTCTGTTTAAAGATAAAAAAATATAACTTAATTAATTTGAATTTTAATATGTGTAGGTATATAAAATGTCGATATAAAAATGTATGGATATCAATTCTTGGTTTAACCCGTCCAACACATTATATTTTGCGCTCACTAAATTTGTTTCGTACTTATTGCTTATTGCTAGTATATTATCCATTCACAAATTGACATAAACACACTTTTTTACATATGGGACTTTACAAACTGCCACTGCACCGAGTTCATTTACATTTTGACTGCGCATCAAGAGATAGAGAATGTCTTTTTAACGGACGCGGCTTAACGGCGTCATTAATAACAAAGTTCTCGCCGTATTCAACCGTTGTACAATGGCACGCGCGCGACAATCTTTCTCGGCAAATCCCGTTATAAATGCGAGGCTGTAAACGCAGCCGAGAACGATGTTGGCCGACAATATCGCCATCGCCTGGTTTTTTTCACGGCAATTTTCTTCTTCCTTCTCATCCGCGATAAGCGCCATTATCTTTCGCCGCGCGCGGATAATTCAAAGAACCATTTCAGTCTTTTAAGGATTGCGGGCGCGTGGTTATCAGCGGCGAGCGGGCGATGCATTCGAAAACGTGCAGCGAGTAATCCTCGAACTTGTTAAGTACGTGAATCGCAAGTTCCGAAAGAAACTCCTTCTCCCTCTCTTTCTCTCGCTTTTACTCGTCTCCTCTTCCCGAACTGATCCGAGCTTTCCGCGCTTGCACCATATCGTTCGTTTACCCGCACTCTTTTAACACCCCCGCTTCTCGCATTCTCGTACGCATTGCACATACGTGAAAAGCTCGATCTCAGTGCTGGGTAATTCGAGAGCAATTTGAATTGACGTGCCGCGCCGCTAGAGGAAAGTAATTACAGAGTGACGAGCTATACACTCGGCGAGAGAACTGCGGACCTCTCCGCCGGGATTGTACGATACGTGTACCAACCTGTCCGCTTGTGTATGCGTAGTCTATGCGAAAAGCACACGTGTACCCGTGCAGCTTGCGCGTATATCGCAGTTTGCGGTAATGTTAATTAAAATTACTATGCAAATTAGACGGAAACCAGGCGACGAGACGTGTGCGAGAGCCGGAACGAGGAAGTAACGAAAGGCCAAGTCGCTCCCCGGGAAAGCGCGGAGGAGCTCGACGGCGGCGGTCGTTAACGTTTTTACTGGCTCGTCTACAAATTTCGGTGTACGATAAGCAGCGGCTCTTAAACAGCAGCGCGGCACAGATAAAAAGGCGTCTTTATCTTTTGCGTACCGTGCCGTAGTGTAATTTAATTATACCAATTTTCTTCATTATTATTAGATGGATGCTTATCTCTCGCTTGATAATTTTAAATAGTACATGTCAGTTATTATCAGCTATATATTAATATAAATGTAGAGCTATATTTTATTAGATATTATATATCGCGTAAAAAAAAATAGCTTTTTCTTATCTCAATGTTATGTAATATTTTAAATATTTAATTAAGTGAGATTATTATGCGCGCAAAAAATTATAAGTAAAATTATTTGAAATCTTGCGAATATATAAAGAGTCGTCTACAGTAGGTGTAGTAAGCCATGAGCCGTAAGAAACTGACCAATCATAGTCAATTATTCTCCTCACATTATTCGACTGTGATTGGTCAATTTCTTACGGCTTAAGGCTTACTACGTCTATTGCAGACAAATTCTAAATCATCTACTAAATTAGGTATATAACATCAGATGTATCGTGGAAAAGGTCTTAACTTTATTACGTAACGACCACGATTAAATATCGTCCTCGTAGGCAGGTGCGTTTCTATATCTTCTCCGCCTTGACTTTAGCTTTTTAATTTGATTCTTATCCTGGAATCCAAGAATATAGGAATGTTATACCGATCCGGCGACTCGTGGCCGCCATTGATTTCGTGGAACAAAATGATCCCTCTCCGCCAATTCGAGTACTCGCAAAAGAGGAATGCACCTTCTCGCTAGATTGAGAGGAAGCATCGCGATTCCCGTAGCGAGCGACGCACGAGGCACGAGGGTAAGCTTCACCCTCGAGGCATGTGCGCGTGGGGTAGGCGAATTGATCGCGTTGGGGTAGAATCATCCATCACCGAGTGACAGTCCCGAGCTACCTACCTACCATATCCCGCCATCTCCCCTCATCCTCTCTTGTCCTGTCCTGCTTCTCCTTCGGTAAGAGGAATGGACAGAAGCAGGGTGGTGGCGTATGAAGGATGATTGTAACCGAGGTGCGGCAAGGTGGGGGGGAGAGGGGGTGGTAAACGGTGGCGGCCTCCAGCGACGAGCGACGAAGCAAGCAACCCTCTCGACAATGCTCAAGTTGATCCCACGAGGGACAACGCGTGTGTCCCTCTTCGTCTCCCAACGATGCCGGGTGTTTCTTCTCCCAATTCAATCCCATCTACTACTACTCGCTTTTATTCCTGTCGACTCCTTCGCAACGAGCTGCTTACCTTAATCGCCGCACTCTCGATCTTCGTGCTCCGTTTCCGTGATGCTTAATCCTGCAGCGTTTTCGCGAGCTGTTACGACGAGCTGAACGAATAGTTGGCGCTGAGTACTGCATGGTATCAACACTTTTCACATTTATTAACGGCTCTCGGCCGTTTATCGCTTGTATTACGAACGCTTCTATATCCGCTCATTTACACGGCATTTACATTACCAGGTCATTAGCAATATGCTATAACGCATAGTACATTTTGATACGTTCCAATATCAGCTAATGAACTATTGAACTAGTAATTATTTCACTGTCACGTATATAATTTCGATGTTACACTATTCCAAAAGTAGCGTTTCAGTACACAAAGTGAATTTTCTTGATAAATCCTATGTGCGCATGTCGATCAGCGACATTTTGAAGACACATTAGATACTCTTTACTCATGAACAACGTGTTATCGTCGCGCAATCTTTGCGAGCGTTGCGACGCTTTCTTTTTTTAAAGAGCTGCAAATGCAAGGAATCGAAGCGCAGCCAAACGGTTTCGCCATGTATTATGTACCACTTGACATTCGGCAAATGATGAATATTCAACCGACTTCCGCGACGAGCGATCCCGCGAAAGAACGGTAATAACGTTACTGTATCATCGAGCTCGCGGTGCATTACTCAGCGACGGGTAATCGCATCAGCGATTCCGGCTCGACCCCTCCGGCTGCGCCTCCTTGCCCTGCGCCGCCTCAATTTTCTCGATCACGCGACACAAAGGACGGAAATCAATAATACGGTGAAGTTTCTATTTCGGGCCGGCCGTTCATTTTTGACCGGAAAATTTCCAATTTCCGTATTTCCTTATTAAAAAGCGACAGGACTTAAAATACGGATAACTTGCTATCTATTTGGAGCTAAAAATTATCACAAAAATAATTCAGACATATAATTTTTAATTATCTATCTTTAAATTTTCTTCATTCAATTTTTATATCGATTACCGAACTACAGCTATATTTAAAAACTTGAAATATATTCTTTATTCCACGGTGATTGCACGATATATTAATAATTTTGCGTTTCTGGAATTGTCATGTAACGGGGACTGACTGATCGCGCGCCCTTCTCCCGGAGATGACACTTCGGAAGAAGCCACGGATATTAGATACGTGCCGCCGTCGGTCCTGCGCTGCTCCTGTAATCTTAAAGCAATATTTGCGCTGCGCGCACTCAAATCTGCCCGGGGGCAATATCATGCGTTCTGCCTCCACCATGTTGCCGCCTACTGTTCGCGAATACCGATGATTTTCACATATGTGGTTAGTGCGCAATTGAACCGTGTACTATATAAAGCATCCCAGAGTATATTAGCGCGGAAAATAACTTAGGATCGATCCACTAAATTTAAAGCCATGCTTTTCTAAAGAAGCTATCGGTACGAAATTAGCGCTACATCAAATAATCGATAAGGTCTAAGTAAATGCTACGAACGTTTGTCCGTAATTAAAGTTAAATTGAATATCACAATGAAGATATCAATTCGATAGCTAGTGCCATTAACTTAGTCTTTATGGTCAAAGAATCTAAATAAAAGAGGATATTTTGAATTCATCTTGCCACATGGTACGTGGTACACGTGCTATAATCAATAAGAGCTTATCTGATTATTTTGCGTCAATAGTGCCATGCGCCACTAATTACATCCTTGGCGCTTGACTGTATAAAGTGAAGAGGAGGTGCAGTTTTAGTACGTTGACAGCAAGAGACACGGAGGCGTTTATCACGCGGTGGGCGTGGGAGGCACATGTGCGTTTTACATATGCGTCTCAATTATGCTCCATTCGCTCTCCGATAATAAATTTAGAAACTGCTCGCGTGCAAGAGCAGGGTCATTCCCGTGATATTTGCGACGTTTGATGTGAACCTCGTCTGTTCATAAATCGTGGGTACCTACGTTGCGACATTAGGGAGTTTTTACAATACCGTCTTTCAGATATCGTAATTTTATAACCGTATTTGAATTGTTCAGATACATTCATTATGTATCTGAACAATTGTGAGATACGGTTATGTATTTGAAAGATGGTATTGCAAAATCTCTATTATTCTCTATTATTTATTTTCTCGTGTGTATATTATTTTGATATACATATAAAACACTTGTATGATTATGGAATATTAAATAGAAATATCACACACACACACACACACAAATGAAATATTAAACATAAAAGCAAATAAATTTTCATAAGTTCTTTCATTATTCGTAGCATTATTAATACTTGCGTTCTACGTTCATACACATTAATATTTTCCATCTATCTTATAAAATCAGTAAACAAAAAACTATTTAATCCTATATTCCTACGTTGCGTCGACTCCACCGTGCACAGCATAGAAAAACAAGGTGGTAGGTAAAAATAAGCAACATAAAAAAATATACAATATATATATTTCTGTCTATCATTCTGTCTACCTCTGACAAAGAAGTTTCATAGGGGATGTTCATAACACGGAATTTTTATAACAATGCTGAAATAAATAATTCAGTAAATATCAACGTATCTACTCGCGAAGCTAAATTGTTATACAGCACTGTGTTTTGATTTCCGCGAAAATAATTACTCTTTCATTAGTCTTTTATTAATTTATTAATTTAAACAGCTACACTATATAATAAAACAATTGGCGCAACAGTCTCGACTAAAATTTTCTCGACAGCACTGTGTCTTATATTGCACATATATTTCAGCTTGCGTTTTTATCCACTTTTACTCGACATCATCACTTGTTTCGTTTTAATTTAATTGATTCCACCGGTTCATTCGGTTGAATTCGACATAATATCGCGTCGATAACGCGTGCGTGCGAGGCAACCTGTTCAATCGCCCTATGAGAAGCTCTTTTGAGGTTAACGCTATGCGTGATACATACATACGAGGTGAGAGAGCATTGTGATCTCGTAATGGACCAATATTTGCGATATGTACGCGGGAGGGTTACCGCGGCTTATACTCGCAACCCTTGCAGGTTGTACACCGTACCACTGGAATTTAATGAAATAATTACGAGCTACTTCTCTGCATGGAGGACTAAATGACCGTTTTTTAAATATATTTTACTCTCCATGTAATGTAAAAAGGAATAAAATTATATATATTATGTACAAAATTTTATATTTTGACCATGAAAATTTTTCATAATTATATTAATATCGAATATTTAAAATTTATATAATTCCGCATAAATTTTATATTTCCGACAGGGTTATAAAAACTGTAAATGTTTCATTGCGATTTACAAAAGCTACAAACGCAAACATTTTAGCTTTTTAGTTAAAATATTAAAATTTTACATTTTAATCAGAAGAAATAATAATATTATAATTATATTTCAGTTTCTCGACTTAACTGGCAAAGTTTCGTACATCAAATTTCGCACGACGTTTCGGTCCTTGGTTTGGGCCCTTATCAAGTAACTGTAATAACGTAACGCAATCTCAGGAAGTAACAAATTACACAAAAATACAAGACTTAAATAAATTAATCATACCTAAATTATCTATAAGACTCGTCGTAAAACATCACGAGACATCCGTAATATGAGTTGTTCCAGAAAAATCATAAAGCTAAAAATAGTGCATGTTAGTAGTGATAAAAAGTAAAATGCAAAAATAAAAGTTAAAACTCGTTACATAACTTGTGTGTCCAATAATAAAATGTACCGTAGTCAGTTGTATAATGATAAAGGTAAAATGATAAAATGCAAAAAATTAAAAATAATAAATAATAAATTAATAAACTTCTTACATGTCTTGTGTGTGTCGAGTGATAAGATATATACAAGTCAACTATAGCCGAACGTGACATGTTCGCAAGGAAGCGATCAACCGACTGACGCGTTTGACCCAAAAACAAAGAAATCGTGACAGATTGTTGAAATATTATTGGTTGTTGGAATAACCAATAGGATCGATTTCAAGTAAACGAGATGAGCTTATCATAAATCGGATTGAGATTCTTCGTGTCTCTTTGTAAATTTATGTTTTCGTTGAATTTCTTAATATAAAACATCTCCGCGATTTCTCTCTTTTTCACGTTCTTTTTCTTATGTAGAATCTCAGGCTCCGTCCACTTAAAATCATGTCCTAGCGATACGCGGTGTTTGCTAACTACCGAGTGATTACTATTGTGTTTAGTAATATCACTTTTGTGTTCTTTGATCCTGGTTTCTAAATGGCGTTTCGTCTGTCCAATATAAAATGCGTTGCAGTCATTACAATTTATTTTGTATACGACTTCAGTGCTTCTGGCGGCAGATAGTTTATCCCTTGCCCCTCCTGACAATGCTGTCCAATTTTTTTGGAATCGTATGTAAAACACGAAGACCGGTTTTATTAACAAGCCGACCTATATCCTCGCTTACGTCTTTAATGTACGGTAAGACAATGCATCTCGATGCATCAAACGTATACTATCACCCGTATCATCGCTTGGTACGGTGGCGTCTTTGCGATTTTTTAGTACAAATAACCTATTTTTTATTTGTTTTTCAATTATATTAATCGGAAAACAGTTATTTAGTAAAATTTCTTTAACCGGTTTTAAATTTTCTCAATGAAATCGCTCGTCCGACAGTAGAATAGCATGATCGACCAAGCTAATTATCGTGTTTAATTCATATTTAAAGGGGTGGCTAGAAAAATATTATAATTTTCTCAAAATTTTCTAACTCAGCACTTATGTGACGCAAGATTAGGATGTGTCAGGAAAAACGAACGTGTGAAAGTGCATGCCTGGTGCTCGTATAACGAGCGATCGGACCATTTTTGTCGGTTGTGCCGAACCTCGACTTATTGAGCATCGTTGCGCGTGGGACGATGGTTCTGTGAGTCGGCTATTCATATGAAGACGTAATTGGGCCGGTTGACAGTTTCCGAGTCACTCATTTGACATGTGACATGATTCAGAGGCGTCGAGTCGTTGTCACATCTTCAATTGGCTCCTCCGTTCGAGCAATCAGCATGCCGCGATCAACAAGAATCGCATCGTCTCCGTCATCGTCGTCTACCACCGTTGCCTTTGTCGCATAGCTCTTTGTTTGCCACTTCGAAGCTCGGCAAACGATTGCCCGCTTTCTTTCTGCGACGTACTTGACGCAATTCATCTCGCGACACACACATTCGCTTATAACATACATACATGTACTACCTTTTCTTGAATTAAAAGCGTTTGAACTCGCAAAATACGAATTATTTCAGATAAAATCAAAGATTCGTAGTTTTGTTTTGCATACAAAATATTTGTCCAATGTTTAAAAAAGACCGTGATTATTAACACATCTATAATATTTTCTTGACTTTATCAGAAAAATCAGAGAAATCAATCTATCTCTCTATTACAGAATATTTATATATCATCGCGTGAATCCAGTCGTGACTTTCAAAGAATAGGTATGCTATTGATATCTTCTTTAACCCTCCGTAGTCACACCGGGTCAATTTGACCCGAGCCTCAACTTTGCTCGTAAATATCTTGCGCGTAACTTGAAAATTGGCGGGTATGACGCCCTCTAGCTGTAGTTAAAAGAAAAAAAAATTTTTTTTAAAACAAATTTTTTGCGAATTTTTTTTATATGTTAACAATTCCTGAGGAATTGTTAACTTCTTTTTTTTATAGCAATCAATTTAGCAATATCGCAAGTGCATTCGAGAATTTTTTCAACACGATCGGTGGATAAATGGTCAAATGGCGAACGGTCAAAGTTCGTCTCGGGTCAAAATGACCCAGAGTGACTTCTTTGTTTGAAAAAATAGGTGTGACTACGGAGGGTTAATGTCAGCTGATCCCAAGTAATATAAAAGCGATAAAATATTGTACAATCAGGGAGAAATCGTGATAGCCGAAAGATTAATCGCATCGCATAGATTTTCCATAGATCGATACGCCAATCATGCAAGCGACGTTCTGAGTATCGATAACGGTAAAAGTTCGTCCGTAACGTATGTTATTATGCACTTTGGTTGGCGTTGCACCTGTCTAACGCGACGGCAAATAGAAACCCTACGCGATAACGAGTGACGGCGACGAGCGTGAGGAACACGAGATTCGCGCGGTGTTCGGTTCGGCATGAGCTCCTCGGAATTTGTTTATCAAAGCGTTTAGTCGGAAATGATAATTCCCGGCTGGCATTTAATCGCAATTATACCCGGCGCGCTAATTGTACGTTATTAGACGTCAAGTGCCTCGCAAACAATCGCGCGCGGTGTCGAGATCTGCATATCCGGTGTCCTCGTCTCACCGACAGGACGCCGATCGCTGGTAGAGAGCAACCACAGCCCGACGAGGGTAATCTCTCGCAATTCCCCGTAAGCCCGTTACGAATGTAGCAAAACAGCCGGATGAAACTACGAGGAAAGCACGAGAGAGAGAGAGGGGGGGAGTGAGCGACTCACCGATCGAATCTGATGATGAAGCATTCATCGAACTTGCAAACTTCATTTCGCGTTATCAAGCGAGGTCGATCTCCGACGAGACAGGCGGATGGTTGAGCACCTCTACGTGGTTGGCAACAAATCAGCATGACAAAGAGTATAGGAAGGAGGTGGTGGTACTCGAATGCGTTCGGCTCGGTATATGCTGCCAGTTGAAGACCGAAGGGGTGTGAGGCCAGTGAAATCTGTCACCCGGATGTCAATCAATATTTCGTGGGGTTCGTACGCGCGCCCCCCAACCAACCTTCTGTTCAGCTTCTCTTATCGTCCCCCTTCTCTCTATCCCCGTACGTATCCTCGTATTTGTCTCTCTCTCTCTCTCTCTCTATCTCTCTCTTTTTTTCTTTCGCGTGCGTGATCGCATCATGCATGCGCGTCAACTGGCTAGGCGGAATCTGCAGGACCGCGTATGCGATCACCACCAACGTACGTGGGACTGACAACAAGTCCCCTTTCTCTCTCTGATGGAAGCGATTAAATTTCTAGTGGAAATTAATCAAGAGGAAAAAAATATGTGCCGAGCGTGCGCGCGGACGGTCAATACAGCGATCTGATGGTAGATGGGAATGTAACAGCCGGTCGTAATCGTCCGACATATAGTCGCCCCCACGACACATAATGCCTAAGCGAAGCACTCTGTCCATTAATAAATCATAACAGGTTCTTCCGATTGCGTCGCGTTAATACGCCAGACGGACAACTTCTGTTGTTGCCTGGTGACATTCCAATTTCGCTGATGAGGCCGATAAAGGATCGCATTACCTTTTAAGTCTAGCCATTAACTTGCTATAAACATTCATCAGTTTCTACCTCGGTTTCTCTCTACTTGTACGAAATGTATTGTATGAAACTCTCTAAATCTGAATCAGTGCATGAATAGTACTGCTGAATCAGTGAATAGTCTCTGATATCAGTATAAAGTATGCCATCACTGATTCGAATTAGTACTTTACACTGATATCAGTGACTATTCACTGATTCAGATTTAGAGAGAAAACGAACGTATATCTATTCAAATTAATCACATGCGATCTTTTCGCACTAAAGTAATTTCCATGTCCTCGTCATTACTTGTCAATATTCAAAATAGCTGCCCATCCACGATAGGCGTAATTAAGCCGACTTTAAGCGAACTAGAACGAAGAGCCCTCGACGTCGAAGCGAGAGAGACGGAGTATAGGGTGAACAGAGGGACGGGACTCATGATTTTCCCGTTATGCGAAGCGACCAGACGCACTTCACATTCGATTCCGCGTCGACGCCGACGTCGACGAACGTCGACGTTCCCCATCATCATCGTCAGGCTAGCCGGCCCAGACTTTCGTATAGTTATCTGCGCGCCGCGAAATATTACGAAAATCGAGGGCGCGCACAGGGTGCACGTTACCGTGCGCGTCCCTCAAAATAGAGTTACGAAACTGTAACTACGTTTCGATGCATTAATGCGACATAGGGCTTGGGGTTGGACCCCGGGAACTTCGTCGGAATTCATGGCGGCGTAGCGCGGCCGTTCGTTGTAACGAATCGATCGCGGTTACGTCGCTTTTCGGTGCGCCAAGAGAGAAAGCCGTTTACAGAAGCCTGATCGCTTCGCTCGCTCGGGGATGTAACCTCATAATCGTCGAACAAGGAGTAGATTGAGAGATGTGACGGTATAGCGAAATGGACTTAGAATTGTATTGACACCCCGAGCCACTTATAAGAACGTTTCTTGCATCAGAATTACCGTGCTCCAATAAGAAGAGGAAAATAGAGAGAATAATAATAAGATTATATAATAACATGCTTATCATAACAATAGTATATGTATAATTTAAAAATAATATACATATCATATGATTATAATTAACCCATAGACATTTTGCAGTATGTAGAAATGTAATATACATATATATGGCGTGAGTTTTTTGATATTTGTTATATAAATCTATTTTTTATATACTTGAATATCAATCGTCCTAGACAAGTAAAACAAGATAGAGTAATCCGCAAAGCACATAACCGATTATTTCTTTCTCAAACAACTTCCACGTGTCGTCGTTGATCACCATATCTTTTTGTTAGCTTACCAATTGTTAGCTATATTTTGTTTCGCACGAAATTTAGTCGATATTTGCCTGAGGATTATTACGGTGTTCGGCGGTTAGCGTATGTCAAAGAAACACAATTCACTCTGCATATTTTTAAACATACTGAACAAAAGTCTTCCAATGATCAGATGTTTTAATGGGCACGTTCATGGGCAGACCAAGCCGCTCAGCAGCAGTCGAACGTGATTGGCTCTTACTTTTAAAACCAACCAATCAACGCAGAGTGTTGATAAGACGAATTCAACAGTTGTGTCTGCTGAACGCGGCCAATGATTCTATAAGATAAACGGCAATAATAAAATTTGGCAGCGTGAATGGGACGTGTGTTATATCTTGGAAATATTTTCAGGACGTTATAGTGTCACATTGCAGAAAAATGAGTATCATTCGTATAACTTTTGATTTCACGGGTATAACAACAATGCGGATCATTCGAAAGTGGACCGCGAGCTATGCGTACAAAACCAAAACTGATTTCGGAACTGATCTCTATAGAAATTCGAATAACGTTTGGATTATCCGCGCTCGGCTCCTACACGAATGCATTAAATTCCCGCTCTGAGACGCTCGAGCCTTCGTCGCAATCCACCGGCGTCACAGAATGTCTCGCATCGTGGCGACGACGACGAGAACGGTGACGATACTTTAAGGGCGCGGAGTGCCGCACTCGACAAGCGTCTTATAAGCGCCGAGTTTTGCCACCGGCGCGTACTAAGTTCAAGAAAATTATTTTTCCACGTTCCAAACACGTCTCCTCTTCTTCTATAATTCTATATTAAACATCTGTGATATTCGCGAAAAATCACAAATTTATTCGCGCAGAAAAGCATGGCTAAAACCGTGAATAATTATTAATATTTATTTCGAGTTTCATTAATAGCATAATAATTAATATACGTACAATATTATTATTAAGAACGCAAAATCAGATTTTTTATTATAGGAATTCAGTTCCCCGTGTAACACGGAGGAATGCATGTTGTATGAATCACATACATTATACATGTATGCATATGGAAACACATATTTATAAAAGTTGTAAGGGTTCATTACAAAAATATATAATAAATATTAAAGATGTAACACACACACACACACACAGAAAAATATTTTTTACTCCACTTCAAAACAAATAAATATTAAAAATTTCCGTCGTGTTATATGAGTCCATGTTATTTCCGGGTCTACTTTGTGCATATCGAAATATATTTAATTCACAAATAATATTTATGAACCCAATTCTCTATATATGGAAAATCTATTCAGCAATGAAATTCACAGAAATGCAGCGTACGTCTGTTATATCGTTCGCCATCATCAACGACGATGTCGCGGAGGGCGTGAAACGGGGATTAGGCACGACGAATCCTTTCTTTTCGAAGTACATATTACCTCAGTGCAACTGCAACAGCTCTCGGCACGGGGCACAGTCGGGGCTACTTTGATCGCCGCTAAAACATTTTTGCTACCCTTCTTCAATAAGCCGTCGACCCCTTCGCTTCGCCGTGCCTTGCCTTACCATGCACCACCGATAGTAGCTGTCGCTATTTACACCGCGACGGCGGACGGGTTGCATTGCCCGTTACCAACTAATTACAGCGCGGATCAAAGAATTCATCGCGTCGTGTACGAGAAAAAGCATTAAAATGGAACCGAGCAAGAGGGAGCCGTGCCGAGCCCTTACATACTGCGTAAAACTCGAGTATATATATTCTTCTTCTCTTTCTTTCTTCATTGAAAGAAAAGAGAAGAGGAATGCTTCGAAGCATTTGTAGCGTCACGTTGACCGTATAGCCATAGATGCTTTTACTCACACATCGGAGAAACACGTACATCGCCATATGCGGTTCCATTAAGCACCCGTTTCACTAACTCGACGACGGCTACAAAAGAGCTCATTATCGGATAAATTCGATCCCACGCAGCTTCGTGTGTTGTTTGCGAATGCTTAGATTTGCGAAACGAAATTATATAAACATGACAGTCGAAAACTGTAGTGTAAACGAGCAGTGGTACAGCTATATAATCAAGTCACATAATGATTTCGAAGAATTATCATGAAGAATTCTCTATACAGTTGTTTCTACTCTGTCAGGCTTTTTTTTTTATTTATCTACATTTGTCTTCCAGTCGGAAAGTCATGAGAAAGCAGCATTGTTGAGTTTCTTTGACGCTTGACAAGCCCACAAAAACCACGAGAGAATATTTTTCCCCCTCCGAGCAGACTCAACTTCGATTCGTTTCAGTCATCATTATATACTGTCGACCCATTTGCAATATTAGTTTATCCTTTTTTTTCTCTTCTGATCAAGCATGGTGAATAAACGAATTCATATGTGAGAGTACGTAAAGTTGGAATTCTCATCTCTTTGTCACGAATAGCTCTATTCGTCGCTACAACGCGATTTGCAGCGCGGAAACCACTGTCGCGACTCATTAACGCGATCTCTCCGCGGTCGCGAACTTTTTTTCGCAAGAAATCCACCGGGCAAACGTAACGAGTGGAAACGATGCGGATAAAGAAGGGAAAGAGAGAAAGCTTCAGCGAAAGTTGAAGTCCCAACGCATCAAAGCAAGGATGCTCCTTCTGTCGGAAAATTAGGCCGCGTGACGTCTTTGAGGATTCTTCGCCGTCGCCTGCCCGCCGACCACTCCGTTTCGACGTTAACGAGAACATTCCTGCATTGATAAAAAAAAAAAAAAAAAAATTATTTATGCGCGCTCATCGATGCTCAAACGCGAGAGTCGCGCGCATCGTCTTTGAGGATCGGGTTTCTCCTCGTGATGGCCTCGGTGAGAGATCGAGGAACCTCCCTCTCTTACTGTCGCAATATGCTTGAGAATTACGAATTCATGAAAAAACAAGCGCACTCATTAAGGTCTCGTCGTGATTTTTTTTCTTTTGTCCATGCGTACACGCGCAGGCGATTGTATTTTATGCTGCGCACTCGACCATCATTCATCAATGACAAAGACTTTTCGGTCGAGCGATCGTTGGTTCCCGTTTTACTCATCCGTCTGTATAAAAATTATCATCGCAAACGACGAGTAGATGGAAAAGGATGAAGAGAGGAAAGAAGTAAAGTGGATTGCGTTCAGCGTATACGCACGTGAGAGCTGTCATCGAGCGAATGAAGAGGCCAAATTCGTGATAGGATTCGAAAAAGGGGGAAAAAACCGCGGGCGAGGGTAACATTGGGAGAAGGAGAAAGGAAAAGGCTTTCTTTTTCGCTCTCTGTGACCGGCCATTCTCTGCGATATATCACAAAGTATAATACGAAGTAATTACCACGTCGTCGTCAAAGCTGCACTCCGTGCACTCGACTGCCACTATAGAGGACAATAAGTGGGTACTTTCGTCAACTTTTCTGCATACGTGGCATCGGAAGCGAACTCGACTTCTGACATGCGAGAACAAAGGGAAAAAAGACGAGAAGCGAGAGGGATCGCGAATGAGAGCGAGGAATCTGAAGCAGGGAAAGAAAGAGAAGGAGCAAAAGAACATTCAGCAGCGGAAAATCATTGAGACGAGAAGAATCCGCGAAAGAACGATAGAGAGAGAGGATCGAAAGGGCACGAACGATAGGAGCTTTCTTTCGGTTGATTAGATCCGCGATACGAAAGAAACTGGAGATGAGCGAAATGAGAAAGAGAGGGCTCGTGCATGTTGTCGCCTCAAAGCTTCGTCGCCCCCTCGAGCTATTCTCTCTCTTTAGCGTGCGGAGCCATATGCGTATAGAGTGAAAAATCAAAGCGGGTACCATCATCCGGCTACGATGACCATCGTGCGACCATCGTGCGAATCTTCAAGTGAAAAATACTGTAATTAGCCTCTTCAGGGTCCCACCCCCAACTGGATCCCGTTTTGTCGGAAACATGTTCGACGACATTATCGTTGTATCTCTACCCGAAGAAAGGAGTAGGAAAACAAGTACACTGTCGGAAAATTTGTGTTAAATATAACATAAATCACATGTCCCAAACGGTTCACTCAAATTTTTGTTTTAATTTAACATAATATGCATGGATGTGTTAAATGGTAACAAAGATACAATGTTAAAATATTTAAACAGAAAGGAAATGTTATTCTGATCGTAATTTAAGGTTAATTATGCGTACAATTAACATAACTTTTATGTTGAAGTTAAGATTGCAAGATAAAATCAGCACTCTTTTTCTGTAAATTTTAACACATTTAATAAATACGTTCAAATTGTGTTACTTTAACATATTTTATACATTTTAAATTTGTAAAGTTCAATTAACATAGCAGGCATATGTTAAATCTACACATGTATGTGTGTTGATTATTTTACACAAAAATTTTAACAAGGACTTTTTTTAACAAAACTACAAAAATTTTCCAACAGTGTAGGCGGGCAAAGTGAGGGAGGGCGGATGTGCATACGTGAGTACAAGAGTGCTAGGACCTATCTCCCTTGTTGTCATCGACGTTGTCGTTCTTTCTCGCTGCGAACGCAACGAACCTCCGGAGAGTCAGCGGGGGTAGCGTGGCGGAAAACTTCAAAGCCACCGAAACGATTGTTCGGCAACGCTCCCGTACGTATATGCGCCTCGAGAGGCAAGCGAATAGCGGGGAAAGAAGACCCTGTTGAGCTTGACTCTAGTCTGGCACAAGCGCGCGCTCATCCTTTTGATTACCTTCAAGCTACTCGTCCTCCTACTCCTTTTCTCTTTCTTCGTAATTCCCTCTCTTTTGGCAGAAGAGATGGAGAGCCGATGAAGAAGGGCTAAAACACATCGGGAAGATTCGCGCCGTATTTCTTGTGCACGAAGCGCGAACGATGGAAAAGAGAAAAGAGTCCGCATGATGAAGGAGCACCGCTCTGCGTCAAGGCAAAGAGTGTCGCGCAGTGCTCGGCGTCTCTTCTCGGGACAGAGCGAGTTCATTGATTTTACGAGTATTCTCCTGACCTCGCCTTCAGTCGAGAAAGAGACGTCGATAATAATTAATACTCTATATCGAATCTTATCCTCTTCATTCTTCGTAAACGACAAAAAGATTCAAATTACCATTATCTACGTTACTAACTTGCTGTAAATATATTTTGATATTCTATTTTGCTTACGTTAACCCTTTGATGCACTAAACTGATTTCTATAATTTGTGTTAATTTTTATTAGAAAAAGAGTATCTACAAATAATTATTTATATCTCTCTTATATTTTTTTTTTAAATCTATTTATTATTATTTATATATATCTACTATATGGATCTTTACAAGTATTTTGTGTGAAAGTTGTGTCGAAAGCTGTCAAAAATTCTGTATAAGATCCAAGCCTATCTAGAGACCTATTATAGATAAGGTCTCTAGAGATCTAGAGGTCTTACTGTTAGTAGTAAATGTAACCTGACGCGCGCGGGTACTACTAGGTAGTCCTTTATCCATCATCCATTATAATCTGCGTATTCTTGTGAAAAAACGGCAGTAGTTAAGATTTTCAAATAATCCAATTCAGGTCAAGGTTTTTGCTATGCGCCAATTCAATTTTTGCTACCTGCCGAGTCGGTTTCAACAAGTCAACTATTCATTGATCCGTTATAACTGATTGTAAGACTAAATATCCGTGACGAGGATCGTAACTCGTGTAGTCTTGGTCTTGAGAAGCACCATTCGGCGACTGCGACAACCGCAACGACGACCAGTATTTGAGCACTATCGTTGAGAATTACGAGCGTCATTATCGTCCAGAGTAATGTTGTATCGGATCGAGTCCTCTCATCGCGTCTTAAGAGATACAGTCCGGTTGCTGAAGAACGAGGTCGTCGTCGCGGTGTATCTCCAGCAAGTGGCAAAGTTGATTACATTCATAATAATTAAAGCTGTGATATTCGAACGATTTTAGCGAAATAATGGGCAAAAGCTGTAATTCGACATGTGGTTCGCGATTTCTTCGTGTTTACTTATCTCGATTATTTTGTTTGTGATACACTGATTCCATCTCAATAAGATGATTTCTAGTGATCTTATGGTTTATATATATTTTTTAGTTTAAATCCTCGATCCAAGATCTTTGATTGGAATTTTCAATGTCTCATTCTGTACTCCAGGATTCCGTGAACTGGTTCTCAATTATCGACAGTAAATAACAGTCGCGCTCGAAAGTTATTAATATCTTAATTACGGGTTCTCGTTTTTGCGAGGACGTCTGGTCGATCTTTAAAGCAGGACAAGAGTCTGCTTGCACTGCTATGGCAATATATATGATCGTACGCAATCTTTATTAAATTTCTCTATCTTTCTCGTCGTACAACTGGATTATGAATTATCATAATTATACTTAAAAAAAAAATTTTTAGAAGCGTTAATCCCAATCGTTGAATAATCTTGTTATAACTATAATCTCTTATCATTCCTGACATTCTTAACAAATTGCTCATTAATTTCGATATATTTACTATAATATAACTGCAATTTTTTTAAGTTTACCTAAATCTATTTTTTCAGCAATTGCATTATTCCTATCTTTAATCAGCGAATTATGAATTATAATTTTATTTTAATGCGCTGGTGTATTGGCAATGTAGGAACGTGAGCAAAGATCTATAGCAGGCGACATGAGTTTGCGATATCCCCCCAGCGGATCGCGAAGCCTCGCGTTGCCGCGCAATCACGGGCGGAGGCACGCACGCGCTTGCGATTGAACCCTGGTCGGTGGAAAATTCGCGATGATGAGCGAGAGGCGCGACGCCGTATATCGAACGGGGGAGAAGAGTAGGAAAGAGCGACAAACACGCGGACGCGCGCAGCCGACGCGCGAGCATTGGATAAAAGCGAGCGTTACCGTGCGGCGTGTACATTTATCGCGCGTCTACGAAACCGTCAACTTAGAACGACGATACGTGTGGGAAGACGCGCGTGCGGTGGCTCCGTAAACCGTGACTCTTAACTTAACCGTATACGATTGGCCTGCGTTCCGTTTTCGACAACGATAAATTACACCAAGTAATCGGTGCAAACTTATCAAAAGTTATTTTGTGTCCGGGCACGAATTTGAGAGAAGATAAACCGACTACTCCGAATGCTCTTTTCTCATTGTTTTCTGGACTTCGAGCGGAGATAAGGGCAGCTCTGTCGAAATGGTGTGACGCGATTTCAGCAACAGCAAATGATCCGGAAACAAGATTTTCTGCCAAGCAGCATTTTCTACTGAGACAAATAGAATGTGAGCATGTGACGATCCAGGCCAAGACCAGGATTTACTTGAGAGGAAAATACCACCGACGTTACACAGACCGTGATATCGACGAGGATACTACCGGCCGCGACAAACGCGGCGGGATGGAGAGCCGATAGAGAGCGAAAATACGAGAAAAGCATTCATCCGTACAATTGTTGGACGCGTGACGTCAATGGACTGGATATTGAGCCGATAATCGGTGCGATAACTGCACGCTACGTCGATACATTATCAGAAGCAGTGGCGTACAAGGGGAAACGAGACGAGGACAGACATCGCTAGAGAGTCGCGCGTCCGAGGTGCCCGACCGCCAACGTTGCGCGACGTAATCTAATCGGGACCGGCTGTCAGGTGAGAACCCAAGATAACGAGATGTGGAATCCGTGGTGTATTTTACCGTTATAGCGTGTTATCGGAATTAACCAGTTGCTACGCGATCAAATTATCTCGTTGGATGATTCGTTAGATGCGCTTCGGTCGTTGCCTCGAAACAAGACTGTCTTGTAAAGGAAGACAAACGTCTTCCATAGCAATTAAGAACAGGAACGCGTAGATATTCATCTTGACAAAATTCTCGTTCTCGTTTTGAAGGGGAGACGTGTCTGTATCTTATCTTCAACTTTGTATCGCAAACCAGAAAGTATCGAGCAGTTGATACAAACGAAAGATGATTTTCCTCCGTGCTATAGGAAAATATACGTGCAATGATATCGTGCAAATGTAAATCATACCGATAGCCCATTCACATCTAGTCGCTGTTATAATTAAAATGATTATACTGGAGGAAAGCCCATTAACACGCGTGTAAATAGCAATCGGGCGCGATCAGATTAGCGAAATTTCAATCTCGTTGTTGCACGCCTTCGCTCTGTTTACGGTTTATTTAAAATCAACGTTGCACATGCAGGCCGTGAATATTTAATAGTGGTAAACAAATTGTCCGAGCGAATTATTCTTACTTTTCAAATCGCAGTGCGATAAAGGATATCCTGAAGCTCGCTGGAAGGGAAGGAAAAGGCTCTGGCTGGCCGGGGCGTTCCTCGAATTACCGGCGAAATTACCAGACGGAATTAGCCGCGGCGCGGTACATCACAATTAATTCGTAATTAAATCCTTTAGGTGGGAGGGTGGGGGCGTGGCCCCCCTTTCGTGTATATAGCCGTGGCTCTCGCGTAGGCGGCCAGGGCGCTCCAAAGCATGCTCCGGCGAGCGAGCGCGATGATGTCAAGGGGGGAGCCGCGTATCGCCGCGCCGGTGTGACAGCAGGAAATAAAGGGCAAGCCGTGCATTAACGTCGACGGTCAAAGGGTCGCTCGAATATCGACCGAGAGACGGTCGACAGTGTTAAATTGCCATTTGTCGGTCGGGGAATGTCCCCGCTTGCGCTTCGTGCTCGCGCTGACTCTCGTCCGATATATGTGTGTCGTTTGTCTCGTATACTTTGACTTTCTACCGATGAAATCCTAACGCTCTCCTCATGACATCGCGCTGAGTCACTTTTAGTACATCGTCGAGTATTTTCCTTCATTTCAGTTCATTCTTTATTCAACATCTCTATCCGCTTATATATATATATATATATATATATATATATATATATATACACGTGCAAATAGATGCGATAAAATATTTTGTTGGAGTGCAAATCATGTTAATCATGCAAATTGTACATGTGTGTGCATGTGTACGTATCTCTTGCATTTAAAATGAAATAGATTAAATATACTTAGGAGCAAAAGAGAACAATAAGAGATATATGAAAAAGAGAAAAATGTGTAAAGAGTATTTAATAAAACAAGTATATTTATTATTTATATTTTAACAAATAAATTCGTGCAATACATTTTAGTATTTCCTGCATGCCTCGATGTTAAGCCTGCTTTTTTGAACATACGTTAAACATATATAGATTATAAACTATCTCATTTTAAATTGACTTATAATTCTGAGTTTATTAACACTGCGCGGACACCGTGGGCCTTTTAAGGCACAGTCGATTTTTCACTTATGATTCCCACGGGACACTTGCGTCAGCTCCCCTCTCGAAAAAAAACTTGGTTCCGGCCTGTATAAGTATAGAAATGACTTTTTGAAAACTTAAAGATGATACATGAATTTGTATAGATTTTTTGTAACACAGAAACGCATTCAAAAACCCTTTAGACGTAAAAGTCCCAGGGTGTCCGAGCAGGTGCTCCAAAAACACGGTGTCCACGCAGTGTTTATACAATTGTTAGTGCTGGTCTACAACCTTGCTTTAAAGGGTATTTAAGCTCTAAGCCGTAAGAATAAATTGATCAATCAAAGTCGAATATTCTCCTCACATTCCATTGTGATTGGTCAATTTCTTTACGGCTTAGAGCTTAAATATCCTTTAAAGCAAGTTGTAGACCAGCACTTACTCGATACGAATAAATATTTATTTAATGTCCAAAAACATAGAAATATATAACCGTTTTTTCTTTTCATTACCATTAAATATTAATAGTAACTTATGAGTTGAATATTACATCAGATGATCTATTAAAAAAGGCCATTAGATATACATATTAATGATACATTGAGTCGCAAACAGTTGCAAACATTAAATGGCAATTTACTTTGGAAAAGATTGATCAAAATGACTTGACAAAAATAAAATTCTGGGAAAAGACCCAGTCTCAGAGAACCCTCACAAATATAGCTCCCAGATTGTTTACCATAGGATCGCACTCGATGTGGCCGAAGATTACTTTCGCCATCCTGATCGCGTTTCTGATCGAGTTTCCGGGCAACGCGGAAAACTCGATACGAATTACCGCCCGGGGGTATAATATCGGCCATCCGAGCCTAGTCGCATCCTCTCCGGCGCCAAGTGGAAATCCCGTCTGATCCCTTCTGCCGATTTCATGTGCGTCACGTTCATCCTCTCTTCAATCCACATCGCGTGCATGGATTTTATTACGCTGTTATTATTACTGAGACACAAGGATTATTGATAAAGACTCAACTACATATAATTCTACAATAAGCACGATTTTCGATATTGAGCATCGTCATTTACATAGACTACGAGTGGTGCTACAGGACAAGGACATTTAGACACTTATATCGATTATATAAATTATATTTTATTCACTTAGAATCTCGAATATTTTAATTGTCTATATTATCGAATCTCGTATCTTTCCCCGGCCCAAAAATATCAATCATCTGTATAGTGTTAATATCGCTCGTGATAATTGAAAAAGTTTCTACAATACATTGTCTACGAAATGATTATAGCCCCCTTTTAAAATTTGTTTTGTTACACGTATATCTTATTTCTTGTCAAATGTGTCGCTATAGCAGTCAATCGTAATGCATCAAACGCATGCTGTGCAAATGAATGTAGTATAGGCGAATAAAAAATCAATATTTTTTTTCCAAAAATCCGGTTCTTTATCTCTCGCAATGCGATGAAAACTTTAAAGCTCTATATAACAGGCAGATAAACGTACCTACGCGGCATACAAAATATAAGCGAAACATGAGTTCTCTCATTCCCGCGTGTGTGTTTCTCGTTTAATATATACACTTTCATAAAATATTTATCAGACAAGAGACTATGTATATATATTTTCTATATATAGACATATATATGCGAGCCTTATTTCTTTCTTTTTTGCATCTCCGCTATTCTTATTCACATCGTGACCAGGCTTTAAGACAGGTCGTAACTGAGAAGTTGACTAAGAACATCGTAAACCATAAGATATCTCTTTAAAAAAATATACGCAGAACATATAATTTAAAATATATAATTTTTAACAGAAATATGACAGAAAATACCGAAATAGATTTTGTGAGTTTTATTATTGTAATATGAAAATATATTGCATGTGCTTAATATAGTATTTGATACAATCTCGAAATACTTATCTCACTAATATAGTCATGCATTGTTGTGGTGCTAAAATTTTACATACAAAACATGTTCCACTTTACTTGATATTTTCATGTATTTGCAAAGGACAAAATTAAGATACTAGCTAAAAGAAATCCCGGCCGTCTGATGCCGGGTGACATTCTAGCAGCCAGCTTCTCGATTCATCTGGTCGATGTACAATCGCGCGATATAGTTAAATTCCACCTTGCGATCGAAGGTGCCGACAGAACAAGAAGAATGACGAAGTCGCATTACTGGTAGCGCCATTAGCGCTATACGTCAAAGGGGTAAACCAGTCACGCACACGTGCGTAAGCGCGCTGTAGTGGTTCGCGAGGGCACGACGAGGCGTGCTCGTTAAAAAACGCGTTATATTACACATATATCGGAATTGCACGCGCAAACGTACGCGTTCTGAAAGAACATAGCGCGCCGCGACGCCTTTGTCGCGTCGCCAGCAACACGCCGACGTCAGAATTTCGGTATAAAAAAAAGCGCGCTCAAAAACGCTGAGGAAAATCACCCGGACAAATCATCGTCACCGAATTCCCGTATTTTCATGCAAATTTACGCCGTTGCAGTCGCGGTCGCGTTCTCCTTCCTCTTCGTTCTCCGACGCGTTGTTCTCTTTCGCCTTCGTGTTCTTAACTCGCGTCGCGTCGCACCGCGTCGTTCTTTCCCCGTCGTCGTCGTCGTCGCGTCTTTTGTCTGTCTGCCTCTGCTGGTCCGTGCGAACGGTTAGGAATTAGTATTCGACGCCGCGTTTCCACGGCCTTTTTTCGTATGCCGTCGGGCAGGTCCGAGACCAACGAAACATGCGGGAGCAACGGAATTTTTTCTACGACTTTTCCCGCTTTTTTAACGCCGGGAGGGAGATGCGTTCGTTGTTGGTACGTATGTTGAACCGGACGTACTTCGAATGCGAATCGTCGTTTACCGCAGTTGAAACGCACAATTCAGGTTCTTACACGACGAACATTATATACGCGCATGTGAAAGAAATATTGACGTGACTATATATTGTATCTCACAATAATAAGTCTGTTTGTGTTGCTTACACTTTTTGCATTTAGAATCTTCGCTTTTTCTCTCTCTTCAACGATACTTATCTCGTTTTAAGTGCTAAAACTGTTAGGGATTTCAAGCAACACGAACAAACTACCTAATGAAACACTGCAGTAAGAAGAAATAGAATCGGATTGGCATAATAAACGGACAAAGACAAAATTGTTTGTCTTTGTTATTTGATTAGCGAGTTTTCTTTAACAAGATTAAGATACATTTTATTTATAAAAATTGTCACTTTGCACGTGATGACTTGCAAGTATAATAAACCATTCTGAGAAAGAAGATCCTATAAGGAAATCTTGGAAAGGTTTCGGATTGCTCTCACCTACAAAAATGCACTTTTAGCTCTTTTTTTTTTTTTTGCTTTCTTTTAAGTCCGAAGTGTAAAAACGTCAATCACATCGGAAGATCTTTCACCCAAAGATCATCCTATCTATCTACGTGCCCTTTTTCCGTTTTAGCTGGTGAAACACCAGCCGTCCTGTAGAAATATTGTTATGTTTCGTTGCTTGAGGACGGAAGAAAGACGACGACGGTTCTATCCGGAAAGAGGCTTTCGAATAGACGAGATTGGGCCGCAACAAAAATGCGTAAATCCCTGTCACAACAGGATTTGAAACGTGCTGCCTGAAAAGTAGGCCTTATCGTTTCAGGTCTTTAGGCATACCAGATTGGTTTTATGCGTTGACAGGTACGTCGGACGACACGAATCCGAGCGATCGCGGCGCATATTGATGAGCCCCGTTAAACCGCATCGGAGTAAGAAATTGATTTTGTGCGACGAACAATTTCCCTGCAATATCCAATTTGTATAATAAATGATAATAATCATACAAAATAAAGATGCAATTTTAAATATGAGTATAATCTATCACGTTAGTAAAATGCACTTTTTTTTACATGTAATACATATTTGGTAAAGTTCAAAATTGCAAAAAGCATAAAATTGATTTCGCTCAGAAAACATTATAATTTCGTCGATACATGCATTTGCTGAAGTATGTCGTGAATTATTATTATCTCAGTCATTGACTTTTTTAATTTTTTATTATATTCTATCGTGAAACTTTGGATTTTATTCTAATTGTATCTTGTTAGCGTTTCAATCTCTCGTTATTGTACATTTTATGTTTCTGGCATTCATTCGTATATGCTTTTATAACGGAAATATCTTTTTATATACAAAGATCATCCTTGTCCCAGTTTTGCGTTTCTGCTTGTTGCTAATTCTTGTTAGAAGTTCGTAACCTGAAATTACTTTGTCTGCGCATTTGTCCCTCGTCGATCCTTGCGATTAACTTGCAGCACTTTTGCTCGGCTAAACGAACGATAGGTATCTCGTAACCGAGGTTAAATTGCCATTATTTATACGCGCGGCACGCGTCTCATTGTCTCGTTGCTCACCGGATAGATAGTTTACCATGCGGCAATAAAATAATGAAACGTCCGCGCGCGCTTCCGTAGCACTGCTTCGTGCAAGATAATCGCGATGTCCGACAGCCGGCTACAAGTTCGAATGCTGGATTACAACGAGAAGTGTACGTAGAATGATAAAATCTTTCTACTTGATAGAACGGTAAAAAACACGAGACAGTAAAAGTTACAAGATTTAAAAGAAATTCAAAATAAGAAATGCAAAAGTATCTATGTTAATTATTTATCAAAATTTTTAATAACAAACGTTTTAATAATATTAAAATTTTAATATAAGAAAAAAAGATGTGAAATAGTATCTCAAACGAAAATTTTATAATGAGATTACCATCATTACGATGCTACATTCAAACAAAAAAATATTTCTAAAAAAATATTTTCTCATTTTCTTATTAATACATGATATTTTTTGCTAAAGATCCGGATTTCTTTAATATTTCATCGGTCTAGTTTTACTTCGCTTGCTTCCGTATTAAACAAGACCAGTGCCGTTTCTAAAGTAGCCTCCTCGCCTCCTCGCGTCGGCGATTTATCGGCAAAGAAGCAGGCCGCAGCGTCACATAAAGCGCGCTCAATGAAGAAGTAGATCGGCGAAGGAACGAATGGTGGACGAGATGCGGGAAAGGCGGTGGGCCCGGGCGGGGGAAGGTTGCTGATGGGTGAGAGCGAGGAAAAGGGGTGCAAGGTAGCGACAGGGAGCGCCCGTAACTAACGCACCGTGAAATCTACTAGGCACGCGCCATTTCACTTAGCCCACGGCGGCTCCTTTTCCGTGCAACCGCGAGACGGTGTGTGGCTCTTCCTCCCTTTGCTGCGCCGCGACCGCGCCCGTCTGTTTTCCGTCGACGACGACGGCGACGGTCATCGATTCTCAAAAGTCAGGAACACGCGAATACACAGCCGTTCCGCGAATTCGCGACGCAAAGAGGGGGGGGGAAATACAATATCCGTCTATAGGTCTCTCCTCGTCATCGGCGCAGTGAAATAGCGATCTTTCTGTTTTCCAATCGCTATTTCCATTGCACAGGCGACTAAGGAGGCTTCGAATTGGCCATTCTCGAGCGAGGCGATCGAAACGCTGATGCAGTTACCGTCGATCGTCGACCGTCGAGAATTTTCGTTGTCGCGTTTATTGCGCTTTTGCGAGTGGTCCGGGTTGTAACATTGCGTCGACCACTTTATATACCGCTGTAGCTAACAACTTTTCTCGATAAGTCGCGCGGTAGGTCGTACAAAGCCGTCGAATATTCAAAAGAATTTCTAACTGTCTCTCCGCGTCGCTGCTGGCTATAGGCGAGCGGAGCAGCGGGGCTCGAGCTGAAACGCGAAGGGCAACGAACTTTCGTTGAAGTCACGACGGCAGACGCGGGTAAACGCCACACTAGGGATTCCGTAGTGGTACGTGTCGCTTAAATAAACTCCAGCGAGAATAGATCGTCGAAGTGGAACATTTGATTTCAGCTACGACTGTCAACCGAAGATGAACGTGTGGTTTTTATTCGCGGTGCAAAGAGCGATGCACTCCTGGCTTTCAAGGCGAGGATTTAACCGAGATATTCCTCTGCATCTAATCAATTCTTCGTGGAGTAGTTTATTTGTAGATCATTATCGACTGAGCGCCTTTCCCTGAATAGATCTCTTTTATTTTTCTAAAATTTCCTTTTCTCCAAGTATAGTATTGGTACTTTATATATGATCAAGAATCACATAAAAAATACGTTTAATAGTTCTTCGATAAGAATGGTTAAAATCTCGGAGAATAATTTTGGAAAATCATTGGTCATTTGGTTGGACGTTTTAGATGAATTAATCCGTAAGATCGTATGACAATTATTCTTCATTTTCTGCAATAAATAACGACGCGGTAAAATGTTAGTTTTCGGCAGTTTAAGCGAAATTAAAAAGTAATAGTCGTTCGATACGTTAAAAATGTCGCATTCACGAAGCGGAAGGTGTGATCGATCAGCGTGACACGTACAATTAAGACCGGATGGAAGACATACGAGGTAAATATCGCCGAGCGTCAAGATTGCCCGGCTATTTAAAAAGATCAAAGAGAAATACTGAAAGAATAATTGTGCTCAACATACGTTTGATACGCTCCCGAAATACCCGCATCCATCATTTCTCCGCATATTTTTGGAATGCTTGATATCTCGTATAAAAGGCAACGAATCTCAATGCTGACTCTACGTGCAATTTATTCACCTCCTGATCCACCCCCGTGGCGCAATCGTTTTTTCACCTTCTGTGCCATGTCGCCGTTCCCGAACCACCGCGTATATACTATGTTCGTGCTCGCATCTTTGGGAGTCCTTTTACCGCGCATTTAGCGGAGGGGCGAGGTGTGAACGAAGAACCACAAGTGGTCCGGAAAGAGCGTCCCTTCTCGCCCCCGGTGGTAACTCAATCCGCCGGTCGACCGATCCGGCCGGCTAACCCTGCCATCGCCCGCGACTTTCACGGAGTTACGCGTTTTCCTGCCGACATTACATTCGGTATATACGGGGCATCGGTGGAGGTCCGATCAACCACGGTCGATTGGAGCTGCGCCCTTACACTACGAGAATAAGCCGTGTACATGGAACAGACAGAGAGAGAGAGAGAGAGAGAGAGAGAGAGAGAGAGAGAGAGAGAGAGAGAGAGAGAGAGAGAGAGAGAGAGAGAGAGAGAGAGAGAGAGAGAGAGAAAGGAAGCAGGATCCAGAGGGTTGGCGGACCGCCAGGCTCCCCCCCGAAAAGCCGAAGCGGAGATATCACGGCGCGCGGTGAGTGATTCACGTGCGCGCGAGCGAGCAGTTACCGAGCGACGATGCAACAAATTAACCGGCAGTAATTGGTTGTCGTATAACGTTACCTCGCAATTCGCGGAATTCTCTAGGGAGGCCCGCGGGCGTATATACGTCAAACAGCAACGTCCGCCGTATTATTTCAAATAGCAGACCAAACGTTCGGTGAACGCGTACTATCTATATCACTGCTTAAATCGCTTAATCTCGAAACAGGAGAACGTGAAGAATACGGAATTCTTTTCTAAATGTTAGGTTCTGCGTAGTTTCAGATAGAAGTATTTATATTTATGTTAAGAACATGCCGTAGAGTGAGTTAGCACTTTTTCGAGAGGCACGAACAATAGCATACATTAGCATATAGTTGAGAGAGATGGGTTGGAAAAAATAACCATTGACTTTTTTTTACATACGCATTATTTATTTTGCGTATACTTTCGTTTTATAGATTATATGTATCACGCATATCTTACACAACTACACAGGATGCCTATTTCTAGCAGGACATTAATCTTCATGTAACTTGTCGCCCATTTATCTTCAGAAGTTTGATATGCGATTTAATTACCAAGCCAGTATAGCAAAGCCAATGTCGCAAAGAATCGCGTCAAAAGTTTATATTAATTTGGCGCTTAAAGTACGCATACGTAATTATTAACATACATGCAAATAATTCAATCTTAAGTACATAAATTTATGGAAGAAAACGAGAGGGAGGGAAAAAAGTCAACATTATTATTTTTCGAGGCACAACTCGCGTGTAAATGTTACATTTCGCCAGTTAGTAAATTTGCCGAGACTTCGAAGACGGCCGTGTGACAGCTATGGAGTTAAAGCGTAATGAGTGTCACGGATTAAAGAGCCGCCTCCCAAAATTAATTGGCGTGCGACGTGCCTGCGCGGCCGGCGGCCGACAACCGGCCGACGTAGTAATTGGGAAGAGAAACGAGAGAGCCAATTGTGACCACCTGTTCTGTTATGGGTGCGCGTAAACGAAAGGGGCGCCTTAAAACACTTCGCGTACGCGTTTCACAATTTCCACCCATTACCTCGCTTCAAAGCGTCCCGTCGAGTAACCACTCGAATAATCCCCAGGCAGGATCTTGGGCACCTTGCGAATACCTGCTGAAGTTTTCAGTACGGAGTACACGGACGTCCGTTAACAATAATTAAATATCGAATGATATCAAGGATGTTAACAGCATATTGGTATTGTATCAAGGTTGCTCTCTTTAGTGGATACTTTCCAGTATCGTTCAGTTTATGGCAGACATTAAATTTGTTCTCGTCTGTTTTTTCTCTGCAGATTAAGATACTTTGTATAATTAGTATAATTAGGTATAATGTTTGCCAGGTAAAAGAATAAAAGAATTACATGTTAAGTTCAGCCTATTTGGACAAAGACCTCGGCTTTAAAACTGAGAAGAAAAGAAAGTACAGTCATTATAGGTCGTTAGCCGCCTACGTACCTTACGCGTGAAATGAAAATGTACATAATATGCGTGCAAATTATTGTAGTGTTGCTCACAGGTAGACGACAGGTTGAAGGTTTCTTCACGCCACTCATCGGCTAAACCGGCAGTAGCCGGTCATTTATTTTATTCGTGGAATCTCGAGATATAAACGTTCACATGACGACGTTCATCATGCACGCCGCGATGCCGTGAGACGCGCAACTTTCACGAGTTCCCCTTTATATTAGAGAAATTAGGACTCGATCGTCTCTCTATCGGACGGCCCGTTAGTAGATTTTTTGTCTCGCGCGCGTCTCGAGGGGATAACGGCTCTCTCGAAAACTTAATAGCGAACGAGCCTTGTGAGGCCGTCAACTGTTTCCGAGGTGCCAACAAGCGACGGCTTACTTCTCCTCGTGCGTCTCTCGTTAAGCGACGCTTACTACGAGATACAAGAGGCGTAGGTAGGTAGAAACATCTTGCTGTTTCCCAAGGTGCACGAGGCGCAAGATAAACATCGAAATTGGGACTGTGTCGAGCTGTTTTTCGAAGAGGTCCAGGTAGGAAATTCTCGAGACAATTTTTAACGACGACCACTACCGTCACCTACCGTCCAAATGCACCTAGCTAGGTGTGTTATTGTTGAGATGACGGTGCTTCTTCTCCTGACAGTCTCAAGTATTGCTCCTTGTCCCGACATTCACTACCTACCTGTGACCAGTGTGACCATATTTTTTCGGTTTTACAATCACCGATGTTGCGGTCAGCACTCTCTTGTAATCAAAGGTTCGAGATAATATGCTCTGTTCAAATTCAACAATTTTTCCCGAAAAATGTGAAGAAAGCTAATCATTACAAGCCCATGCCCATATCGTACGATGAATCGAAGTAATGGTATATAGGTATTTCTGTAATCCCAGAAATCGGAGGCTATAGTTAACTTTTGTATAATATTAATTTATCAGAAATCTCTTTCTGTCTGAGATTAATTGGTAGATAAAGATTAAGTCGTGAATCACCTTTCAAAGAGAGAATGTTAATAACGTCGATGAATTCAAGCATATCCTCGCCTTGAAAAATGTCACTGCCAGCAGCGAGAGATGATTACACAGTCAGAGGTTCCGTGGGAAGTTATAGAGCGAGATTACATCTTAATGCCTCCACAACATGGGGAGAAACAAAGTTTATTTATCGCCGTTGGCGCGCTCCGATGTCTGTTTGTCGTTACGCAGTAATGCACTTTTAATAACTCTCAAAGTTCTCTATTCTTCGTTAACAATTCCGCTTCAACAGTTTCGTCCGCCATTGTCATAACACGAGACGCGGGTGCTCGCTTTCCAGCGGATGCGAAGTGCAAAGTTATCAGCGTGGATGCGCACGGTCAGGCAACGACCGCCGTATCTGTCATTTCTTTCAGACCGGCGACGCGGCCGACATATCATGTGTCGCGTCCGTTTTTCGCTCGCATATATCTTCCGCGACGCTTACAACCTTCTTGCCTGAGTATCCAGCCCGTGGCGAGTGTCCCGTTTCACGAAACTGACCGGCAACCAAAATGGTAATAGGATCTACCGCGGCAAGTAGTCGGAAATCTCTCCGTATAGATGGAACAGCGAGGGAATATTCGAACGCGTTGCGCTCTTATCCTTATATAAAACAAAATCATCCGCGCTAATGACACCGATAAATCCCGCGCTGTATACCGACGTCTTCGGAAGCATCGCTGGTCGGGGGATCACCCGGGTATTCGGGGCGAGAAAGTAACGGGCGAGGAGATTTACAATGAGAACCGCTGCGATATCGCTTGTCATAAGTCACTCAGCGTGTGGCGTACAGCGAACACGGGCCCGTAGGATCTCTACAGGCCCGTTCTCGACTCCTTCTCTTTCATTCTATTTTCCTTAGTCCCTCTTCTCGCGTTCTCTCCATCGACCTGCGATTCTTTTTTTTTTTTATCGGCCGTCCCTCTTCCGATCCGCCTGCGCCTCTCATTCTTCGTCGCACTCGCACCCGTTCCTTCGTTATACATTCAACCAGTTGATCCTACGAGCGCTTTACGGACAACTCCCAGCGGACCACGTCCAGGACATTGCGCGTTCTCTGCCCCGCTGGGCACCCCATCGCCGTCTCGCGCGAGTTGTTCATCACGCACGCTAATCCAGTCGCGCCATCGAATTCGGTGCCACGGCGCGATTTGGTTTAGTCGTTAAGCGAGACAATTAGAGAAAACGCCGGTAATTCATTTTATGATCTACACTCAGATAAATCCCAAGCAGGAGAGGTAAGGAGAGGAAGATGATTCAAGATATTATTTATTACGCGCCTCGACACACAAATCACATGACACGAGTCACCACTACATACACGAAGTTTTCGATGTAAAAACATTTACTACAAACTTTCAATTAAAATACAGCTAACTCATTGCCTATAATGGAATTAAAATAGTAGTTTCAAATAAGACAAATTGACTAAAGCAACGCACCATGTAATAATAAATAAATAAAAGAAACTTTTTTTGGATATGATTCTTTGTATAGGAAGAAAAAAAGCGATTTATCTCGCATATGTTTCTATTTCACTTTTAAACATCATATAAATGATTATTTGCCATCTCTAAAATATAATTCGTCTCAATGTTTTATATTGAACAAGAAAACATGTTAATTTACTTTATATATTAGCAATAATCACGAATAACAGCTAGAATATTGTCGACACGAATCATTTGTGACAAATAACATAACAAAAAAACGAAGATTTATAACCAATATAATCATAAAACCAAGCGAAGAGAACTCCAGGAGGTATTCTTCGGTATAAGTACGTCCCGGGTTTCCGATTTCGAGATTTTTTTCTCCACGCGAGAATCCAACGCTACCTGGAGGAGGAGAGGAAATTTCTCGCGCTGCGAGTCCGATGTGTGTGTGACAGCGCGCGGTGTCGCGTAACAGTTTATTCCGAGTCTCGAATTTCCCGGTGATACTTACTTAATCGATTCCCCTAACGCGAATAAGAAAAATTTCGTGCGGACACCTGGAAGTTAATCTAAGTTTCGAATTTCGACGATATTTTCCCGGGGCGATCCGATCGCAGGAACGCGTTTCGCCGCGTCGATATCTTCGACACGAGAATATACTCGCACTCACAATCGCTCGCGCGCGAGTACCGTTCAGAAATAGCATTCAGGCATCTGGCGCGTTGCTTTGAGATAGCCGTGTGGAATTGATTCCGCGGGCCACTGGCAAAATATACACGAGGAAGAAGGTCGTGAATTATGAAATCCTCGCGTGGTCGAAAACGCTAAATATGCAATTCATCTTTTCGAGATTGTATGTATCTTCGGGAATTTACAGGCGGGCGTGACTTTGTTCCAGACCGATATGTAGATCCATATCTTTCGATCGAATTTTCTTTTTCTTTCGGCGTCCAATTTATATGTGGCACGACGCGTTCTTACTTACACGATTGTTTTTACGCCTCGTGAATATGAAACGTTCCGTCGTACACATTTCTTCTTCGTGCGTTCGCTTTTTCTCCCCCTCTTTCTGCAATTCTCTCGTTCTCTCTCCGCCAGGCCCAGTACTCGCTTCCGCTTGCCACCCGAAGTCGGCATGACGATCATCCACGGGACGAGACACGAAAGAAAGTGGCAGGGGAACGGGGACGGGGGCAGTTTAGACAGAAGGAGAGAGAGAAAACACATAATGTCTATTCATCGCCGATCGAAGATGAACGTTCTTTCTAAGAGCCTGCTAGTGTAGCACGCATTTGAATATGAAAATATGCCACGAATTAAAATAACACTGAGCTATACGGAGCGCAATCTTAAATAATTCATGGGATTTTTCACTTCACCGCAATATATGCCCAACGCCCAACATATAACGATGATCCCGATGCCGAAGCGATCCCGCCGAAGAATATCATGGGAGTCAGTTGTTTTTGGTCCGCACAAAGAAAGTTTTGAGTTTACAGATGGGAAAGAGAACCTCTCTCAATTGCGTTATATCCTCTCGAAGATATAAGTTTTAAATTTCAATTTCCTAGACGCAATATTCTTTAGCGTATCACGACTCAAAAGAGTCAAAAGTACAAAGTTGATATGCATTATCATTCGTGAAAGTTCAAGATGTTATCAGCAAAAGAAACATTTGCGAAAGTTCAAGACGTTATCAGCAAAAAAGGTGCTGTTCCCGCATGATTATTTGTTCCATATTGCGGTCATCAGGCATCAAAAGCTATTAATACGACCGGCACAAAAAGGCGTTATGTAATATACTGAATCAGGTCATGCACAAACGATCGACGTTAAAGTGATTTTCCGTTTTTAAACATAATTGAATGAGATTTTTTATTACTTTTGTATTTATAACTGCATTATTATCATCAAAGCGTTATATTCAACACTTCGAGATAAATTCTCTTAATTGTAAGCTCAATAAAATTTGTTGGTTAAACATAAGAGATTAAAATTTGTAAGGTGAGATATAAAGTATAAATAAAAAAATACAATGCAAATGATTATAAAAATGCAGATGTATTTTAGTATAAAAAGACGAAACTTTATATGAATAGGTACAACTAGACAAAATATTGTGCACAGAAAATCATTTAGCGTCATTTTAGCTTATTGTTAGAGGTGGTACATTAAAAAGATTTTCTGTAAAGTTAAGAACGGTGAGACAAAGCGTCAACGACAATTTATTTTATGTCCATTATGTCTGTTCTATTCGCATTGCTATTTATTTTATATATATTAACACGTTTTATACATAATATCCTTAGAAGGGTTCTTGAAACTGGAACAACAGATTCAAAGTTTTAAAAGTTAACGTTCTTTTTTATGAGAAAAGGCTATAAATTTCTGAGAAAATTTTTTACTCAGTATCGACGAAGCATATTGTGCTTGCGTACCTCTTTGGGTTCGAAATTTATGGTTTATAAAGTTCATCGGGGAATATCCTAACTAGGTCATAAATAAAGGATTCAGTTTGCGGGCAGGGGTACAAGGGCACCACGCAGCAGTGCAATTAAGGCAACTTATACCGAGACGGCAAATGCGATTTGGACTGACTTACTAACTTTTCCACGCTGGAAAGAAAACTTTTGACTGTAATCTCGGAATTTATGAACGCTCGCGCGAGCATGCCGTAAGATGCCGTTAGTTTTCACCCTAATCTATAGCCGAGCATACATTATACATTATCTCGCGCGCCATTATTTTGCAATTTCGAGATCGGACGTTGCTACACAAATCCTGCAATAATCAATTATCTTACATACATACCTCTATGCATACTTATTAAAGTCACAATATTACATTAGTTCTCTTTGAACGAGACTTTACTTACGGTCGGCAGTGGAGTGTGTCACATATCTTCTGGCCTTATCGTTATTTATCTGACAATGAGTTCAACCAATGTTCAGGTAAATAGGACCACCATGCAGTCTATACACAATGACACAGGGATGTCTTTATGTTTGATTGTCGAGAGGGGCTCTCGGAGATAGTCGTGTAGCGGTTCGAATCTTTTTTTCCGGGACTACTGTAGTTACGCGACGACCAGATAAGGCGGTTTATCTTTGTCGTGGAATATCATACCGGAGTAGTGTTGCAATACTCTTATCCACCATGCTCGTGCAAACAGGCTCTTTTTTGCGATCGTTTTTTTATTGCGCGTCGCTTTTCGGTATAAGACACTTTCCGGCCATATTTTTTGTCTTTAGAACAACTACAGAAAAAATTGACCTTCTGTGCTTTCTAAAACCCTTTCTTCTCACCCTGAGATTCTAAGATTTCTTTATTCACTCACGTAGCATTTGTGCGCATTGTGACGAGCACTTGAAAAAAAACCTGGGGTAATATATAGTTATAGTAATGTCACCAGTAAAAATATAATAATTTCAATTTCATCGCTGAAATAAATATTGTATAATAAAAAGTATTATTTGAAGCCGAGTGTGAAAGTTCTCAAGTTAAGCTAAGCTGTGATTATTTTATAATACTGGGACATCGATATATTTTACTTGTAACAGGTTTTAACCGCTTAGGCGGATTATATCTTATGTATAACTTCAGTATATATAAGCTTCTAATTTATTTCAAGTGGACTTTATACGAGTTGGAACTTGATTTAGAATTGAATTATCGGAATACCTTCGCCGAAGAAAGCCGACGCCCGAATGGATATAGGTACCTACCTAGAGAAAGCGGTAGATACCGGCAGCGGGTGCGGTCATCCAGCACTCAAAAACGTACACGTCACGTAACAGAATTTTCGTTTTACGCGCTACATTTTCCACACGTTCGCGCGCTTTTAATGGTCCGTTTTGACGCGTAAAAAAAATTGCAGCGGCATAAAAACGGCCGTCGGTGAGCGGGCGAAAATTAATTGCGAGCGGCGGGAGGGAGACGTCCCGAAAGATTACACTGTGTCCGTCCCTGCACTGGTGTCTGATGCGGATACCATGTAGCGGTGGTGTGTAGTTACCAGCGAATCGACGCGTTTCTCTGATAAATATATATACGCGCGTTTACACGCCGAGGGCGGAGAGGCATATGTAGCGCGCGGTTATACGATGAGAGCCGACACGTCGGTAAATTTCAGCGTGATCACTGGTCACAGGTCTTACGACAAACGAAAGGGGCTCTTGGCTGCATACCGTAATATTCTGTCGAATTTACGGGGCGCCGTCCCTTACGGCTTTATTACAGAACTCGCGCGGCGCGCGAGTTAAGCCACGAGTATGTACATATGTATTGTACGTACCTCTCTGATGTAGGAATGCGAATTTCCTCTTCTCTCTCTTTTACCTCGATTCGTCTCGTCGATTATCGAGAAACCGGGCGCATGCATTGTCGCGAAACGGCATGCGAAGGATCCTCTCGTCGTCGTGCGACTCTACGACGCGTTCGGAACCTTCCCTCGATCGTATAAAGTCGATATCGTTAACTTTTACTGCATTGTGTGTCACGCGCGGCATGCGGTAATTTTTTTACAGTTTTCGTTACGGATTTTACTGGCCCATTGTTTAACAAATGTAACGGTATATGCGATCCGAGAGCTTGACATAAATATTACGTTGCAATCCGTGTAGGTTCAAGTTTTATTGCCTTTACACTGAAAATATAACGTTATTGTATGTGTGCGTGCACCGGAAAAACGTTTTTTTTCCTCAAACATTTAAAAATCTAGCACACACTCTATACAACTTATTATAAAATTATTTATAATTTTAACAGAGCTATTAAATTATTGGAATGTCAATTAAATTTGAATATGCATTCACCGACGTCATTAGACACGTCATGCAATTATGTTAAATAAATGTTGTTACGCTCGATATAAACTTTGATTTATGAGTCATAATAGGTTCTCGTTATCTGTCGCTGATGGCTCGTCGTCGCGAGAGGCAGCTAGGCCATGTAAAGAAACTAATAGGCACGATACAATTTTCCTCCATAAGAAATTATGGATAGAATGTAATTAATTTTGCTCGCGACTGTTATCGTTAAATTCTTTAATTAACTGGCGACATGCGGCCAAAACGACACTCATGATAGCCGCGTGTAACCGCTGCATACTAATGAAAACACCTCGTCACATTTGATGAACCTCGAGTCACGTATATACGATTGGTGCGTCGTCGATTTGATTGACAAATCGAGTTTATATTGCGCGTTCCTCGCGCAAGATAGAAATTTACATTCTTTTACGCGTCGTATGTCGTATCGATGAAAGAGAACTGCCGTCGTCACGGATATTATTTGTGGAAAAAGGCTGAACGAGACTAGGTGCGCTGCGAACCGGTGTAACGAGTACTCGCTGTCACGTCACTCGGTTCGGGGGCAATAGAATATATAACTTTACATGAAAATAGGCGGCGAATTAAGGGCCTCATCCGTCTATATAATTTTACGTCGTAGAAGGACCCACCACGATCTCGAGAGTCGCATCCATTGAGTCGAACGACAGTTTTGCCATGTGCCTCGATTCCCAAGGAACCGAAGAGATACTGAAAACACTTTAATCTTCGCAAAACAGAGAAGACTTATTGTTTTACATCTTTGGAAACCGGATCAGAGGTTTGTATTCCGTCGCCAGATAACGATGAGTCGCACTTTTTTCAGACGCCCGAAACAGTTCGCTGTCTTATTTGTAGCATGCGAAAAATATACCGAGGAAAGAAACATGCAATTTTTAAAATGCAAACTCCACAAGTAAATTACGAAGATGTTACGTACATACAAAAATATAAATAAGGAAGTAAGAAAAAAATATACAGAAATATTGATAAAATAAATAAAAGAAAAAAGTGTTTATAGCACTAAAAAGGTATAAAGAAATTAAATACGATCTACTTATCGTCAGTCGATTTTACTGCGTAGAAAATAATGTAAATGATTCATAGATTTTCCGTAGTCGTACAATTTTTCCCTCATAAGATATTTATTATTTACGCCTATGCGTGTCTTATCCTCTACGACCGAATCGTCGCCACAAGAATAGTTAATTAAGGACCTTTGTCCTCGAATCGATACAAGCCCAAGGTGGGGAAGGGATTCGAGAGCAGCCTAGTAACACAGATGATAGAATCCGATAGCGCCGTAATGGATCACGTAGATACAATCGAGATCCTGTATTTTCGCGACCACTGGCACAGTGGTCCGTTCCATGGTCGAACTGTTATATACGTTTCGGTAAGATACATCGATCGGCGGGCGAATTCACGTCCCACGAGGCTCGTTAGGAGGACACGATCACGCGCACCACCGATGGCCCCGGTGCGCGACGAGGACAGAGAATTATCGGGGGGAACGGCAAGAAATCCGACTCTCCGTAGGCGGCTTTATAATGCTAAGACGTCGCCTACCTGTGCTGTGGCACTTATTAAATCTCGCTCTGGCATCTTCGCCGTACCTTTCATCTCGGGTTACTTGCTCGCCGGTGTTCGCTCGCGCGCTAACCGCGCTGCCTACGCCTTGAACGTCAAGACTTCGTCGCGAGATTTGTAGGAATCAACGTCTTTTATACTCGGGGCCGCGCGCGAGCGCCGTTTCCAAACGTTTCGTTTCGTCGTCGAATATTCACCGAGGTCGTTTTAGCCTTGTATCTTCGTCGACAGCTGCGAATGCTTACGTTTGTCCTCTTTTATCGCGTGCGACATACACGATAACGCAGCTGTATATATGTATATGCGAGCAAACGCATAAATCAAACGAAGAGTGTGCGCTCTTCACATCAGGAAAATCGGAAAAGCGGAAGGGTGTACCGGCTCGTCAGGAAATGTGTTATTAGAGATTTTTCATTGAAAACTTTGCTTGACAGTTTTCTCGTGGGTGCATTTTATGCAACAGTGTAATGTTTAAATTTGCACGCTATACGTATAAAACGTAAACGCGAACGCGCATAAAGTATTCAAAATGTGCAGATGAAAAAGATTTTCGAAACAATTGTTTTGTAAAGGCTTCAATCTGTATTTAGACATTTACAATTATTATTAGAAATAGAGAAAAATAAATTATTTTCTGTATGAAATTGAAATAACGATAGTTTCAAATTCTTTTATATGTGAATAAATACACTTAATCTCCTACATAAAAGAATATTTTTAATAATTAAAAATTAATGTCAATTAAAAAAAGATTGTTTTTTGGGTTTTTAATGTCAATATGTTCAGAGTGTTCTAAAACGTCGAAATATTGCATTAAAAATTGTGCAAATTAGAAATTTGCACTTGGCTTCTTCATAGAGGAAGTGATGTCTTAAGATGCTAATACGGCTCTCTGATTGACTGATGACGCCTTAAGATTATACTTAAAACGATCTTGGATATAAGACCCGACTATGAATACCGGCCTTAAAGAATTATATATGAAATAGAAATAAAAAAGAGACTGAAGAATATAATAAATAGTAAGTTTGGCTGTTTTTTTAACCGAAATCGGTAACCCCTTTATTATTAACAATTTTTATTAATTCTATTATATTCTTTAGTCTTTTCTACCCCTATTTCATATATAATTCGTTAAGATTTGGTTGATCAGTTCGGGAATTATAGAAATTTCTATAAATTTGGCACATACATACATACATACATACATACACACATACCGACATTTTTTTTAATGCAATATTTCGACGTTTTAGAACACTCTGAACATATTGACAATAAACTCAAAAAACAATCTTTTCTTCGGTTTCTTCTACCCCTATTTCATATATATAATTCATTAACATTTGGTTAATTAGATTTAGTTTTATATGCGATCAAAGGTCCATATACGAAGTTTATGAAAACAAAGCTTCCTCTATGAGGAAGCAAAAAGCAACAATAAAAAAATTTCTAGAACGAAAAAAATATTTTATGAGTTATTTATTTTATTAATTCAGTCTTTTAATAACGTTTGTAACCGAAGCGATATAAAACCGCAATTCAATGCCGGCTCCGATTGTTCGGAAAGATGTGTGAGCCCGATCGACTAGGGCGGGCCGGTCTTTTTACGGTTGTTTGCAAACTTCTGCCGAGCATACTGCACGCAGGGGCGATTGCGCGCTTTCCAGAAGTGTATAATAGGACGGAAGTTGTCTGGAAGCCCGAAGCCGAAAAAGTCGTGGCTACATCTTCGAGTGAAGGACTATGTGAGAGACTTGCGTCTTGAAAACGGCCTACAGACCCCCGGAGTGCTCGTGTAGTATATCGCTCGGGTAGCATCCTTCATCGTCCTTCCATTTCCAACGCGGCCGACCTGCAGGCAAGGAACGAACGTCACTTGACTCCCTATAATATTAATCTGTGAGCGATGGCACTCAAAAAAAGAAACGTCTCTACCCAACATACATATGATGAGGGTTCCTCAATGAGGGAGTCTCGTCTCTTGTCCGAGGGGGAGGGGGAAACACTTAATTTATATTAATTTTATTCTCTCCACTCAAAAAACAGGGAACGTATATTTAACAGGACTATATTTTTTTTACAGTGGACGCGTATTTGCTTATATGCATTTTAATTGACATGCTATATATAGCGTAGAAAATGGCTCTACGATCTTTTTACACCGATATTTATAAATAACTGCACGAAAAATTATAAAAATCAAAATGACTGTATAGGAAATGTTTTCTCAGAAATTACTCGCGAGATTCACTTAAGCGGTGTATAATCAATTTCTCTTGGACGCATGTTTACAAGACTCAGACGAGTCGAGACTAAATCATACGGTCAAAGCGTGACGCATTATTATGAGAACCTCGAAAGCGCGAGAGTGCACCTGGAATTGGGTGCAGTGTTCGCGTTGATACAACGGGGCGTTATCTACGGGCCCTGACCACCCGACCCTACCGGTAAGCGCGACGCATTACGTTAGCGCATACCACATGTGATGATAGGTGACAGGAAGTCGTAATCTACCCCCTTGCTATCTCCCGACAAAACCGACGATTGTTTACATCGTGAGATTTTTAAACAAGCTCCTAAGTAATTTATTCACGCCCCCTTCGTCATTATATGTGCTCCGGAGTTCGGCCTCGAACGATTCACACGATAAACAGTAAACGCAGCGCAGCATGCATCGCGCGTCGACTCGCGCGATATATCGACCGCGTGAGACAATACTTGGGTCGGTCGTGGAGGGAAATTCGGGTGATTCGTGCTCCCTTCCCATCACAAAGAAAGAGAGCCTCGGAGACGATTCACTCGAGAGCGACCGGGTGCGAAAGCCGCGCCCCGGCATCTATAAGCTAATTTTACGTTGAATAAAAATGCGTAATACCTCTGAAAGGGAAATCCATTTAACGTTCGCTCCGGTTTCTCAAGATAAATTGCTTTTCGTGCGGGCGGGGGATGCCTTTCTAAAGCGACATCGCTCGAAGTTCGGGGGGGTGAACGGAGTTCCTTTGCGAAAGACCCGACGAGACCTCCCTCGAGAATCCCCCCTGTTTTGGCTTGGCCGGCTGGGCTGGTGGACGCCGAGCGTAACTGTCAACCGTGACCCAACAATGAGCGCGGGCGCGGGCGCGGCGCGGGCACGGAACGCGCGGTATATAACGTAGCCGAAAATCCACAGGGGGCGAATATCTCAACGTAGACTGCAATATGTGTCGGGAACCGTTTCCGCGTCTCTATGCGTCTCGACGGTATTGACTATCCGCACTCCTCCGGAAAACTTCGTCTTGTCAAACATTGTAAACACTGTCTCTACCTAGGAAAGGTCTAGGAAACATTCGCTCAGATTTAGTGGAAACGGCAGTAAGTATATCGATACTTTCTTTATCGAATTTCTTTATCAAACTTTTTTCGAGGTAGCAATATCGAGTATCTCTTGTATTATGAAAGGGAAAAATTTATGAAAAAATTACTTAACCTAGAGTACGTTTTGTTATTGAGGAGAATATATTTAACAAAGATGAAATATGATGGCAATACGCTGCTTTACTCTATTTATAATTTTCCTTATAACAATGGAAAGATTAAAATATGACAGATATATGAAGGCAATAAATTGAAAGAATAAATAGATTCGCATAAATGTTATCGTTTGGACTACGCGACTCTGCTTATCATCTTATTGTTAAAGAAATTACCACCGCGCTCTGTAAATCACTCTCGCAAATAAGCGCGTTCTGATAAATCACGTCAGCAAAACGGTCTATTATATATTAGGTCGCAGCGGTTCTCACAACGCGACTATAGTGATTCAAAGGGATTTTTAACCATATGCGTTAAATCATCGCGGCTACATTAGAAATAAATCCGTCGCATCTCACGCCGTTCGTTGCACCTTGCGGACGATCGCGCACTAAAAATGCAACCCGTTGTGAAATTAGATCTAAGCTGGTGCGACCGCAAACTCGCGAAGAGGGATTCGCGCAGCCTCGAATCGCCATTTCTCTTTTGACCTTTAAACTCCCGTCGAGCCATTTCTCCTCCCTCATTCTTACCCTTTCGATCCGATTACCGGCCGAGAGATTGCAACGGACCACCTGGCTCGTACGGGGAATTACATTCGGCCGCCCGGTTCGGCCGAGAGTAGCGTCTAGACTCTCTGCGTCTGAGGCCTCGCGAAATGGTAATCGGAACCTGTCCCGAACCGATCGTGGTCGATGGTTCCTTTGCGAGACGTCGAGATGCAGACGCGCGGACGCCGACGGCGAAATCGCCAACCCAAAACCTCCCCCCCCCCTGTCATTTTCTCATCAACCCAATGCAACGGGGAAAAGCCCCGTGGCCCTGTGTTCCCTCGCAGTCCGTCGCGACTACCGGCCACTACGAGGATATTACTGTCACCCGAAAGGAAAAACCGACGACATCGGTACGGAAAAACCTATTACGTACTTGCGAGAAGCATATTCATAGTGACGTTTGTGCGCGAGCGAAGAAAGGTTTCCGAGGGATTGACGTCGGATCGCGATGCGATATGGAATTCGTTTGACATTGAGAGCGTCGGAACGAATGTTTAGCATGAATGAATCCATGAGAGACTATTGCTATTGGCATATGCAAGATATGCTGTCGCCAATATGCGCAGCTTAGTTTCTTCGACGCGTTTGGAACCGATTTTTATGTAAGGAACGGTTTGACTCTGTCCATAACTCTTGTTCAATTACCTTTTCTACATTATATTCTTTCCGAACTAAAATCAAAGCCATGGCACCCTGTTAAATTCGTAGAGTCTAATTATACTCAATTTTAGTCACTTAGGTCGCTACTGCTCCAACTCAACATGACGTTAATGTATAACTAAAAGAACGTTAATTTAACTAAACCAATGGAGTTGAAATAATACTGTTTTGTATTAAAATAATAGATTTCGGTACACATGACAGTTAAAAATAACAAAATGTTATTTAACTCGAGATATTGGTTTAAATTTCGTCCCTTAATATTGAACGGGGGTATACACTCAAAATAAAGCAGCGCATAAAGTTTTTTGTCCTCCAACTTTATAATTGGGTGCTCTTGCCTTATCATACCATCATCCACATTGTGGCTACTTCGCGTAAAAATAAAAACCTCGGAACACATACATTACAAAATTCGGAGTTACAGAAGATCCGCGGCGTGCAATATAATATTCGGCTTCTCGCATATCGCGTACGAGTTTACGGCCGTAATAAACATGCCAGTTTCCAGGCCTTTTTTTTCTCTTTCGACACACATAAACGACACCTCTCGCACGCCTAATTTTTCGCACGCGTGTCTGCCATGAACGTCCATACCGTGGGCGCAACAACGTGACGTTCGCTAAAGCGCATAAAATTCGGTGGCAGACAGTTATGCGATATTCTCTCTCTCTCTCTCTCTCTCTTTCCCCTCCCCCCTTTCTCTTTTTCTTTCCGCGCAATGATGCTGGACGGCTCCATTTTACATCGGCGTCACTCTTGGACGCGATAACGAACCGAATGGTGAGCAGTCAGGCAGAAAAAACGAAGGCCGACGGTATTTTTAGCCGGAATCCCGCGACAAAAAGCTTGTCGCGGCGTTTAAGCGGCTTCGTATCTCGCAGGTGTTCTGGACGACGACGACGACGATGGTGTTACTTATTAATTCGCCTCTCTCGGTACACTCGGCCGTTTTAACCATGCCTTTATTGGCGAAGTCCACCGTCCATGCGGCGACGAATCCGTTCGCGGGTATCATTCGCCAACAAGCGGACACGCGAATTGGAAAGTTTATCGCGTCGACCGGCGCACGCGGACGGACCCGGGCCCGGGATCGTCGAACTCGCCCGCCTCGTGTCCTCGAGCCCCGATCTCGATACGAGGAGGTAGGTAGAGGCTCTTCCTCGGAACCGGTCGTGACCGTACCTACGCGAGACGTCGTTAATACCGCGCGAGAGCGAATCCACCTACGAGTCGAGGAGATGACCGCGTCTCGCCGCTCGTAACCAGCCCAAAAAGAAAGCAGTAAGTCGCTCAGCTTGGAAGGAAAACGAGAGAAAGAGAGAGAGGGAGAGGGAGAGAAGAAAGAAGAGAATCGTGGACCGATAATAAATGGTCGTGAATCCCGAAGACCCGGAGCAGAAAGGGAGGCAGAGAGAGAGAAGGCAAGAGGGAAGGGAAGAGGGATCCTGCCGACCGTCTCTCGTTATCCACGCCACACGGCGTCCAGCCAGAGCCGTGTGTGTGTGTGTGCGTGTGACATCATCGCGCGCGCGCGCGCGCGCGCGTGTGTGGTGTGCGGCGTGCGGCCCCGGCGATACACCAGAGGGGGATGGATGCATCGCGCGTTTCGCATCGCGTGCACGCGCTCGTGTGTACGTGTGTGCGTGGCACACAGGTGTGCACTGTGCAGCGTGCACCACACGCCGGAGGTGCGCGACTCCTCGCGCGAGTATATGCACGTATCCACACACACGCGCGCGCTCGCGCGCGTGCATAGTTAAACAGAGTCGAGTCGTGGCTGCAGCAGCGGCAAGCAGCGTCCGAGGGACGAGGGACGAGAGAGATACATAACGCTGCACGGTTCGCTAGCATATACCATACCGTAGTACCGTACCAGCAGAAAGCCGCTGGTAGGGGGAAACCGAGGGGCCGGTAGCCGCGGCCGAGAACCGGCGGAAACGCCCGAGAGCTCCAGCCGCCGCTCGTTCTTTCTCTCTCTCTTTTTCTCTTTCCCGCCGCGGCCGGCAGCGATCGTTCCGCCTTCGTCGTCGACTTCGACTCCGTAGCCTCTCTCGCGCGTTCGTGTCTCCTCGCTCGGGTTCGCGTCGCGGTCGCCTCGTCGGAGCTCGGGCCCGGGCTCGGCTCGGAGAGTCGGAGGTCGGAGACGTCGGAGTCAGTCAGTGAGTCCGTGTCCGTCGTCGTGGTAGGATCGCGCGCGCCACGTTTCCTCCGGCCGCGCGTTCCTCTTTCTCCCGTCGCGCTCTCGGTCATTCCGTGGAGCGAGCGCGCGCGCGCGCGCGCTGCCGCCGCCTGCTCCAGCGTGTGTAACAAAATATTTGGAGAAACCGTCCGTCGTGCCCTGCCTGACTGCGCAAAGCCGCGATTCGGAGTACGCATACCAGCGCGCCCGTCGCGCATCGCGCATCGCGCCACGTTCCCCATGCGCGCGCGCGCGCGCGGACGTAACTATACCGCCGCCTGATGTTTACGGTTCTGATTTTAGTTTAGTGTTTGTCGATCGTTCGCGTATCGCGCGGCTCTGTTCACGGGCAGCCGCGGCAAGTGACTGTCGACGTCGAACTGGGTTTATCATCGTATATTAGAATCGTGCGCGCCGGCCGGTGCGTTTTTATCAGGACGCACGAGGGAGACAATGGATTAATTCTCGCCGGGGCGCGAGAGCGGCTACCAGGCGCGGCGGCTACGACTGGCGCAGGCGTTCGGTTAGAAGCGGAGCGGAGCGGAGCAGCACAGCGGGAGTACCGCGATAAATCAAGGTGAGAGTCCGGCTTTGTTTTCGAGAAGGGTTGCTCGATAGTCGCCGCCGCCGCCGCCGCCGCCGCCGCTGCCGCGGTCTCTCATTGACCAGCCTCACCGGCGCGGCCCGCCGAACCCTTTCGCATCCTCCTCGTTCTTCCTCCCGGCTCCGTCCCGCTCTCGAACGAGACACGAGACTTTCTCCTCCCCCCTTGACTCTTTTCCGTTTCTCTTCACTCGGCCCTCGGGGTCCCTCGGCGAATGCTGCAAACGAGCATTCAACGAGCGCGTAGCATATATTCCACCGGCCTCTTCTGTCCCGTCCTCGTCGCCAGTCGTCGCCTCCACGTTGCCCGCACGCTGCTCCTCGCGCAAAAGCGAAGGCACCAGGGACCCGAGGGAGCGAGAGAGAGAGAGAGAGAAAGAGAAAGAGGGAAAGGGAGAGAGAAAAAGAAACGCGACGCGTCGTTTCTCCGGATTCGGCTCGGACGGATCTTGATTGCGGCTCTCTGCCCTCTCTACCGCTGACGCCGCGCCGCCACCGCTGTGCGTCCCTATGCAAATCCACGCCGCACCGGCGGAAAGTCGTCGGTCGTCACGGTTGAGAGCCGTGCGTAGAAGGATCTCTGTCCCATTAAATATAAGTTCTCTCTCTCTCTCCCAGCTCCCTTCGCGAAACGGGAACCGCGGCGCGGCCCGAGTTCGATAACCTTCACTCGACAGATAAATTGTGAAAAATTGAGCGATCCGCCGCTATTTCGAACGTGACGTGAAAAATTGACGATCGGCGAATGTTTCGCGCGCTTGGCTATATCGGCAGCCAACGGAGCAGTTAGACAGATTGCAATGAAGTGGCTGTGTCTCGAGAGTCAGCTGGACCGTTTTGAGAAAGTACAGGGCCCTCTGATTATAGAGGAAAAGTGAAACTGGATAATCCCCGACAGAAATACAAACGTCCCGATGCTCCCTTTCCGAGTCCCTTTCGTGATATGTCACCTGTTCGTTTTCGGAAGAACTTCCTGAACTGGTGAACGCTGATGCAATAAGTGAATATAAGTTAAAGTAGAACAAAATGTGTTTGTCTCACTCTAAGTTATTATACATAGAGTGCGCCAGTTTAAGAAGTTCTTCGAAAAAAAAACCGACAAAGCTGAGGTTTAACTGTAAATCACACGAAGCGAATATTTCAAAGTTAAAGCTCAACGCGCTTACAAATTAGAATAAATTCGCAGACAGGATGCGCGACGATTCGCGGCCAGACGCGTTATGATTTATCGTATATGTACACACACCGCGGGACTGCTTAATACAGTGCAATCATTGTTATCCCGCGGGATGGCGGATGCTTATTTGCTTAATATCCCGGCTGATTGTGTGTATACGAATCTGCTGCGCTTTCTGCGCCTCGGAGTCCACATAGAAGTTCGTATTAGCAAAACGCATACAGTGCGTGGCGTACGCGATAATATATCACTTGGAGGAAACGCGATGCGTTAAAGAGAACCTATCAGCGTGTTTCACAATTATAAATGCGATACATAATATGATATATAAAAAAACACGCTGTAAAATATTAAATGATGAAATTTAAACCGACACCTTGAGGTACGTAACGTTTTATTATTTTTATCTATCGTGTGTATCGAAATTTATTGTTTCAAAAATAGTGTTACTTTAACTCCATTGGTTTAGTTAAATTAACGTTGTTTTAATTAAATTAACGGACATGTTGAGTAGAAGCGATTGACGACCTATAGGAATGATTAAAAATGACTCAAATTGTGACGAGTATAATTTGACACTATGAATTTAACAGTATAAATTATCGTGTATTATCATGCGATTTCACCAGTTTGCTATAAACTGTCGAAATATATATCTTGAGTTTTAAAAAGCTGAGAAGAATCTTTTAACGCATTGTCAGCCTAGTAGAGTTTTGTATATCTTGTCGCAATAAAATTTTCATTGTCGTTACGTCATACGCCAGCAGATCCTAACGTTGACAAAGGGGGAGTTCGGCAAAATTATTCGGTTTGATATTTTTCTTACTATCGTATTATACTTATAGCTTTTACTCCAGGATCAACAACGAGGATGTTGTGAGACTCCTGCTTTGAAATAGATCCAACAGAACTGATTTTTCTTACTTGGAAGGGGAGGGGTTTGATCCCAAATTCCCTCCTCCCTATATAGAATCCGCCAATGTCAGCATATATTGTATAATTAATGAAAAGCATATATTATTAATTGTTGAATAGCGCATTTTTTACTTTATCATCTATGTATTCCGCATTCGTTATTCAACATTCTATATCAGATGACATTTATTTCTGACAAACGCTTCAAAAAATTTCAACAGCACCGCTGACTAGTGGTGCCGGTCCACCGGGATGCCATTGAAGAGTCAGGTATCGGTTACGGACTGACTGTGGCGGTCAACATGTTACAATCGTCAGTTTTCTTTTTAAAACTCACCAGCTTCAAGATGCCATTTCTCTCCTTCGAGAGACGCGTGCTAATTTAGGGAAATACATTGCCTTATTAATGGGAAACAACCGTGTATGTTTCTACTGAATTTCTGAAAGGAGGCTATAAGTGTCTTTACCTTGTGTCATTGCTGTGTCACGATACACATATACGAACGAGATGTCGTACCCGCGTAGGCTAGGCGTAGGATTGCGCGTTAACGCATTATACCATAAATGCCGTTACGACAATACGCGAAGTCGCGCGCGAGCGTCCTTGGTTACGGCTCGCGTTCGCGAGAAAGCGGCGACGATCGCGTCCGCCCGGGGCGTGTCCGCACAATCGAATTCCGACGAGAGCTGTGGACGCTGGATGCGCTGGACGTGAATCACGAACGAAGAGAAAAAGTCGACTCGCGCGAATGACGGAGCGCTTGTTTGATCTCGGGGGGCCACACGCCCACGCCCCGCGGGACGCGATTCCCCGGGCCCCGGGCCGCGGAGCGAGAGAAAAAGAAACGGCGCGAAACTGCATCTGACGTTTATCTGTCGGGCTTTTTTACGACTATCGCGCGTAGCTACCGGCTACCGGCGCACTCTCGTTAAATTTGCGCCGCGTGCACACGCGCGAATCCGCACGCGCGCAGGCTATTTACGAGCGCGCAGCCCCGCGCGTATTTTTCGCGCTCGCGATTTAGGTATTCGCGTTCGCATTCGCTCCGCAGCTGTTCGAATTCGGCGCGCGATAGCGCCGAAGCTTTATCGCGCCTTAATTTTCCTAGCGGATGAATCGGATATTTACAACCGACGATAAGGACGATGTCGGTGTTGCTTTGTAAAGTTCGTCGTAGGGAGCCGAAAAGAAGCCGCCGGGCTTGCAACTGCGTCGTAACGCCTAATTACGTTCGCCGCGGACATATCGTACATATTTGCATCGCAAATCTCCCACCGGCTAGCCGGGTAGCAGCGATGTTGTTAAATTTCGTTATCCTCGCCTCGTGTATATCAAGATAGAGATCGAGACCGATATGAATATCGAAAGAACGTATTGTGTATATGCGCATAAGATAAATATCAATATCTTCTAATACTGACACTTATCGGCAGCATAGCTTTTTAAAAACAACTATACCTATTATTATTTTGATAGCTTCTTAATTTAAGCTTCTTTGGAGAGAAAATTCTGAGATGAGGAACATTGTTGAAGAGACTGCTATTTGGGATATATTAATAATTTATATCTCGCTTGAAAGAAAGCAGATTGTTGTTCACTTGTATCGTGCATCGTAGCATATATTTGATATTAAGACTCCCTTTTTCTTTCCCTCTCTCCCTCTCTCTCTCTCTCTCTATTAATATTGATAGATTATACTTTCAAAATATCAAAACATTTCTAAAGTATCGGAATATTGAAGCAGAAGTATCGATATTCCGACCATATCTCGCAGTATCGTTACTTATACCGTCATAAAACTCTCGATGAAGTTTCCGCAAAATCCTCGACAGAATTCCACATCGCCATAACTGAAAATCCTCGAATATTCTTGGCCGCGTTTAGGATAATCGCCCCGATCGTTGTTGAAGCGATGTTATCTTATCGTTTCCCGAGCTCGCATGACTCTCGACTGTTTCGTTACGCGAGAAGTCGCAAGTTTTTAATCTTCGACCGAAGTCGCGCAATTTTGGAATGTGTACTCCGAGTCGCGCGGATTTAAATCCCTGCGGGGGTATTACCCGCGCAGACAAAAAGTCTTAAACAATGCAACATCAACGAACAACAGTTCATGCTATATGGTTTCAGAGAATAAATAAAGCTCGAAGTTTCACTAGCTCGAGATTATCGGTAGATTTTATTTGCTCTGTGCGAACCATGGAGAAAAAAAAATATAATATTGCGCAATATAATAACTAATAACCGCGGCATTTTACGTTTATCTACATTAAAGGCTAACACGAGAGAGAGATATATAAAGCAGCTTCCGTTAAGGATAAGATTGAAAGCCGCGCGAGCACAGCGACACTTATGGACGGTAATAATTGCCGCGGACTCGTTTTGTTCGTGCGCCGCGATCGTCGCCTGGCGAGGCAATAAAAAAGGCCGGGTTCTCTCGTTTGTGCGGTGATATATCGTCCCGCGCAGGTGGAAGACGTCTACGAGCGGGCAATCCTCTCTCCTTACGATCCTTTTGGATATTTTAGCGCCCGTTTGGGTCCTTTTATTACTCTTTTGGGCGAGGTTGTCACGTAGCCAGCGTAATTAGAACGCACTATAATTGACTCGTTCCGAGTGCTGGCGAGAAGGCGTGAATTATATCGCGAACGCGCGCCTGTTTTGGATAAACGATGAAAAATCGGGTTAAGCATGCCGAGCGTTTGACATCGAAAAACGATACAATTTGCTTCTCGGGGCACCGCGATTACTTTATGGCCACTTCGTCGAGGGGGGTTGGTCGGTCGGCTTAGGACGACGACGCGCTAAGCCGCATAGAGCGATTTTATAGACTAGCACTCCCGCTGGAAGAGACCATAAATCATTAACGAGATCGGAGATACGCCGTTACAGTTCTCGCATATGTCCCCTTTATCGCCAAATTGTTTCTATACCTTGAACTAGATAATTAAATGTCTTTTACTTGATTATTAAGTAAAGATTTATCTCGGTTTATTTTTAATTTGTTTAGAGATTTTCTTTCATTTCACCTTTTATTTTACATAATTTCATTTTCGGTAAAGTATTCGTATATGTTGAAGGACTGACACGTTCTCGCCTTCAATCGTTACGTTAGCCTCGCCCTCGGTTTATTATGGTTTCCAACGGCGTTAATCGATCGAAACGTATGGTAACGTACGTTTCGCGAGAGACGCGCGCGGATCTCTCGACGTGGTGGCGGGCGGAGAATACATTTCGCCCGCCTCGCTTTGTCCGCTTTGTCAAAAGTGTACTCTGGCACACTCGACGCGGCCCCCGCGATGTTGGAGGTTGGAGGACGTCCATCCGTTTTGCAAATGGATTCGCGGAGGCTCCAGTGGCTTTTTGACGCGCTCGAGAGTCAGGCCCCGCGCCTAAAAAAATCCGTGAATGGTGAAGACGATCCGAAGTCGTGAAAAGAAGGGGGGCTTAATGAAAGAAAGGAAATGTTTACAGAGGCTGGAGAAAGAGATTGAGAGAGAGAGAGAGAGAGAGAGAGAGAGAGAGAGAGAGAGAGAGAGAGAGAGAGAGAGAGAGAAAGAGAGAGATTGAGAGAGGTGCGCGGAGAACGCTCATCGGCCGCATACTCCTTGTTTTCTTTTTCGTTCGAATACTCGACAAAAGTTTGTGGCTCTCTGTGTTATATCGCGGTCTAGCAATCTGGGATGAGAAGCATTAGGAAAATAGCGTCATTGTCGTATTTTTGCGTTCTCGAAAAACATTATTATTTACGGCGAAACTTGTCTCGTTTTTCCTTTACGAATGATAGAACGTCGTATTGCTTCAATTGCGATTTAGTAATTTATTGAAGTGGTTCGTTAAAATACGTTACGATTACTCTTAATATTAATTGATTTATTCTGAAAGTGGAAATTAGTATAGGTACACAAAAACATAAAGCTATGTTATTTGATGACATTTTAACAATTCAACTTTTATGTTAATCTGGATATCCCTGCCAAATGAAAGGCTCCTGTCAAAGAGATTTAATTATTGAAAAAATTAGCAATGAAAGACTCCACAAAACGATACTATGCGTGTCTATAATGTGTCATGGCAATGCATGCGTGCCTCTTATGGTGACTTTATCGTGTTTCGTCATTCTATAGTCGCGTTATTCTCGATCACTATAGGCGGTAACTCACGCATTTGCGTTTATATTTGTATATTTGCGGTAAGTGTGATTCATGTTGGCATTTATATGAAAAAGCTTTAGTACAGATTTAATACGAAAAAAGTCTATATGGACAAGAGAAGGAGAGAATATAACATACTTCTTATAAACACATCTAAAATTCGCGTGCTAGAGATAGAGACTCGACGATAATATGGATTTGTTGATAAGAGCGCGGAGTAGCGATAGCGGAGATATCATCGCGTCTGCCAAATCCAATATTTGAGAACCTCTACGATTCGTCAGCCGTACGTTCCAACAATCTGTTAACACTCTTTTAATCCCGCGGTTCTTTCACGATATTTTCTCATCGCGAGATTTCTGTAACATCTTCGGATAAGATCGATAAAGTACATTCGAGGAACAAGCGACATCGTCAAATAGAATCGACGAGGCACATCCAACGACACGTGATTCGGGAACACGCAATTTCTCCCGTGCTTTCTTTCCCAACATTTTTCACGGCGTCGTCGTTAACGTTCGCGTAACGGACGCGGATTTTTCCGTCGACGATGCGCGCACGGCGTGCAGAGGTTAAACGTAATTATTTTCGCGCATTACGCGCGTCCGCCACGGCGTTTCCGTTCTGTTGTTTCGCGGAAAAGCTCAACGAGCGTAGTCCCGCTCCACCGAATTTTTTCGCCCCGTTCCCTCTTCCGCAGTTACCGCGCTGCTGCTGCTGTTTCCCTCGCGGGCGAAGCATTTTACGAGAGAATTTGCGCGCGCCGAGCCCACTTCCGAGCCGCCTGTCGCCCCCTATCCCCCGTCCACGCTTTTGCGGCTGTTCGTCACGGTATAAACGGAGAAACGAGAGAAGGAGCGAAAGAGCGACACCCTCCTTTTGTCTTGTGTTCCTCCTAGCGTCGGGGCAGATGAAACCGCGTTACGCGTGTATGTGCGTGCGTGCATGCGTTCACTCGCGCGTGCGGGTGCATCCTCGCGCTATACAACATTACTTATTTACTAACTGTACGGGTTACGGTGGAGGATCGAATCTTCACGCTAAACTGCTCGTTGTGGTATAAAATGCTGCAGTCACTCTCTCTATGTACAGTTATAGTAGGATAATGAGAATTTTTTGTCTCTCTTCTTCTTTATCATTGCATTAGTTTACAATTTTTATCTTTATTTATAACTTTTGTACATATTTCCCTCTTTATGACTTGTTTTATAAGTGTGATAAGTTTATCCTTAACTTTTTATTATAATATGCTTATTCTAATTTAGTTGATGAATAGACAGGATGGACAGATGTATAAAGATCTATCTCGCATTTTATTATGCTTATCATTAAATCAGACTATCTATATGCGTATATTATATTCGTTCTTTGTTTCCCTAGAATTCTCAGGACAAGATGATTATCTCCATCCACAATAGCACGTCTAAGATTTCAAAATTGTTAAAAAAATAATGACAAAGTATTGAAAAATATAGACGAGATTATATGCATCAGCAATTAGGAAAAATGACAAACTATATTGTTTAATGAGTACCGCGATATTCGAGACCACTGAAGACATGATTTTAATAATAAGTTTCCGGTGATACGAACCGGTTTTATATATTAGATGTACTTTTTTCCGATAATAATCGTTGCGCGAAAACGAGCCACACGTATCGACGGCGCGTTTCTTCACTGCCGTTAATCTCGCGTTCTAAACGCGGTTTTCACATAACAATTACGTCGTCGTTAAACCGGTCCGCGTTATCGTTAGTGGCCGGATTGTTGCCGCTCCGCGATTCTTCATTCCATTTAAACCGAGGGAAACCCGGGGGAGACGGACGGAGAGAATCGTCTCGTGTGTCTTTTTTCGGCGCGCCCGAGGAAACATGATCTCGCACGCCTTGTCGCGCTGACCGGAAGAAAGCGCCATTAGGAAGGATTTATCGCCGATTCGGGGCAGCCCGCGCAGGCTTTGTTTACCTTACAAAGCGCCAGCGTGGAGCGAGACAATGTCGGAGGGAACCGCGCACGAGTCTCTTCGTTTGCCAGTACAAATCGGTTGCGCGCACCAACTACAGTACAGTTTCATGGAGCTAACCTGCTAGTTAGCGATTCGTCATACCTACCGGTTTCCACATTACATTACTGGCCATAACACGCAGAAAAAGTTCAGGCGGATTCACCGACCGGATTCACCAAATCGTAAATGCAAACACGCGCTGATGCAATCGTTAACTTGTTTCACATCCGGTCGGCGTAAATATAGTACACACACATGGGGGAAATTAAAATTAGTTTGCTTATGTTTGATTTTAATACATGGCATCGAATTTAACAACGCAAATCAAACAACGCGCAATTAATTAAAAAATACCACGCAAACACACGTATTCATTACTAAATTAATTCAGCGTTTCACATACGCGCAGATATAATTAAATTCTTGGTTACTCGCATTGTTACTCAACATATAACTTTATTAAAGGGGAATCTGTGGCGCTGCTGAATACGTGAGCATTTACGAGCACAAAAAAGGCTTACATATAAATTAAGATAATCCAGGTTTTAACGGTAACCCGTGTAGGTTTCAACCAGCCCCATGGCGCCCGCCCTCGCAGTCGCGATATCCGCGCGGGGCAACCACCTCCGCATTTCCTACGCCGCGAAACGAGAGCCCACGCGGGAGAAAGACCATCCGCTTCTCATCCTAATTGAGCAACAGCGCGTAATTCGCGCGTGCGTTTCGCTAATGGGTCGCACATTTTTGCAGAATCGCGAATGTATCCACGTAACAACCGTGCGTCCCCGAAGAAAAAGAATCAAAGAAAAAAAAAGTCGAGGAAGAATCCCGGCCTCTCATTCGTCGTGCGAATTAACACTCGTGGAAACGAAGGGAAGGAATCAGTTAGTACCTCCGTCGTCTTTTCGGTCTCCCTCGTCTCGTCTGTGTCATGTCCATTTCTATCAACGCAGGTTAATTTTGATCTTGGTTTAACTTACCTGTCATCTTTTCCTAGTTCTAAAAGTTAGAAAAAGATAGAAAGTAAGTTAAACCGAGATTAGAAGTTAATCTACATTGGTAGAAATGGGCATCAGTCGGTTTCTACCTTCTACCTCCCCCTCTCCGCGGGGCTACCGCAGGAATCTGCATCGAAACGCGAAGGTCCCCTTCTCGGGAGGTCAGAAGACCCCCGTGGATCGCCGCGAGATCCCCGATTGTGATTCTTCGTTCGGGAATCTGCGGGTCTCTCTACGAAGCGACGCGCGCATACTATACGCGAATAAAGGAACAAAGTGTCGTCTCTCACGCCGCAGGCTGCCTGATTTACTGAGAGGAACGAGAAACAGCATGCGGACGCGAGAGAGCAAGAATTGGGAGGTATATAAATAGAATATAGGAAAGGAATAAAATATACAATATTACCAATGCACAATAGCAACCAACCGTACCGGTATACATACATAAGAGATGGAATAAAGCATGAATTTGCTGCTATTATTCGTTTATCTGGCTTTGCGATTAGTTAGAAATAAAATACAGACAAACATTTATATATAAAATAGAAAGAAATTATTTTTATTCTCCGGGATATGCGAATTGATTAAGATAATTTTAATCAATTCGCATATCCCGGAGAATAAAAATATTTTCTTTCTATTTTATATATAACGTACAAAATTAATTAATTAATTATTGTAATATTGTACGTTATTTCAAAAGAAATCTTTTTTTGTACGTTGTGGACTGTTCCATGTGATTGTTCACGGATCACACGATGGGAACAACAGAAAAAGGATAATGGGGAAGTTTGATCGCGTGCTATGAAATCATAACTTTGTTGTTTCGTCGGGACGCGTAATGCATGGGCAGATACGATTTTGTCGCGCGAGATTTTGTTCGCTTTTCTCTTGCAACCTGTGTTTTAAAGCGTGTAATACATAGTAATAGAATGTTCGTGTGATCGCCTTGAGTTAATTTTAGAAATTGCAGCTTTAAAAAACACTTTAACGACGCGTCGTTGTAAATTAACATGAAGAACTTTTTTTTATCAGTAAAGAAAGGAAATGGACGATCACACAAATGCGCATAATTAAACATACGTAAAAATACAAGTTTAACGATAGGCGACTAAAAGAATGCAAATTAAATCAACTACATCTGTGTGTGACATGATCTATAATTCAATCTCTAAGTTATAAATTTTTTATGAATACCGCCGTTTGTATACGGATGTAAAATGAATTTTAGTTCTATTCAATTATATCCACGCACAAATATGTACATGGCTCTACACGTACAGAATATCATGCAAAATTCATAACCGCGTGATCATTTCATAACCGTTTATGAGATATCGAAAAGCTTTTACAATAACGTCATCGAGAGTATGGAATACATGTCGCTCATTTGCCGCAACAATGACATAACTCAAAAATTGTCATTTTTCAGGAGACACGATTTAAAGTTTTGAATTGTTATAACTTTCTATGAGAATTTTAAAATACTGTATTGGCAAGTCACTTTTTTGCAATTTTTACGATGTTCTCACTACAACGACAAAATGACAACTGAAATTGACTGAGATAAGACAGTATTGCAACGCATATAATTCACTAACAAAAATGATATGGCACAATAGCGACACAACTGCTCTCCCTCGGGTGAGTTCGTGAAGCTTAAAGGGTGATTTTTTAATTATGTCATTGTTGCAGCAAATGAGCGATGTATTTTTTGAAAAAATAATTATAGTTTAGATTACTACCGTGTTCGAGGCTGGTTACATTGATTCTGAAAATTTAGCATACAGCTTTCGCGGGAGGCAAGGTTGGGTCGATAGCAACACCACCCTTGGAAAGCTCTTTCAAGGGTGAACCCTACGATGGGTGGGTGGCTCGTCGGTGGTGGTAATGCCAGCGGTAGAGGTGGTGGTTACGCTGATGGTGGTGTGACTATCGACCGAGTGCCGACGACGTGGAACGTCGTCGTGGTTGCGCCATAAAAGATTTCTTGTCGTCTCGTGCGGTTTCTTTTTTTCTTTATTGCCGAAAGTTTAATCAGGCGTACGTTTTCCCGGAACATCTCCTTATAAATTATGTTTCTCCCGTCAGGAAAAAAAATGGATGGACGCAATGAAATATTCACGTCTTTATCGAATTACGAAGACTCTGACTCGTATATTAGTTTTAGAAATACGATTATAAATTTTCTGTAGACGAGTGAATTTTTCCCGTACAGGTTTTTTCATAATAACTTTTTTTGTTCATTATTTAGTTAAATACTTCTCTTGTTAGGGAAAAGTTCCGCCAAATTTCAAGTTTGTGCTCTCGTTTGTGCTCAACTAGACCATATTTACGTAACGAACAGCGCGCACCGTGTTCATCGACGACACGCCCTCCGTGGAAGCAAATGCACAACGTAATCGAGTCTTAATTAGTTTTCTCGTGGAAGTCGCGGGACAAGAAGCGGCGATGTAGGAAGCTACTTATTCGCCGTGCTCCCTATATTGGTCAACGCGCGCCTGCTCTCGACGGCGCGCTTCGTTTTATCCGCGATTAATTAATCCTCGCTGGGCGAGTTTGCGATCGGCCGAAGTAAGATTTCTTGATATATACGCAATGTGCAAATAATTCCGGTCGCGTTCGCGCTCGTGCATACCGTATGCGCTGGTCCAAAGAAACGCCGCCGCGACGACGGCTTCTTTCGTCCACGTCTTGTCCTCGCGAAAAAGTTACCGTTTCCTTAAAGGAAACGCAAAATAATGATGTACTTACCCGTCTCGTTCGAGCAAGTAGTTTTTAAACGATACCGTCCTATGGCGGCGTTCGCAGGTGCGCGAATTCTTCACGCAGAGAGAACTTCCAAAAATGTGCAGATCGCATTTATAATATGCACATGTACTAGCTCATAGACATATTAAATAATGCGGCATATAAACTCGGCAATAATCTCTCAACATGTAAGAACTTTTTCGACAGTCTAAAGGGAATTATCCTGAAGCTGATGGTACAACGAAAAATTTAATATTTTTAACGTGATCACGTGATCGATCTATTGAAGTTTGCGATTTTGTAAAGTTAATTGAGATCTAGAAGTATATATAAAATAATTTCTGTCGTCTCTTTTTTTCGTGTATTATGAATCATAAATAGATAAGTTGTAGTCTAATCACTTCTACGTGTGTGGTCACATTTTTCTGAATCATAATTAGATAAGTTGTAGTCTGTTTCGCGTATTATGAATTACAATAAGATAAGTTGGAGTCTAATAGCTTCTATGTGTGTGTGGTCACATTTTTCTGAAAGATTCCTCGGAGGGGTATATGCTTTAAGATTTTAATCTGATTTTCTACTTTGGAGTAATATTTGGCGAAGGACATTCGAAAATATTATCGCGCCGCGACATGCGCGTTATGCGCTTTATCTTGTTGGCTTGTAGATAATTCGTGTAAACGCGCTGGATTTGCTCTGTACGTTAGGCACGTTAGACAGGGACGCAGGCGTTGCGTATCGGTCGTGCCCGACCTGTTTCTCCCCGCGGGCCTCGGGCCCGCTGAAGCGGACGACGAGCGGGGAAACTTTATCGCGAACCCAACGAACGGTTGACAGCTCCGTGATGCATCGGTAGCGATTTGCATTGGCGTCGACCGCCGGGAGCCAGCTGCGAATCCCGAACGAAGAAATTCTCGCCATTCTCCGGCCTGCATTCCGGCCGCGCGTTTTATCGCAGAACGAGCAGCCCGTTGGATGATTCTCATCTCTCACGTTTACCTCGAGTTTCATGTTAAACAAATCAAGGGAAAGGGATGACCACGTTTAACGCTAAGTGACCGATAACGATATGCGGCAAGAATATTAATGTTTTTAGTGTATTGGTACTTTTGATGCTTTATATTAACTTGGTACCATTGCCGACTGAATATTTAACTCAGAATTCCCACAGTCGAACGAGAAGCGTATGCGAGATCTTAATTAAACAAAGTAACATTTTCTAATTGCTTAATTATCAATTAATTGACTTGCTTTGCTTTCAGTTCATTTAATTATTTTTTTTTCATTCAATACACTAATGAAAAATAGATTGGAGAGACTAAACAATTTTTAACATCAAATTTGGACAGTGTCTTATTTGTGGATGCGTAGAAATAATAATCGTAAGCCACTGGGAAATTGATTCTCAAATTCAAACAGGCTCAAACGCAAACACTTTCAAACGAACTGTATCTTAACTTTGTTGACCTTCCTGTAGATTTCCCGCAATATTGACGCAAAGTCGAATAGGATAGACACGATATAGACTGGTTCAATTCATGGATTCGTGATTGCCAGGAAGCTGTAATACGTGCAACAGCTTACTCAATACATTTCGCCTTCGTGGTTATTTGCGTTAGTGTTATCACGATCAACTTGGTCTTATCATTCGATCGCTCATCACGCAACTTCATATTATAGTTGTATGATTTATACTTCGACAATTATTATTATTTCTTACTATACTCACTTGCTCTATTGTGATTTATATTTTTTAATTAATTATAATTTTATTTCGTATTAATTACAATGTTGTATGTTGAAAATTTTTGTGAGTTTCATGGGCTTGCAAATTCCGGTACAGAAACTAACGCGTAATTCATCGAGCTTGTAAAATTCTCGCAACGGTCAGATTCTCATCGTAACGCTCATGGATTCCATAGATAACCGTCACGATAATGTCGCCAATTTGTCTCGTAGAAAGTGCTTCCCACGCGTTTGCACTGGCATTCACACTCACGGTGCCATAACTTTTCTAAGACGCGAAAAATAATCAGCACAGCAAGATAAGATGACATAGATTATAACCATATAAAATACGTAATACAAATATAATGTAATAATATAAAGAATCTGTATAAAGATTGAATGTATGAAATGTTTGCAGAGGTAATTATTAAAGCAATTCAAGGACAGATCGAAGATGTATTTTTGTATTATAATACGAAAACGAAACTAATAAAATTTTATAATTTATAATCGTAGCTATAACATAGAAGGCGTTAAATTCGCATTAATTGTAAATCACGGATAGTATTAGTGATAGTTAAAGTGAAATCGAAATTTAAAGTTAACACACAAAAAGTATAACTTGTACATACAACTCGTAAAAAACAATGAAGAACGCAAATAACAAATTCGATACATTTTCACCGAGTTGCAGCGTTTGCAGGAAGCCAATTATAAGAAGTTTGTTGCCTGCGATCCCCGCGCTTTTTTCAGTCCATCGTAACATTAAAGGCGATATTCGTATAACAAACAACTAAAGCTCGGAAACAAGCAGTCACGTTTAGCGCGGAAACACGAACACGAGTCTCGGTCTTTGATAGAATTTTCCTTGAGAATAATACGGCTGCCGTTTTTTCCTTTTACCTTGACTTCGGATTTTCACTTAAGCCCGCGCGGAGACTTACGACACGCCATTTAATTCTTACAAGTAATTAAGCGGCGCGAGACTGCTCGCAAGGTACTTGGAAACTCGGTCCAAGCCGGTCGCTTATCTGCGCTCGACGCGTTAAGAGGACTCATAAAGAACTGTTGCCATAAATCGGATTTTGCTGCGATCTTAATTAAGGGCTGACTGCGGAATCTACTTTCCACGCGCGAGGCACGCTGCCAAATGCGCATTCTCGGTATATTTCAGATATTTGTTACCTTGAAAGAATGTCGCTGCCTCAAGTCGTCGCGCTAATCATAACAAAATTCCGACTCTATATATTTATCGCTGAATGTGTATAAGATTTCTGAAACATTTAAAATCTAGAATTTGAAATATTATATTAAGCAAAAATTACACCGTATCGAAAGTTCGCAGAACCGAAGAATTATTCAGAGGCGACAAATAGTTAAAGATCTTTTGGCTACCGCGATAAATATTCATCCGAATCATCGTGTTATCTCACGCGCGTAATCAAAGATCGAACCGCGGGTTAATCTTGCGTGGCCTCGAGAGTGTTTTCGCATAATCGTGGCAGATCCCAAAGTTTCGTCGGGACATTTCGTTCGGGGTCAATATGTCAGGTAGAAGACGACAGATCGTCCCGGATACACGAAATTTAGAATCCGAAGGCAGTCGCATAACGAGCAGCGGATATCTCTCTGACCGACCCCTCCATTCCTATCTCCACGCCACCCGTCTACCTGTTTACCCATTTATCTCCCGATTTCTCCTCTTTTTTTCCCTGAGCTTCTCTTTACTTTCTCGCTTCCCCACACGCGCCGTCATCCGCGCGGCGTGTAAGGACGATGATTTACGATTTTAAAGTCCCGTCTCGCTCGCGCTCGTCGACGACGAAGCGAGAGCTTCTCTCTTTCTCCGGGAAAAACTGCTCGGTCGGTTTCAGCTCATCCAGCTGACTTCTCCGCGGCGCGGCGCAGCGTCGAGAGACGCGCCGCGCCGAGACGGCGGTCGTTGCTTTTGCTGCCCGTCGCACGTGAAAAGTAAATAGCGAACGTGGCAGCGATTCGTTCATCTTCCACAGCTTGCAGGACCGCCCTGTCTTCTCCCGTATCTTCTGCCATCTCTTGTTAACTTTTCTATAACCGTCCATGCAGCCGCGACAAAGTGAGTCTGTCAACCTTATCAATATTTCTATCGAAAATATTACGTTCGGGAACGTAACATTTTCTGCATCGTTGTGGTTTTAACGACAGATAAGCCCAGTGGATCGAGGGTGGCGACTGACTTCTATCTTCGCTAATACGTGCCCGATATTCTTGGTAACGATCAAACGAACGTGCAATGAGGGCTACTCAAAGAATCTAGATCGCTTTTTTGCTTCACACCTTGCGGTTCGCAGCTTTCGCTTTGGCGGAATTAATTTGTACCGGGGCGGTGACCGAATTCTGTAATCAGCGAGGCAACATTAAAGAATCGTCCCGTTACTAATCCCCGAGACGAAATTTTCTTCTCGCCGCTTTTATCCGCGAGACAAACAAAACTCTCGACGATCACGGCGATAACGTGCCAACGACGAAATCATTAAGGGGCGGATGTGCTACGCAACGCGAGCGTTTCGATGGCGATACGTCGATAGCGGTACATGATTCAGCCAGAGCCATTCTGCCGCCGATTATCGCGAGGCATTTTTTCTCTTTCTCGCTCTTTCTCTCAATCGCGAGCCAAGGTGAATCGCAAGAGCGGACGCTTTCTGGGACCGGAGCGCTTCGCGCCTCCACGGGGCAACGGATCCAATTAGGCGAGCGCATGAATCCATAATTCATTCCCTGATTAATTAGCGCGCGTATACACACAGGCGGAAGGTGTGAGCGAAGGAAAGGACGGAGAAAGGTGGGACGTGGTATACGGTGGGTATACGATGGAAAGGGGCGTGACGAGATCAGTGATCTTTCTCGGCCGCAGTTTACTCGCGCTCGCGTACGGCGAGTGGTATATAGGTGTGCGCAGCCTTGTAAACGCGCGGGGAACAAAAGGAATCGCGTTTACCGCCAACATCGCGATAGCACCTATACCTGCGTATGCCCCGCCGTGTATTTGCGGCCGCAAGATGTGTGCGAGCGCGCTCTCGCGTGGTTTTATAGGGAGATAAAAGGTATCCCGACATGACAATCTCGCTTACTAGACCCCGCGGGAGATTATTACGGGCCTGTGTGTATCAAATTGAGGATTCTCCTCGCGGAACGTGGTAACGTTATTACGGAGGGCGCCGAACGCTTTGTACACGCGGTGATAACGAGTGCTAAAGACACGATTGATCCGATTATCATTTTCACTTGTACATATTACTGTTCGACAATTTAATCAACGAGATTTTTTAAGGCTCGAAATTTTTAACTTAAAACGAAAAAAATTTCTAGCAAATGTATGTTTAATAAAATCTTCAATAGAAAATAATCCGACATTTTGTAATGTATTCTGACTAATTCTATGGTAATTTTTTTAAAAAATTATGATTGGAAGCGAGTTTCATTCTCGACCGCGCGGGCAAAAACACTCCGGCGCGCGGCGAGTACGTCGGCTTTTCCGGTCGGACTCTTCGCGTATCACAGCAGAGCGCGGGATACGACAACGCCCTGGTGTTGTTGCTGGCGAAAGAAGCCTGTTTTCGCATTGCTGCTCGCTGTATTAAACGCGATGATTGCTGGGAACGCGATGAATGCGGAGCGCGTGCTCGCGCGCTCCGCGAGGGAGATCACCTTCGGTTTCACATCGTACTGAGAACGAACGTACGGAAATAAGGCCGCGAGGAAACTCGAGGCAGGAAATGGTTGTATCAAGATCCACTTCGCGCGCAATCGACAAGCGTCCGTGTCGACGTTTACAGGCGGAACTTTACATCTCCCTGGACAAATGATACGTTCGTCGCGTGCGGCTTGGTACCGTCGTGCGGATACACGATACGGTGTGGTAACGCGATGGCGCGATTATCGAGCGTTTCATATCCTGATTGAACGAGCGATGCATCATCCGTTGTTGCACATTCTTTATCGCGCTCGGGCAGCGCTGAGGTGAAAATATAGAGGAAATGGAAAGTGATGGATCGCGAGCGCGTTTGCAGTTTGCCACGTCGCGTCGGCGCAAATACAAATAGTTAACCGCGAACGATACGAAGGAAATGGCACTTTTCAGTCTAACGATATTCGATTGCATTGAACCACCTCGATAAAATAGACACTGCTGAAATTAAAGCCCTCCGAAATTGATCGAAAAATGGCACTTTGTTACTTATTTGCAGCCCTCGAACCCAAAGTTCCGTAATTTTCAAGATTAATTAAGTCAATAATTACGTTTCCGTTTAAACTGTCGCGATGGAAAAGCCGACGTCAAACTGATCAAAGAATACGTCTGATGCGTTCTTGATGAAAATTTAACGAAGCACCACGTATACCATGGCAAACGTGTGCCGCTTTCAACGCAGGCTTTGGTAAATCCGATCTTACGCGTGTATTCTGGGAATCGCGCGCGACTCGAGTAACAGCGCAGTTTCGCATAGCGGCGGCGCGGGCGGATATACGCGAAGAGAAGAAAGACCCGCGTGTTTCAGCCGCAAAGGTCCGGGCGCGCGATATTGGAAATGTTTTCTGCACTTTTTACAGACACGGCGGTAAGAGTTGGCTGCCGAGTGTCCCGTAACCACGCCGCGTGAAAAAGGTGTACAAGTCGTACGCCATGTGTATCCTCTCTGCTATGCATCGTATTCAAGATAATGATAATTATACGCTATAAACCCTGCTTGATCAATGAGAAATTTATATACGGAAGCACATATCAAAGTATGTTGTAGTTATCGAGAACTAAGGTAACAAAGATTTGGCCTCCGTGAAACGCATACTCCCTTGTCTTCGCCAACCGAAGGTTGGCAGCAGTCGGGAGAATAAAATACGGAATATTATATAATCCCCATCGCCATTCCTCACAGCCACGTATTCCTTTGAGGAATTTGTTTATTAAATGCGCTGTGATGACATCTTTAATTAGATTACCACGATAGAAATTAAGTTGTGGAAGATATTTTAAGATTTTGTGTAACTTATTCTGATAAGCTTGTAATTTTTTTTATATTAGTTGAATTCTTATGATTTCGATTTCACTCGCTGCAATTTTTTTATGAGCGACGAGATCGAAACACCCTATATTATTACGGCACGCGGCAGAACGTGGCGTTCGAAATGCGTGAAAGCGTGCTTTATATTCGCATAAAGAGCCGAAGTACATGTTGTCAGGCGTAAATGTGCGTATCACATACCCGGGGGCTCTAACAAATAGTTCCGGTTATCGGTGCTTCTGCACCGACTTAGGCTCTCCCGTTCTGTCTCTCGCACGCTCTGCATATGTTGCATCGTTAATAAACTCGTCCAGAAGGAGAGCGTGCGCTCTCGAAGGCCAAGTTTAGATGTCCGAATTCGTCGGAGAAGATGGATACCAGAAGGAGCTTGCTGCGCACGTAAACTATGCAGAGTTAACTTCCCGAAAGATATATACGCGCCGTGCGTTAAACGCTCTGTTCGTTCACGAAATTGTGCTACTCCATGTCTCGGGCGGAAGTTGCTTTGCCGCCGGGATATCTGGCGAGTGCATAAATTGTTGTTAAAATAAATTATTTTGCAAAAACTACGCGGTAAAAATAGAAACGAACTTAGATGCACCAAACGAGCTTGTTAAATATTTCCTTATCATTTATATGTAACTAAGAAGTATTAGCTTATTCATTTTTTGCTAAATTTATTAAATTTTACAAAATTAATACAAAAAAATGTATAATCTGTCATTTTTAATAATGTATTATTTTTTAACTTATTACTTATACATTATTTATACTCTAAAATAGATTCTTGAGATAAATTAAAAATTAAAATAGAGTATCGCATTACAGTAAAATTAAAATTAATTATAGACACTTTATATGCGTCTCCTTTGCACGAAAAGAAAATCGTTACCATCAGACCTTCGACATTCTTCCCGTAATAAAACTCCGCGTGAAACCTACGTTAGTCTTGTCACTGCAAAATTTTTTATAACGATCGTTAAATCAAGAAATTAGCATAATTGAGAAGATTCCACGGGCAACACGTGGAATTTATGTGCGATGATTAATTGCGACAGTGTTTATCGCAGAGTTATAGCATACAGCTAAATCTCACGGCGAGAGCTGTTTCTACGAAACGACGACGGAAACTCTTTCGAACGATGATGCAAGGATCATCGAGAGGCAGCGGATGAATCTCGACGGATCGTTTCTCGTACCTTGTTTTTCTTAGCACCGCGGGACGATGGGCGGAGGCGAGGGGGGGTAAGCGCGAACACGCACACGGTGAATTTATGATTAATGCTCGTGAAACGAGCGATTTGATATAAAACCCAACACCATCTGACCGCCGTCAGTTTTACCATCTAACGAGGGAGCATAACGCATATACCTTATCCATACCTCACCATAAATCTCATCGCGCGTTTTGATTTACGTACCTTTAGGAGCGTTTGCGAGGAAACGCGCGATATCACGGCAGACTGCTGCATGCTGCTGCGCTCGCGCTACCGCCTCGCTGCTTGTCCCTTTTTACGAGTCCCGGATGTAACCCCGATCTTCCCTCGCCACGGCGAAAATCGAAAGCCTCGGGGTGACGGATTGACAGCGGACAAATCGCCATTTTAACGCGAGAAGCGCGCCATTCACGCGCGTATCGACGCGTTTTTTCTCTCGTGACCCATCACACACCGAGGCGAAACCGAACGATCGACCTCATCTCTTCGCGGCGATTAATCGAGCGAGAGCGAACGCAGATAAACGGCTTTAGTGGAAAGGATTTGCGGAACATTAATATGTATAAACTTTTAATTAGCTGTCGCGATGCTGACGGCGAATGGATTACGCTTATATGCAAGCGCGCGTGCTATTCGCAGAAACTAGTTATGAGCGTGGATAGACGTGGGAGAGCAAAAAGAGCACGAAATTTCCATAAAAGAGAAGTGTATCGTAACCCAAACAACGCCGGCCAGCGGCCCGTATATCCCAGAGGCAGCAGGGGCAGCAGGTTTTAAAAGTGATTCATTGCCGTGGTCCCTCCTATACCTCCCTCATATTACCTCTGCTTTATGCAATACATTAATGGATATTCGTTTCGTTGAATAAGTTTTATGTACAATAGTTCCCCGTATCGCGCTCGCCGATACACCAGCAGCCCGCCAGGGTCAATTTCGATATATCATATCGCGATCCTCCGTGGTATTGGTCACGCAATTCTCCTCTTAAAAAAAATGAAAAGACGAGAGATAGATGAAAGACTAGGAATTTTCCTAACATCGCGTCACCAAAGTGTGATCAGGTAGTTATTCTTAAGATGAAGCAATGAGATAACGATTGGGCGAGATACGCGTGAAGCCTGGTAAATGGCGACGGATGAATAGCTTTAGACGTTCGTTGATGATTACATGATCGACGTGCGCGTTCATTACGGGCGCGGCGCGGCGCAATTGCGCACTACGCGCGCTACGATTCATATATAATAATGTCTGTAATATTGTCGGACGTTCAGCGGCGCGCGGCGGGGTCGTGTCGAAGGGAGATCGCGATAATACCCGTCGTTGACGGGTTCAAGCCTCCAAAGCGAATTCCATAACGAAGCGAAAATCACACACACACACACACACACAAAAGCGCATACATCTCTATTGAGAGGCGCATCGGGGCCTCGCTTCCGCGCAGCTGCGGCGGATGCATCTCGCCGGTGCATATGGTGCATTTATTTCGTTATACCGCCGCGCACGCCAATCGGCCGTATCGGGGATTCGAGCCACACACGTAGCTCGGTCGGGATTTCTCCTCCCTTAATTCCCAACGCGAGAGTACAACATGTACGTCGACCGTGGCGGACGGCGTCTTATAAATAGCGACACCCGCGTCGAGGCGCTAGCAGTTAACAAACGGTAAAACTAACACTGCCTCCTACGATAACATTTCGCTCCGGTCACGTGTTTTCCGCGGCTCGACTATTATAAGATCCATGACTGCTTCGATTCCTTTCTCTACCTTTTTCCCTCCTTTCTTCCCTCTCTCTCTCTCTCTCTCTTTCTCTTTCTCTTTCGCTCGTCGTCTTTCTTCTCTCTTTCCGTCCTTTCTCACTGTAGCCTTTTAGCCTTTCGCGCTCCCTCCATTCCCTTTTCTCCGACAGCCTTCGATTCTCCGTCATGGCAGAATTGCATTCTTCGAGTAATTTTTTATTCATCTTGTTAACTGAATAAAGTTTTATTTATTTGCATTATATATACAAACAAAATATTAAAAAAATAAATAATATGTATATATAAAAAATATTAGCATTATATCACTTGTTTCGCAGGAGCATGAAAATTCAATTACAATTCAATTACAATAAAATATCAATAAAAATTGGATAAATAACAATTTATGTAAATATTAAATATTAAATTTACACTCTCTAACTCGATCATATTGATTATTATCTAAATACATCATCCGAATAAAATTTTATCGAATGTGATATCTTTATATGAGGCACACAAAAAGATCTTATTCGAATAGAGTCATCCCTATATTCACATGAATAAGACTCTATTCTTTATTCGTTATTTGTTATTCGTGAATTTATCCGGGCTCTCGAGCCGACACCCCACAGCTCTGCGAGAGGCGTGCCGGTTTCGAAACCGGGTATATCTCTAGCGAACGATCGAAGCATCGACGTTGATTTATGTACGAGACATTCGAACGCTACGCCCTTGCTCGTTAAGGTCGACCGAGCGAACGAGCCAGCGGGCCAGACGCATCCCGCGCCGACCGGCTATTTAGGCATCGATCGCCGACTCGGACTTTTACGAAAGAGCGGATACACGCGGTGGTGCGGCTCGCCCCGGAGTTATCCGGCTGGGTTACCGAAACGGCACCGTGCTGCTTTAATAGTCCGAATTGCAAACGAAGCGAGACTCATGCGTGCGTTCTGCCGACCGATCGCTTCGTCGCCGCGTTCCTCGCTCGGGATTAAATCCGTACTCGTACCGCCCAGTCTCTCCGAAACCGTGATGAATACTCTATCTCCGGCAAATACTCCCTCGTCCTACGAGTTGTTCGCGGAACGAGTTATTAGCGAGAATTGATGTTTGCTCTCTTGATGTTGGGAAACTGTTATTGAATACCGAATGGCTTAGGCCCGTATAACGAATCAAATAGGAAGCTATAGACTTTCAATGAAACTTTATTCTTATTATAATTATGTTTTTGAACATTTAATAAATATATTAAACGTGTATTTTACATATATTAACCCTCCGTTGCCTTTATATGAGGTAAACTCTCATATCAGAGCAAAATTTATTAAACTTGAGATTGGTTTTGGAGATTAGATTAGTTTTCTTTATTATGATTGATTAAATTTCAATTCAATTTCAATCCCAATCCGTAGTGTGATATGGGCTTAAGACTGTGTTGATTTGACAAAACAACGCTGCACACTAATACAGTGATACATGTACACTAGTGTACTAACGTTTGTTTACTGAATGAAGTCAATGGAGAGTCAAATATAGAACATTTCATTTATGAACTAATGTAATGTACGAATTATTGAAAGAGACATAATCTCCACATTCAATTTTCAGTACTTTTGATTTATAATTGTAGATTCGTAGGTGGAAACTTTAGAGGAATAAAATGGTTCAGTATATTGCACCACACGTCCTTAGTCCTTATACTTCTCACAATACAAGCAATTCCGCTGTAGAAACATTAACAATAAAAGGATATTGTTTTGCTTTTTGTTGCAGGCTGCCGTTATGCGAGCTATGCAGCCATGAGCCGAACGTCCTTGAGCACGAGACCCGCACGACGGACGAAGCTATTTCCCGCGCGAACAATGACGAGTCTGTTGACGTTGCTAGTGCTCGCGACGACGTTTTCGAACGTACTATCGGAATCGGCGATAAATCCGGTAGGTAGCATCGTCGGGTCGGGGTCAGGAGTTTCGTCCTCATCCGGCTCCTCATCCTCGTCGTCGTCGATGATCGGCGTAGTGTCCGACAGCTCCAGTCCTAGCGGCAACGGAGTTGGCGGTGTCGGAAACGGTAACGGCGTAGGTGGTGTCAGTGGTAGTGTCGGTGGCAGCCATTCCGGTATAAATGGCGGTGGGCATTCCGGCATCGGGAGCGGCAACGGGAAGGGTCGATGCGAGGAGATCACGATTCCCATGTGCCGCGGTATCGGCTACAATCTCACCGCCATGCCGAATGAATTGAATCACGACTCGCAGGACGAGGCCGGGTTGGAGGTACACCAGTTCTGGCCGTTGGTCGAGATAAAATGCTCGTCGGACCTCAAGTTCTTCCTGTGCTCCATGTACGCGCCGATCTGCCTACCGGAATATACGAAACCGTTGCCAGCTTGTCGTAGCGTGTGCGAGCGAGCGCGAACGGGTTGCGCGCCCTTGATGCAACAATACGGCTTCTCGTGGCCGGAGAGAATGGCATGCGAACGTCTGCCATATCACGGCGACCCGGAACGCCTGTGCATGGAACAGGATAATCACACCAGCACCAGCACAGGCCCCGGGGGTAACGGTGGCGCAGCGAGCAACGGGGTCCCAGGACCACCGGGCCCGCCAGCGCGGCCCACGCGGCCCAGCAAGACTTCGCAGCCAGCCCGCTGCAAGCCGGGCAAGAATCAAAAAAACTGCCAGCACCCCCCGGGGGAGAGGACGAGGGACTGCGCGTGCAGATGCAGGGCGCCCCTCGTGCCCCTGGGGGCGGGTGGCACGGGAATGTCAGGACCGATAAGCGCCGTCAGCGGCGGCGTCATCGGGACCGGCAGCACCGGGGCCAACACGGGGGCTGGCCTGGCCGGCATGACCGTAAGTGGGATAATACCGGCGCCGGCACCACCATCGATGGGAGGTATCGGCCAAAACATCATCCAGGAGATCGCGGGGGTGCCGAACTGTGCCCTGCCGTGCCGCGGCGCGTTCCTCACCAACGAAGAGCGCGAGTTCGCGGCCGTATGGCTGGCACTTTGGAGCGGCCTATGCGCCGCCAGCACTCTCGTGACCGTAACCACGTTCTTAATCGACACCCAGCGTTTCAAGTATCCTGAGCGACCGATCGTCTTTCTGTCAGCCTGCTACTTTGTCGTATCCCTAGGATACTTATCGCGCAGCGTGATCGGCCATGAAGAAATCGCTTGCGACGGTGCGGCTTTGAGGTCGGGCGCCCAGGGCCCGGGTGCCTGCGTCACCGTTTTCCTCCTGATCTACTTCTTTGGCATGGCTTCTTCAGTGTGGTGGGTGATCCTGGCATTCACGTGGTTCCTCGCAGCGGGTTTAAAGTGGGGCAACGAGGCGATAGCGTCGTACTCGCAATATTTCCATCTAGTGGCGTGGCTGGCCCCGACTGTGCAAACGGTTTGGGCGTACATCGCGGGTGGCGTCGCCGGCGACCCGGTAGCAGGAGTTTGCACAGTCGCTCCCGAGGGAGTGCGCAATTTCATCTTGGCGCCTCTGTTCGTCTACCTTTTGCTGGGCACGACTTTTCTTCTGGCCGGTTTCGTCAGCCTCTTCCGAATTCGATCGGTGATCAAACGTCAGCCCGGCGCCAAGGCGGACAAATTGGAAAAACTAATGATACGTATCGGCGTGTTCAGCGTTCTCTATACATTACCGGCCGGCGTGGTGTTGGCATGTCATATTTATGAGTCGTCTTTGCGAGACGAGTGGCTCAGCTCGCTGGTATGCCCCTGCCGACTACGGGCAAGACCACTCTACTCCATCCTGATGCTCAAGTACTTTATGGCTCTCGCGGTTGGCATTACGTCGGGAGTCTGGATCTGGAGCGGCAAGACGGTCGATTCCTGGAAACGGCTATGGAGGCGTTTGTTCGGCGGTGATCGCGGTCACATGGGCGCCGGTGCCGGGATGGTAGCCGGCGTGACGGGCGTCGGCGGTATCGGCAGCGTTGGCATTAAGGGCGTCGTTGGTCGAGGGGTTGCGATGCCGTACCCATCGGCACCGGGTCCTGGCAGTGCCCTGCTGCCACCGGGTAGCGTCGCCAGTGCGTCCCAACATCACCTGCACCATCACGTCCTCAAACAACCGCCGCTTTCGCACGTATGACGTCACCAGTCTGCGGGGGGCGATATGAACACCGCTGGATGCGCCGAGCAGTCGCAAGAGAGGCCTTCCGCCCTCAGCAATTACGGGCCCATCTAGCCCTTCGCCTCGGCCTCGCGAAGGTACAACGCGACGCCGCACACGGCGCCGCATACGGCGCCGCACACGCCCCATTCGGCGGCGACCATCTACTCCAGGAGATCGCTCGCGTCCACGACGGGGCCGCTGACGCCGGCACACGGGATCGCGCCCTCCTACACGCAGGCTACGGAAGTGTGAAAGAAATCGCGCGGTGGCGCCCACGTGGAGATTGAACGATCTAGCGGCCCGACGTCGGTGTCATCGGACGCATCCTCCGTGCGATGGACGACGAGCGGCCGCGGTGCTTCTCGATTACCCGATATACGTATTAGCCTGTACGTGTCTTCTCCCGCGGGAATCTCAAGGAATCCTCTCTTCGGCTCGGATCATCGACGATTTCTTCGGCGTCTTCATCTTGCCGGTCGATTCAAAGAAACTGTTCTGCGAAAGGATGAATCCTGACGATCGATGAAACGAAACGGTGCGTTTTGATATTATCAGGGCAGGGAGGGTCGCTCGAGTGCCGCGGTATAGTGAGATTGTGATTTAAAAGAAAGATTCAATGAGTGGTACGCAATAATGTACGTGCGTGCATATACGATAGCCGGTGAACGTTGCCGATTGATTTCTCTATCTTTATTCGTATCTATCTATCTGTCTCTAATCTTTCTTGCATTCTACGTAAGGCGGTGCTCGTAAAGTCCGCCACCGTGTCCGTCTAACGTGTATCGTCTCTCGTCTATTTATCTAATCTAGCCATTAAAGAGCCATGTTGGGGGTGCACACACATGGATGCGACGTGTGTACGCGAGAAGCGGCAGCCTGCTTTTCTTCCTTTCTCTCCTTTTCCCGGAAGAGAGAGAAAACTGCCACGGTGTTCTCGATATCGCGCGCTGAGAGATATCCCTGAGAGAGGGAGGAGGGGGGTATCCCTCTTTTCTCGTACCAATTCTTCGTCACTGCCACCCTTCGCGATTGCGGGGTCGCGAAATTTTGAAAGTAGTATTCCAAACGAAAGCAGGCGACCGCTGCTCGCGATAGACGCGCGATGAAGGGAAAAGCGAGTGTACAGGACAAAAGCGTTAAGTAACGAACCAGGCAACTGTAAATACTGTTCTTAGATGTTAGTCGATGCTGTAAATAAAACGGTCGCCAGACTCGTTGTAGGGTGTTAAGGCGCGAGGGAGACGATCGCGCTTGTGGCGAGTGCTATGTCGTTTTCTTTTCACGAGTAATTATTAGACAAAACTTGTCGCACTCGATATAAGCGGTAAAGTCTGCTAATTGGTCCGCGTTATGCAATGTTGAACTGGAATACGCCGCTTTCGCCAACTTTCCTCGAGATTAATATTCAACTTGTGACGGTTCGTTGAAAGATTTAATCAGATACACCCCTTTGTTTCATTTAATTAATTAAAATTCGTCAAGTTGTTTCTCTAACTTACTTAGATATCGAACCGTTAAAACTCGATAAATTTAATCTCCGCTGAATGAAAGTTCGAGATAGGCTGATGAGATCTGGCACATATGTTATTTTGTTGAAATTTTAGTTTATAAATATGTAAATCTCATCGAATCATATACAAAAGTTATATATTTTTTAGTTTATGATAAGTAATATAATTTATAATTTCAGATTGCACAACGTGATTCGAATTATAATCAATCTAACAGATTTTAATCTGATTTCACAATGGTAGAATCGAGCGTTATTGTTGCCACGAGCGGACAATCGTCGCGGAACTAGATCCGTACGCGCGTCTACAGAGAATGCGTAATATAGATATATTACATATATATAGGTCTGCCTCGCGAAGATCACGCGTAATTTAACACACGTTGGTGTACTAGTTCGAATCTTTTTATACCCTAAGTAAGAGCGTGTCGCACTCTCTCGTCGCGTTCGCGTTCATCAAATCGCAATCCGTCGTGCGGAATCGATTATAATGGAAAGACGCGACGTTTTTTTTTTTTTTTATTTTTATTATACTTTGTGTGACGGTCGGCTCCTTTGCGCACGTGTCGGCGAGGGGCGGTCGACGTGATAGCGTAAGCACGTTAAAAGGGCGGCCGACCCTTTCTCGGGCGCGAAGGAGCGCGGAAGGAAATCTACATTCACCCCGAAGCATAGTAAGTAGAGGAAAATTATGCACGCGCGCGTATGTAATTCTTATGTAAATCCCGATGATCTAGAAATAGTCCCCGAGCGAGATTACGCGCGGGATACAGTGGAAGTAACAGCCCTTAAGTACGTATTATACGCGTGACGACGTCAGTCACTATCAATATCGTTAATCCAGAACTTTTTATAGTGCCGGAAACCCGAAATCGTAGAGAGAAAGCCGGAATCGGAAAATTTTACAGCATCTCGTAAGCGAACTACGATCGGACGTAATAAAATTCAATTATATATGACACAATTCGGGCAAATTTTAGATACTGTATTTATTGACTCAGGGAGCCTGTTCAGGCCCTGTAAAAATATCATAAGGCAATAACACGAAATTTGATTTTGAGCTACAGATGAAGATGGGAATATAGATAAAGCGTATGGCGTGACAATCTTGGATCACTGCCCGCTGTATTTCTTTACGAGATGTTGCGAGCGCAGAGCACAAGCAAAAGGACTGAAAAACGAAAACTGCCTCATCCAGCTTAACGCGTTGACTGCCACGTCATTCACATGCGAATGATACTCTGTTTTACAACAAATTCCGTGATCGCCAAACGCAATTTTCTTCCATAATTTGCTCTTGTCTCATAAAACATCATTGAACGACTTTTTATGAAAATTTGTAAATTTGTATTTTGTCATTCGTATTTGAATGACGGTGCGCTTTCGAAAACAAGGAGTATCATTCGTACATGAATGACACGTATGCCGTGGCGATCAATATGTTAAATGCGTTAACCGTCGTGTGTCTTAGACGGTTTAGAAACCTTTGCCAAAACGGAACATACACACGTAACGTTGTAAATTAGTGGGAGTAAAGATGTCTTACAATTAGTGTCCACATATCACGCCAATAACCGCGGAGGAAGGGAGAAAGCGAGCGATATCGGATTCGCATGAAGACGAAAGAAAGGGAGGAACAAAAAAAAATTGTGAATTTGGAGTGCGAATGCCGGAAATGCGATTTCTTCCGCGGATATTTGAGAGTATTCGATGAGCTATATATGTCTCGAGGAGTGGCGTAGAGAAACCGGTAAGAGGAGATCTTTATAAGTATTTGTATAAGCCACTTTTTGTCACACTAATTGTTAATAAAAAGGAGAAATGTGTGTATTACGAGTGTGTTGTTTCGAGATCGGTGTAGAGAATAGTTGCTCCGCTCATTCTTCGCGACACGGGGCCCGAAACGCGATATCGGAGCCCCTTTTAGCCTCCCTTCTTTACTTTTTTTATCTGTGCGTTTTCTCTCATTTAATCATTTACGTTCTGGATGGCGCGACGAGTTTTACACGCGGTTGACGTCGGCCGCTCTGTACAATGTTTACGTTGCCATAGTAACCATAGATGTAATCGACCGTCATTGGTTACAAAAATATAGAAAATATAAAAATGTATGGGTATTTATATATATACGTATATATATGTATGTAAATATGTATATATATATATTTACGTATGTATATATGTATATATATGTGTACGGCCGCGTGTACATACATTACGCGTGTATATCCAAAATGTATACGATTTTTAATACATTTTATTATTATTTAATTTCCCTGCGTCAATTGCTTCCTATATCCTTCTTTCGACAACAGCGACTTTTGCGACTTTTCTCGTTTGTTTTTCTCATTCCAGTTTTCTTTGCGCTTTCTTCGGCGCGACATCGAAAGGCATAATGTATCGACAACTCGTGTCTCGCAAATAAATCTGCGTTCTCATCGCTGTCGGGTGATTATCGCCAAGAACAATGATTTACATTTATTTTTAAGCTGTAAATATTTCTTTACGTGCAATTTCTCTCCCGTAATATTTTCTTTATTTTTTTCCCAATCGTTCGTTTGCGACGTGAAATCTTTGTTCAAATGAATATATAATTGCCTTCCATGTTACAGCACCTATCGCAATTATTTTAGTAGTCACGCAGAGTCTTTATTTTGCACGCAGCGTTAAATAAATTTTAGTCTATCTGATGTACCTTACATTAAAAAGGAAATGCTCAGATTCTCTTATTCAATTTACGAAGTTACGTCGCATCGCTGCCATTGCACAAAGTTTTGTATTCCTCGAGCAACCTTGGCGATAAGAAGACAACGACTGCATTGGGCACATCGCCAGCCAAGTCGGGGGGGGGGGGGAGTGAACCACCCCCGTAACGTGAGTCACCGTGTAATGGGGCTGAAGAGGAAGAAGACGGCTGGCAGAAGGGGTGGGGTTCGAATTTATGGTTCGCTCCGAGGGTTATGCGTTTGCAGTCTGGCTACTTGGGCCAAGAGATAAAGATCTGTCCCGTATAGTCGCTCGTAATTGTTGTTGTATCAACCGATCGAGTTACGCGTCGCTTCTAATTGGATCGTCACAACATCGTCGTACACGAAAAGCGTCGCTGCGAGACGAAACATCGACCGTCGTCGCAGGACCGCTCTGAAGGAACGCGCTCGTTGCGTCACGAAATTTAATGTCCAATTAATTAAGCGAAACTGCTCGAGATACTCGAGCTGTTTATGTGAAATTATTGAACGATCTTTCTGAATCATTGACGGCGACAGTAAGCTAGAAATACAATCAGCTTTTAGTCATCTTTGGTCAAAGTGCGATCTACATCTGGCTAAACAAGTAATCTAATTTGCTTATTTTTAAGAACATCTAAGATTCATTTAATAATATTTTAACAAAGTCTGGAAGTCAATTACAGCAACCGACAATTATACATTCGTAATGATTTGAGTTCTAGGCTGCTCTCCACCGAGAGACGGCACGGAATTAAAACAACAGCGCGAGATCAATTTTTAATTTGGTTTTATGGTAGAAACTCGGGAAATTTAATATAAAATTTTTACAACCAGTTCTAGAGTGGAGTATTAGTAATTAACAATGTGTGCGCAGCTATTTCGAGCGCGGTCTGAGCCGCACTTGCGACATCGAAATGCTCTTTATTTCTTTCGATGACTAGTCCATCCGATATAGCTCGCTCCTCCGTTAATAATTAATCTAAATTGCGAGCCGCGGGACGAACGTTTATCGCGCTTCGTTATTGAAATAAACCCGTACCGTCGTCGCCGCAATCTCGACCGGCAGGACGCGAATGATTATTGTTCGAGAGAGAAAGACGTCGCATAATAGCGCTATATCGACTCCGCGGAGTCATAAAATTGAGATTTCATTGGCGGTATCGGATATCGGCCGACCGTTGTGTTTGCATTCGTACATTCATTACGTATACATGCACGTATGTAAAAGGTAAACCACACACATACACATTGCTGTTCTTTTCATTTACAAATTGATCGAGTAAGAAATCGATTTTTTTCACAAGAATAAAAAATCTGTGTAATCGTTTGAAAGTATAAGATATTGAAATTGATAAATCTTTAATTACAAGTCGTTAATTACATACGTTAAAAGTACGAATTAAAACACACACACACACCCACAGCAATTATATTAACTTCATTCAACATTAAGATTCGTAATAAGATTTATCGACCAAGGTATTTTTTATTAGAGTTGTAACAAATTAGAGCCGTCCATGAAACTTTTATCAAAGAGAATTCTTTTCAAGATCGGCAAAAAGTTTATAGCATACTTACGTCTGAAATACCTCATATACTATTCCAGGGCACACAAGCAACTCCTGTCTCGATGGCAAAGGTCGCGCGCGGCCGCCGCGATAGCGCCGATTTGATTTGTATTTCTCCGAGGAATCAATCTCTCCATGCTAATAATATACAGAGAGTAATGATACAACTGGAGTGTGCAATATGATTCTTTAAAGGTTCGACCTCGCGTCGACCCGAATCGACGATCGATTGAAAACAACGTCGCGTTCTCATGTTCGTGCCGTTCGCATATAATCTAGATTGCTGAAAAACGATACACGTCTCGATGCCTTCCGACGAAAAAAATCTTTCTAAATTAGATCAGCCGAACACATTAATCCCCGCTGCAATTGTGAGAAAGGATTGGCAGCCGCTGATCCCTCATGATTAATTCAGTCTGGAAGTGATTAAACAGGGAGGACAGTCCCCGTCTGTTTCTTGAACGTAGGTTGGCAACCAACTTCTCCGTATTACCATAAGATCGCATCAATTAAATAATTATTTCCATTTGTCTCTTATGCGACGTAGAAGATAAGCATATAGAAATCATTCAGCGCATTATGTGAAAAATAGTATTTGAGAATCATTAAAATATGTTATTATGATTTTAGAAATATATTTATTTTTACTTAAATATGAATTTAGATTTCTCAATTATATTTATCACATTGACACGTCAAATGACAAATTCAGTTTCACTGAGTAAACTTTAGTTAAGAAAAGATAGTCAAAATTTTTTTATATAAAATTGTTAAAGTAAAAATCAACGTAGTAAAAAATATTAAACTAGAATTGTCAGCTCCTTTGTGGACATTTTTCTTACAGTAAAACGCTTCCATCAGTAATTTCCGTCGTCGAACGTTCATATTGAGTGAGTTTCCGGACACCGTTTAGGCCAGATATCGTCGCGACGTCAACGCCAACAAAGAAGAGAGATAGGACCGCGTTATTTCGGCCCTGAAATAATATCAGCCTGTCCACAAAGTCTTGACGCGTTGAAATAATATTTTCACAAGGGCGCCTGTCCGCCCGCGTCGTAACCCAAAATCCGGCAGATACAATATCGCTGTTTTTTCGACCGGTCGTCTCATCCTCGCGGAGCGCGTCACGATGCGCGCTTCGGTCACCGACGTCTCGTGGATCGATCCGCGGGAGGTAAATGCGCTCCAGATCTCGTGTTCTGGTGGAGCAGCACGAAACGGTTAACCGGAAACTGTACGGGGTAGTTCGTGCTAAACGTGTGCCGTTATATATCGTTTCAAATAAAAAATTACAGCTGTATAAAGCGCTCATATCTACAATCTACATCTGTGTGCGTGTTTATGTAATAGGATTATAATAATTTTGACTGTCCGCTCTGGCGAAGCGAAGTATAAAATAAAGCGTAACGAAGCGTATTCGCATATGCATGCGAGTTCTACGAGCGATATTTTATCGCGTGTTACATTCGTGCACGGTTACTTGAATGAGGGTGGCGACAGTTGAATGCTGTGACCCTTTCCGTGTTTCCGATATACATCTCTCTTAAATATGCTAATTTCTCTTTTTTTTTTACTTTGGAAGCGCGTGCACTCCTTCGGTGACGCATAACAAAAATGTCGCAGAGAATTATATGAGATGCAACTATTATAAGGAATAAGAATGTATTTAATTAGTATTCCAATTTGATCGTAATGCGTACGTTTTTATTATGCCTAAATTTTTGTATACATTTGTTTCCCTGCCTTTCTTGCAAATGAAAGAAAACCTTAATTGTAAAAAAAAGTATCGCTGCAATTTCTTCAAGCGTCTTTGCGAGCGAGTATCAAGATTCTGCTTTTTCATTAGAATTTATAATTATTATTAATTGTAAGTTTTTTCATACTACTATTTTTATAACATTAATTGGGTTTTACGTAACTTTTAGTTTTTTTATTCGGTTTCTTAGAGAAGAAGATATTTATTCTCGAATATATATGATAGACATTTAAGAGTCTCAAAGCGCGACAATATTAATGACATGCGCGACTGGAACTGTAATTATCGTAGCAAAGCAAAGCGTTACGAAAACATCAATCTTATTTAGAACGGGAGAACACGCTCTCTCGCTGCCAAAATTCGTGCTTAAATTTCTTTACGTGCGTCACGCTTATTAAGACCTGCTTGGAGCGGACGGCGAGAGGAACGATATAATAAAGTATATTATTCACACGCAGTCGCTCATGCGCCTCGGTGAGATGCCACGCGCATTACTTGCGCGCGGCCACATTATCGGGATGAATTTACAACGTCGTTTGGCGATCCGCACTTCGCGGGCGGACCATAACGAACCTGTTAGCGCGGAACGTAGTTACGGCGCCCACACACAGCGGAGAGGACGATTTTAGCCGGCGTCTCGGCGCGCTCGCGCGATTGCCCTTTTTCCAAATAAACCCGAAAGCCGACGGGTATGTTATGCATATTCTAGCCCCGCTTTAACGAGATTGCAGCTAAGCTAATTACGGAAAGGCCGCGCAAGACGTACTTATCGCGCGCATCCGCGCGCGTGTGTGACGAAGGCAGTGATGAAAACGATCCTTCGGCGAATGTAATCAACAACCTTCGAAGAGATCACGACGATATTCTTGCTGCTTTCAAGGCATTCCGGTATAATACTCGTTTTGAATAATCAATTCTTTGATTACGTAATTTGTTCCTGCGACATTTTATTTATCGCTGCTCAATTTTACTTTCGGATATTTAATTTTTACGATGACAGTTGACTGTAATCTGTATATCTTTACTTATTCGATTGGTAATATTTCATTGCTCGGTAATTTTGCAAATTTAATTGCGTTCCGCGGAATGTGAAAATTTGTTAATTTCAATTGTGCACAAACGTTCGTTTCTATACAATTTCGTTATCGACATTCATCCGAATCTAACGCTAGTCGCAAGCGAGGCTCGACAATCCGTTTTGTTGCCAATGATATTGATATTATATTTAATCGATCCGATATTAAATTTCGATGCTTTTGAATATTTAATTGAATGACGATACTGGATGAAACTTCAGCGCGTCCATTTTCAATCCCTTTTATCAACGGTTGTCCGCGTTCACGCCCGAAAGCAGCTCTATTTCACGCGCGATGGTCAATCGATCGTCCCGCAGCTCTCAGTTATTGGGAATAACCGCGCTGTACCGTGAGCGAATCGATGTAGACTCCGAATCGATATACTCCGCCCAACGAGAGATCATGGTTGATCAAACATAAGTAACGATATAGGACACAGAGCCGCAACAAGGTGTTCGCGTTAATTTATTTTTATTTTTAATATAGAGAGTGTGTGTTGGACAATATTTATTAAAAATAAAAATAATTTAACGCGAACACCTTGTTGCGGCTCCGTGCCCCATCGTTATTTATGTTTGATCAACCGTGATCTCTCGTTGGACGGAGTATGGAGCAGAGTAAGAGGACGTAGAAAGTTGGCGATTAGGGGTCGCCCGGTATGTGCGCGCACGTGTTTAAAAACGCTTTCGTCAACTCCGTCAGCTCATTTTTGCCAAAATATACGGAAGGGGACTCACACATCCGTTTCCGTTCGTTCGTAAAAACGTTCACCGGGCTGGGCTGCGCGATGTCGCCGCTGGGAAACGAATTCTACGGTAGTCCTTTTGTCTAGTTCCGTAGTTAAGAAAATTAGGAATAATAACGATAACATGTTAGATGAATGAAGAAAACTGCGGGATTAGATGATTGATACAACAGTCGATGTCTACATTACCGAATACGAAATATTTGTAAGATATTTAGAAACGAAAAGAAAGTCAAAAGATGGGTCAATCATAATTAAATTCGCACGGGAGATTTCGATTCAGGGTCACACTGTTCCTCGACCATTGTTGTATCCCGTCCAGTTTTTGGTAAGCTGGAGTCTTCGACTTGGAGACTCCGGCAACCGGCTGGGATTAATTCAGCCCTTCGAACACCTACGTAGAAATGGAAGACGGTAATCCGACACCCGGTTGTCAGCCCGGCAGGAAATGGTCCGGGGGACTGAGGATAAGGAGAGAGGAAGAAACGGGCGCGAGAGCAGGGAGAGCGACGAGCGATATAGCTCTCGCGCCGCGAGTATCACGAGATGAAATTCGCTCGTCGATATATTTTATTGTCGCGTGAATAAAAGAGCGACGTCTCTTCCGCGTTCGCCATACGCTCTATTTTACGACGTATTACAACGATCAATATCGACGCACCGAACCGTTGCATCTGAAGAGTGCTGTCGCGACCGGCGTTAATGCTTTCGGAGAGCGCGTTTTATTTCGCGACCCCGGCACGGCGCGAATCGAACAGCGCATTTCGAATTAGCGAGCTGGAGTCATCGTGCCGGTCAGAATTCGTACCCCCCCCCCCCCCATCACAATCGGCGGGCGATGATTGCTTTCGATTTGATCCGATTTCGAGCGGCGACAAGGATGACGACATACAGACGCGCGGAGAGAGAGAGAGAGAGAGAGAGAGAGAGAGAGAGAGAGAGAGAGAGAGAGAGAGAGAAAGAGAGAGAGAGGGAGGGAGGGTCGAGAGAGCAGCGAGGTCGGGCAGTTGCATTTGCACGCTCCATAAACGATTAATACGCTCTCTCGTCACGTCCCACGTGTCGGATGACGGCGCGCAACGCGCGCGCGAGAGAGCATACATTCCCTGCGCGAAAAACACTCTCCGCGCGAGATCGCGACCGCGCGCTCTCTCTCCGCGACAGGAAGGTCCTTCCCCCCGACTTCGCCTGTTCCAAGTGTTCCCGTGCGAATATTATGGCGTGATGGGCTCGTTCTCGGCCATGACACACTCATTGACTATGAATACCTGATATTTATCATACCTTTAATCTCCATATTCATTAAAATGACATGCATGTGTTATATGTAATTAGATTAATTATTTTATTCAAAAATATATAGTGTGGGAAAGAGAGAGAGAGAGAATGTATGTATGTGTACGTGTATGTGTATGTGTCAAATGTTACAACATTGATCTCTTTAGTTACTTATAATATTACTAATAAAAACGTAGAGAGATCAAGCATTACGTAAAAATAAAGAGTACAGAATTGATTAAAACAAAAAACATGTGATATACGAATGTAGTTTATGTAGTTTTTTTTATTTATATTAACTCGTAGTTTTATATATTTAGTATATAAAACAGTTATGTTGTATCTTCGATAATGTCAAATAACGCTGATCTTTATGATATATTTAGTTCTCTTTAATTTTTCTATATAATTGCTTTTCCAAAACACTTATCTTAAGTGTGCGAAGTTCAAAAGTTTATTTTAAGACATTTAATTAATATGTTATAATGGTTATATACCGTAATTATATTGTAAAGTTAATAATTTGAAAGTATTAAATATGTATAGAGTAGTATTCTTATCCTCATTATTCTTTTGAGCTAAAATTAAAATCGACATGCGGGATAACTCTCGCGGAAAAACATAAACAGTCTATAAGAAATCTGTTTTATTTACTGTAACAATAACATTAGCGGATTACAAATTTGTATACATCCGCGTAGATCGTGATTTCGCGCGTAGATCCCCCAACTTCGAAACGGATCCGATCGATCCCGAAATAAATGTCGCCGAAAGCGATATACACGTAACGAGGATGCAGAAGGTTGCTAAATGGTACCAATGAGGGGGAAGTTGTGGCATGCCATTAACACCAATTGTGGTTTCATCAATTTTCATCTGCGCGCCGGCTTTTGGACGCGGTAGCCGGGCAGCAAAGGTGTCAGGCGTGACGCTCGGCAAAGCGACGGATTTTCGGTCAGCCGCACGTTTACCAGCTGCGCTCCATGACATATCAAGGACGGGCCACGACCATTTCGTGAGCGGACGCACGGTACAGTCAATATAATTACCATGCAGCTTCGTGTGGTCCCGAACGTTAGCTTATACAGCGCGAAGACTGGCTCCGACCGAACTGCGTGTTATTGAAGCACATATATATGGCACGTGCATGCACACACCGTGTACATTCTCGTAGCGTATAAAATCGGTAATTTGTTACCAATAACCGACATCAGTCACTTACTATCAATATCAATTAACCGATATTAATTTACTAACGACAATCGACAAATATGCGAAACTATATTACAGGCACTGTAATGAGATAATGATTGTAATGTATTACTTTGCAATCGTAGAAATAACTCATTATGTTGGCGCTATGAGGGCGGATCGATATAACATCGCGCGCGCGATTCAAAGTGTCAATTAGTAATCCCGCGAGTAACGTTGGCTTAAGCACTGATTAACGTATACGCGTCGAAGAATTTTCGAGTTGCCGTCCCGGTCGCATCGCAATATTCCACTAGTTAGCTTCCAATGATAAACAACAAACAACCTTCGCACGTTGCCGCGTTACTCCTCGGCGTCAAAGACGACGGTAATTGCGTTCCCTGCGCAATATACGTTACTTAACGTATCTCTTAATTAATTCGTGCCACGACCCGCTCGGGAATTATTTTCACATCGCCAAACGCGCGCGTCTTCATCGTCCTCTCGTCCCTCCTTCTCTGAAGAAGCCTCGCCGTCCTCTTCTTCCTCCCTCGTTCTTGCTTCCGTCGGAGTTTAAGCGAAACTTGCCGCCGAAGGAAGCTTATCTAATAGTCACGGCCGCCTCCGCACGTAAATTAGATAATATCGAACACCCGATAACTAATTAGCAACTCCACGACGCTTGTATATCTTTATACCTGACAATATATCTTTACTTGACGATCAGATAGCAACAATATCGTCAATTATAAACAATTATGTTTCGTATATCTCGCATGAAAAGTTTTTGGATATTAAATTCATCGCTTTCGTTTTTGTTATCCTGCTTTAAAAATAATTGAAAATATACGATATGTGATATTTCTGTAAATAGATCGCGCGACATAGTAACTAATAACTATAGCACATCTGGATATTTTATCTGTTTATATACCAATAGCAAGGACGTGTGTGTCTGAATTGGTATTGTACGATTTATTCAAACGTCGTGTCTCCGCGAAAACATTTATTCCTATACTGTTTTTGGGCAAGTCTTGCGCATCGAACAAAATTGCAATAGTTTATCACTTAGTACGTGATATTAACTTTTTAATGAGAAAAATAAAATAACATATTATAAAACAACAAATACTATCGAAGATGATATGCCTTTAGAATACATACTAATGTACAAATCGTTACATTTATGTCTATTTCACATTTCGTCATATTTCTCATCTTTCAAAATCTGTTACGTTTACAATAGCCAGGTAGTACATGATGTCTAATATCACAAAGCACATGTATAAATAACTCAATTAATTCATATTCCGCGGCCATGTTTTTCTCATCCGCATGCCGCACTCGAAGAAATATTCAGCGTGTCAATAGAAATTTATAATTAAAAAGTGGAGCCGTTAGTGAAACGCGCGTAAACTCCGCGTCGTGTCTAAACAATAAAAATTTTCACCGTTTCCCACGGTCGAACGCTAATGGCCGCTGCCACATTCTCGCACAGTGCGCAGCTCTTCCGAGACGTCGCGCTAATTTTATCCCGTTACGCTTGGTGAAGCAAACGACACGTGGCGATATAAGTGTCTCTTGAAACTAATGAAGTATAATGTATGTAACGTGACGTCTCCATCCATACAGCCGTTCTGTTATAACGTTATTCTCTCTCGCGACAGCTTTATACCTCGTACACATTGTATATCGTAATGTCTTATATCGATACACGTTCCGAAGGGACTCTCGGCAATCTCTGATTGAAACAAATATCAACGGGTATCAACATTGCTATCCTATAATACGAAAAATGTTGCACGAACGGCAAATGTGTGCGCTCCGCGTCTCAAATACCTTCCACGAAGCTTTCAATTAACTCGCGTTGAATCTTGTCGAAAAAAGTCTCACGTACGTCGTGTAATCCCAGCCAAACGTGTACCTTCAAGTTTGTCGACAGCGATCGATTGGTTCCGCGTTTAGAGCTGGTTGCACGATTGATATATATTCAACTTCCGTCGACCTCGAGGAAAATCCGGATACATTCTTCAGTTTGTATCTCAGTTGCTCACGGATCGGCTGCCGCTGCCAGTGGAATCTTGCCTAACGACGTTCACCCTCATCGGCAAGATGACTCCCTGGGCGATGCCGTAGTGCTCGTACGCGTCTTTTCCGTAAGCCACGCTCACCTCCTCGGCCCGTTTGCTCACGCTCGACGATGAACTCGCCGGCGAGGCGGCCGAGGACGCGATACCCTGTAACGTGTTGAAACTCTGCATTGCCAAGTGAGAAGCGGCCGTGATTTGCATCGCGATTGGCGGCGAGCCCTCGACTCGGCCAGAAAGAGCGCTGCTCGGAGGCTGGGGCTCGGCCAGAGACGCGTTGCTCATTACCGGCGCCGCGGGTGCTCTATCAGTTCGCGCGACCGGTGGAGCGATTGATCTCGCCGCCGCTCGCGAGGTCGATAACGTAACAACGGATGGATTGTGATTGTCCGCGCGAGCCGTTCCCGAATGCGGGGTGACGGACGACGTCATCTTCGCTGACGCGCGCGGCGGTAACGGCGGCTCCTCCGTTTCCGGTGTCCGCAAAACCGTCGCGGACTGCGTCCTCCTCGCCAAATCCGCCCGAGTCTCGGCCGGATTTCGCGCGTCCGAAAACGGCGCCGTGCGAGCGCGATTCTTTCTCACCGGGATTTGCGGGCTTATCGGCGCGGCTCTACCTCCTCTATCCGGGATAGCGCTCGACGCGGTTTTCGATCCCGATTGTTTGACCGGGACAGCGGCAACCGGCTGCGCGGAAAGCGGCGACGCGTCTCGAGAATTGTTAGCGCTGGGCGCAGACGATGATGGAAGATTGCTCGAGAAATTATTCGTCATCGGCGGTACGTCGGTGACGGCGTTGGCCGAATTTGCGAAAAGATCGTGATTATTTGCGTTTTTTACGGCGGCGAGCTTCGGATCGCCGTTGGGAAAGCTGGCGAAGTGTGCGATCGTTTCTCGCTCCTCGGCCACTTGAGGAGCGAAAGGTATTTTCCTTTCGACTGGCTTTACGGGTACTCTGTTTTTCGAGACGACGCGACCCGTAGCAGCCCTGCTGCCTCTTCTCTTTCTAGGATTGTTCGTCGCGGCGCTCGGACGCATTTCCGGGAAATGTCTGCCTCTCATGGTGACCGATTCCGTCTCCTCGCTTCCGTTCCCGTCTTCACCGTCCCGGTCTTCATCTTCATAAAACTCCGAGTCTTCGTAAATATCCGACTCGTCCTCCTCGTTCTCCTCGACGATCGCGCTAGCCTGTATCCACTCCCTGATACGATCCTTCTTCTTCGAACGATCCACCGTTGTCTCGATTCCGTACGTCGTGAGAGTGTGGAGAAGTTGATTTTTCTCTTCCAAGGAACTATGAAAGCTGTACATGGACGGGCAAAGCTCGTCCCTCTCGTCGGCGCCGCCTGCGAATATAAAAAGGAAATGTCGCTAAAAAAGATATCGTGACGTATCGCCGATACTATCGCCGACGCAAGATGTGCAACTGACCGTTCAACGCTTTTTCGGCCCCGAGTTTCGCCAGCCATCTGTCTTCTTGATATTTATTTACTTCGAACACGCTGACCGGTCGCTTTTCAGCTTTCGGATCCAATAGCCTCTTGAACATCCTTTAAGAAATGTCAAAGTATGTAGCAAGAAGATTAGTTTTTTTTTTATTTATACGCGCTTTGTCGTATTATAAGTACGCGTAATTGAATTCTTATTAAAATTCCTAAAGTTCCGTTCGTCGTGAATAGTATTTTGGACAATTTGAAATGAACAAACGCTAACGCATATACAAGGAGTAAATATCAGCTAATTATATCGTATTAGATGTATACGTGATGCACGCCGACGTGGCGCTTAATTTCGCATTCTCGGTTTAACTCCCGAGTGGGAACCCACCTCTGTGCCCGCGAGCTGATCAACTGAAATAATTTCGGTTTCTTGGCGATGTTGAGCGTCGCGTTGTGCCAGTTTTGATATCTGGTGTAGCGCGGATCATCCATCGCCGCCTTCTGCCACGGCAGGCATCCGGTCAGGCAGACAAATAGGACAATGCCGAATTGCCAGACGTCGTGCGATGTGCGAGCTCTGAAAGTCGTTGCCGTTAAAATGTATATCCTCGGCGACCGTGGCCGAACATCCTACATCTCGAGTATCGTTCATACGCACCCAGTGGCGTTTTTCATATGACCAAAATTTTGAATACGTGCATGTTAAATAAATAAAATTTAGAAACTTGAGAAGAACTTACGGGAGAAAGTAGGATATAATTGAATTATTCGTAATAATTATGAATAACACAAAATGTTCTCGATATATTCATATTTTACAGTACACGGAAAAAAATGATGTATCAACAGCGTCATCAGTGTGATCGAGATAAATCTATTGATGCAACATCAATATATTAATGAACAAAAAACATTACATAGTTTTAATAATTTAAATATTTGGCCCAATAATATTCAATTAAATTAACTATTTACACAGCAAAAAATTTAATGTCGATGAAAGTCCACTCTAAATTTTGTGTTAAAACAACTCATTTATCGTGTTATTTTAACACAAAATTTAGAGTGGACTTTCATCGACATTAAATTTTTTACTGTGATACGTTTGCAGCAGCCCGTGACGTCGACGTTTAAATAAAGCAATTTCTTTTTTAATTGAACAGCATTTTTTTCCGTGTACGTCGTAATACTTCCGGAAATAAAATCCGTCAATACCAATTTCTACCTTTTCCTCCTATCAATTTTCTGTGCGCATAAATATCACGTGATAAAAATGTGTAGCATACATAAGAGGAGATCGCAATCACAGCATATATAATTACTTGTACGTCTCGTCAGTCTCGATCTGCAATACCTCGGGCGGCGAGTACGGCAGCCACTCGTTGTGCCTTCGCACGACGGTGTTCACCCGCCTGGTCTCGCCGAAGTCGCAGAGCTTGATACGCGAAAAGTCACTACGGAACACGAGTATATTGTCGAGCTTGATATCGCGATGCACCAGCTCGCGACTGTGTATGTGATGCACCGCAGCGGCGAGTTGCCTGGCCACCCTCTTCGCGTGCAGCTCGCCCAGCCCCGTCTCCGTCACGTTTGACGTGAGATCGCCTGAAAGTCAGTGACAACCAAGATATATTCTCGTAACAATGCAATGGCAACGCGCGAATGTCATGTTCTTTTGCTCACGTAAATGACACATCGCGTCTCAGAAAATATTTTGAGCTATTGCTCAATCTCGTTGCATTGCAAAAGAAACATGTAAAATTGCATGAACAATAAATACAAAATTCATACAATTTTATATATAATTTGTACACTTGTTCATTTAGTTTTATATACTTTTTTACAATACAGTATGTATCGCAGTAAAAGCCAGTGAACTTGTTCCGTTTTGAAAAAAAGAATTAATGTTGAGTTATTAGACCATAATAAAAAAAATATAATATAAATATATTCATAAATAATTTGATGAATTAAATTAAAACCCATATTTCTTATTTTTTCAGCAAAAATGGATTTGATTGATTTTCTTTTCGAGTTTATAATATGTTCTTTTTGCAATAGTTCAATAAATTTCCTACAACATATTGTCACACGCTCACGAAATGAAACAAACGTCACAAATTTATTTGAATTAAAATGTTGCTCCACGCAAATTTACTCACATAAGAATAATATATTGCAGAGCGGAGTTAGAATTCGGAATTAAAGAGTTAACGAACGCGCCTGATGTAAGGCGCATAAAAAGTCGGCGCGCACGTGCACAGGCGAGCGTCGTAAAAGAAAATCTCTCACCGAGCGGGGCGTATTCCTGACTAAAAACGTAGAAACCGGCTGTCTCGAACGCCACGTCGTAGGTGGTTATAATGTTTCGGTGCGCCGACAGATGTAACCCATAATGAAATTCCCGAAAGAAGTCCGAGATGCCGGTGTACGCCTTCGGCAGGGCCTTGAGCACCATCTCGGTCTGGGTGCTGCGATGCTCGGTCAGCAGGATCTTGCCGAACCATCCCTCGCCGACGATCTGCAGGATGTCGAACTCGTCGATCAGATTCACCTGTCCCAGAGAATAGTTAGCACTCGACGCGCTGCCGCACATGACGCGGCCGCGGTGATCGATCGTGAGTCACGCGTCGCTGCTTTTCGAGCCGCGAATGACGGATGAAGTTAGCCCGGGCATTCGCCAGCAGTCGGCTCGTAATGAACACGTTCACAAACTCGGGAGAGTCCCGAGTCCTCGGGACAAAGAGCGGCAGCGTGAACGCACACACGCGGTGTCACGAGGGAAATGCAATCCCGATGGGAGACGTAGGAGACTAGGGATCCCGCGAGCACGACGACGATGCGTTATCCGGCTGCACGCTGAATACACCCGACACTCGTATACGCCCGACGCCGAATCTCTACGCAACGTCTATTTTTACCCCAACGCACGCTTCGAACGCACATTTTCATCCCGATGCGAACTCGACACACAAGACGATCTCTTTTTAACACCGTCTCATTGAACCACGTATCTTATTATTGCAACCGAGCATCGCATCTTTTCGACCAGATGGACGAAAATTGGATAAAAGCTGCGAATTTTTGCTCACGAAAATGAAATTACTTTTTATTTTGATCATTTGATGTAATAGAAAATTTTGTGTGTGTCGGTAAAATGTAATTAAACTGGAATATCGCGACATCTCGATTTGTTCAGCCTTATGAATTAGGCTATAGATTAATTAAACTGACAACAATAATTAAAGTTAACTGATTGTGAGAGAGATTCACGCGTGATTCTGGAATGTTATAAACAATATTAATTTTCTATTTTAATATATACGCACAAAATAAATAATATATTTCTATTATCTGAATGTAAGGAACGTTTTCTATATGAAATAGATGTTTGCGCGTTGCTTCAATTAAAATATTTCCGATCAGATGAGAATCTCGAATTCCATTTAGATTCTGTGTCATCAAGAATGTAATCACAACGATGCTATGAGTCTGTGTGATTCAGTGTTGTGTGACGAGATACAAAGTCACGAAGCGCGCTCCAACGACGACGGCGACGACGAGTCACGGATCCTCTGTTAGGGAAACATTGGTGCAATGCCAGGCAGGAGAATGGCCGTTAGTCGAGCGAGCATAATGAAATGCTGCTCGTTCGCGAATCCTATTTCGGGATCTCAATGTCTCGAAAACTGGAAAAGCTCGTCCGCTCGCTCCGTCGCCCGCCGTTGTTTAGGCTTTATTCTCGAGGGAAGCGCGAGGGACACTTTAGGGAAATGCCACACGGCTGACAAAGGAAAATCCAATTGTCGACCGGTTTTCGCAGAGAAGAGGAACCAACGGGAGAAAACGGGAAAGAATGGCGGCGTTACCTTCTCAAGCTCGAACTCCCGTATTCTGTGAATGGACCCACCGATCGCCTTCTTCATTCCGCTCATCTCTTCGATAATCCGCAGCGTTTTTTTTTTTTATCACCGAGAAATAGGTTTTATGGTTCGACGCGCGGACTCAATTGCGGCAGCTATGATAGACGTTACATCCCGTCGCTCATAAATCTCGCAGTATCATCGGTCATCGTCCCTCGTGAGTCTCGAAAAAATATCCCACTCTTCGGAATTCTGCAAAACGTTTGATCGACATATGAGAATAACGTTGTGAAACTCGACGAAAGGAGCAGACTAATAGAGATAATATTGTGTTAAGGAGAATAATCGCTGTACGAATTACGCTCGTCGACACGTTGGCACGATAACGAGATGAATAAGGATTCCAATCCAGTGGTGCGAGGTGAGAAGTGGGACGCGATGGAAATCAAACGGATATATTCTATACTGCCGTAAAATGAGGGTCTAACGACGCGACATTTCATTTCCGACGGGAGGACCGTTAACGGCCTGAAATCGCAGTTCTGCGAGTGTGCGCCATCAGTCGGGTGCACGTATTTTTGTGCCGTGTACAATTGTTGCGCAAGACGCTGGGCGAGAGTGGCGGCAAATTTCACGAGGAATGCCACGCGTTATATACATATATGATTTGGCAGATCGCACCCATCGACAATAGATATACAAGAGCGTTATATCCGAAACATTTCTAGCAATTGGAAAAGCACACGTGCGATCCTCCCGATGACGTAAAAGCGTTGCAACATTCGTGAATAATGAATCGGTCGAGCGATATTTCCGGGTTTTCCCGTTACTTTTCATTCGTCCAATAAAAATAAGCGTGCACGTGTCTCTCCTCTTCGTTTCGTCGCAAGTATATATATCGCGTTATTCACGAGAAAATTACGGTGTTATAAAATTTAAGAGACATTCGTGCGAGTATTTAATTTCGAAAAGGCAGCAATCTATAATTAAATCCGTTTTAGCCGGTCATTTTTCCTCGACGAGTGCAATTCTAGTTGCCGGACCGTCGTAGAAGCAGGGTCTTCTCTGCGTTCCTCCTCGCAAAAAGTGCTTTCGTACGAAAATCGAGAAAACATCCGCAAGCATCCAATAAATGCATTTTATTCAAATCCCATTCGTATCGGCGAACGCGAAACTTACGGTTGATGAAACTCGCGAATCCGGTCGCCCCGCGTCGTTATTTATGTAAGCGCCGTTGACGAGTTCACGGAAACGCGAGCACGCACATCACGGGGGGCTGTCCATGCAAATTTACGGATCGCGTGCACCTCCCCGCTTTCGTAATCCGTCGATCCGCACGCCGGGATTCGAGGAAGCACACACTTCGGAGGCACGAATAAGGGGCACAATTGACACCACCGAGAAAGCGCGCGTCTCCGTCTCCGCGGAGGGCACGTTCGCGGGTGAAATCTGGAGAACGTTGAGAGATAAAGTCGACGGTATCCTTCTCTCTCTCTCCCTCGCGAGTCGCGCAAGTCAAGCGGCCACGCACCTCGAATGATCTCACGACTGGTCTGCCGTGTTCGGTGCACTGTTTGCCTGTGTCTGCAGTATTTATAAAACGCTAACCGGAAAGCGCGGCTGGCAAGCTGATCTTGGCGTCTTGCCTTCTTGCCCGCGCACCCATCGCCTCTCCCTAAGGGCGCGCACCGCATATTGCGATCATTGGTGAACCCTAAACTCCATGCCAACGGGATCTGGACCGGATCGCAGCAACAGATTACATTTTAAGTAATTAATTAAATTTTATTTTGGACGATCGCGTAATTTAAATACGGAAAAAAAGATTATAGTTACCGTATAGCAAATTTAGTGACACCTATAACATTTTTTTTTGCAGCAAGAGCTATAATTCAGCAATAGTATATAGCATAATCTTTTACTCTCACTGCAAAAAAATGTTAGCTGTCCCTATTTTACAACAAAATTTGCTATAGTGGCTAATTTTTTTTTCTGTGTTAATAATAAAAAAACTCGCTTAATCGAAGCTATAGCCTTAAGCGATCTGCTGATATAATATATAATAACTGCTAAGGTTTGTGGCTTCTAGTATAGATTTTATGGCTTACAAGATATTTATATTGGATAGTAATATAAATGCTGAAATGGTTCTTTTGTGATGAGCTAATGCGAAACCTTATAAGCTGTGACTTGTGTTTTATTTATATACGAAAGTAATCGTACATACATGTAGGTATGCGCGAGGTCGAAGGATGAAATAAAAGTGCAGGAAGTTATTTTTCGCACATTCACTCAAGGAATCTACTTTATTCCTATAAAATGTGTAACGTCTGATAACAATAACATTGGTAATTTTAATAGAAGATTTCTACATTTCATACTTATTACCAATAATTACTCTATCAACTTAGCTTTATTATTTTGGTGATTCTAGCGCACAAAAGATTTTACTATTTTTCGCACACGATAAAAAATATAATAAATTCCATGTAATATATTTCGCGCGCACAAAAAATTGTCATATCGTTCACACGTATATAGTTCTTGCATGTATATCATATCGGTCCATTTAGTTTTTATTGCATATACATATGACACGAATTTACAAGCAAATGATAAAATTAAATATTCATCACGTTGCCCGAAACATCTATAACGTTGCGTAATTCCAAAATCAACATGGCCGGATTTGTATAATATTCATCGAATCGGTTAATCTGGTTTCGCCGAGTACACCTATCACATTTCATCAGGAAAGTACCTCTAGAATATTTTTTAATGGACATAGTTTGACAGTAAAACACTAATTTTCGAAAATTTTATGGGTTTATTATATAGAAATCATTTTTAAAATTATTTGTGAGAATACTTTAATATTTTAATTTTATTTAGGTACGGTACGGGGGGGTGCACATAAAAGATTAGATATACGTAAACATTTCAAGGCTTTACGAAAAAACATTTTCGTTGCATATTTAGACCGCATCAAATGTATTCACACGCCACCATATTGAATACCATCCTACGACATCCCACGGGAACTTGCAGAACGTCATCAATATATAGGGATTAACCGACTGAGAACGCTATCAATTTTTCTTTAAAAATAAACATCTATTTTCATCCAATATATTACGATAACGTTGTATTTTAATTTTAGTTACGGCTCTTGTGTTTTCTTCCCTTTTTTCATCCTTTTAAATTATATTTACTGCGTTTTTTAATGGCGGTAAATATCGAAAAGATGCAAACTAATGATCAACTGCGTTCGCGACTTTACAGCAAATCTCAATCTCCAACAAAAATTCTAATAGCATACTTATATATTTTAATTAAATATGTATAACATTTGTTTAACAAAATTAGCACAAAAATTCACAAAATTAGCTAAAAAATTGTTTGGGTCTACGGGGGGTGAGGGAACGCACATTTATGAACGATGGGTTTACGGAAAAGGAGAATCTGCGATTTTGGGCGCTAGGGGAAGAGAATCTGCGTACTGCGGCCAAGAGCTGTCCGCGTGACGTCACACGGCGCGAGCTACGGACCTAAAAAATGGAGTATAAAGTCCCTTGCACAATGCCAGGCAAAAGGCAATAGGAACAGGAAATAACAAAAAAATCGTTAATTACAACCTGAAAAATTCGAATGCCACAGAATTTCCAACGTGACGGAAACTCTGTGTCTATTGCCCGTGTCGCTGTTTATTTTGCATTTATACATGATTTCTGATTTCTATTCCCTGTTCCTATTGCCTGTTGCCTACATTGTGCAAGGGGCTTAAGCCATTTTGATAGGCGATGTTAGTGCTGCTACCTAGCTGACAACAACAGTATTTACTTTGAAAGCTATTTAATCGGTACATTAAATAGAAACAGAAAGCGTACATGCAAATTGTAAATGTGTTATTGTTGTGCGCAGTAATAAACTGTAATACTGTAAGCTTTCCATAAATCTTTCTAACAAAATGAGATAGAAGAGAAATAGAACGTAACATTTTTATAGATAAATATATTAATAAATAATGGGAATTAATGTATAATGTATACGTATGTATGTACGTCCTGTATTGTGTGAGAATCATTTTCTCTTTTACCAAAGGAGCTAAAAAATATAGTTGAACACGAAAAGATGGCAATACTAATATCATTTATCAAGATAGCTGGATCTTGTTGAATAAAAAAAAAAAAAAAAGATAGGCTGGATTCTCCTCCCCACAAGAGCTTCGTCTACCTAAGTTTAAAGTTTAAAATTTAGGATGCTCATTTGTTGGATGTGTCATCGAATTAGTAGGATTTATATTATATTACCTGATTCAGTTTTGTTATTTGTTTACCAGACTCTGAATCTTTCTTTTATTATCAACTGTTCGTTTCGACTAAGGGGATCCTAAAGTGACGAAGGCTGAACTTTTCCTCGACGTCGGTAAAGTCAACATTTCTAATCCTGTTTTCTATGTCATATATCTATATCGGTCCTTGTCTATTTAAACTAATCTTTTTTTCTAGGCTTTCAATCTTAGATCTAATTGCACGATATTGTTCTTAAATGTTGTCCCTAGGTCACGCCGGTCTAATTTTGTGGATATTTATCGTGGAATTTTTGTACAAAGCAAATATTGTCGTCACGTATGCCAAAAATTAACAAAAATATTAATTTTTTCTCGCTTTCGATATAACGTCGACCACCATGACCTAGATTTTGATCAAAATCTAGGTCATGGTGATCGACGTTATGCGTACTTTAATTCTAGACAAGAATTTTGCATTTCTATAAAGCCACGTAAAAGATTAGCGCTAAGAAAAAAAGCCGGTATTATACAGACGGCTTTAGGATTCCCTTAAACATTACTTATTATTTAGAGCCATGCGATCCAAGCTTAGGTCTTTGACAGCCTTATATTAGTTTCTGTATACATATATGTCTATATATATACATATAATTTTTCCAACAAACTGCGCGCCGATTATTTGTCGGACTTAAAACACAGTAATTGTTAGAATTAAAAACCCTTCCCTCCTCGGAATTAAATCGACTTGATTTAATTATCTAAAAACTGTAAAGAAATTTATTGCGAAAAAGATTCGAAGGTTCCAGGCTCGAACCCTGGCTGAGGTAATATTTTTCGCAATAAATTTCTTTACAGTTTTTCGATAATTAAATCAAGTCGATTTAATTCCGGGGAGGGAAGGGTTTTTTCTTCATACCTCGGTCGAAAGTACGTACTTTCGTCCCTAATAGCAGGGACGAAAGTTTAACATTTAATCCCTGTGAAAAGTACACGCGCGCTCTCTATAACTTTAAACCTTAACGCCCTTTAACCTTAAAAGTAGTTATCAATATTGTTCTGTCAATATGTCATCTGATGAATCCGTAGACGAGGAAGAAGTTATACGAAATTTCGATGCAGAAGCGCGATTGATAATAAATACAGATACGTTGCCAAAGAAGTCTGTTGATCGATACAATTAATCTTGTTTACGACACGTATAAAAAGTGGCAGATAGAACACAAAACTTCACTGTCAAACTGTGAAGAAAATAATTTGGTTGTGTATTTTAACTTGACTCTTGGAATGTATTTGATGCCTGCCCCTCCGACCAGCAGCACTCGCTTCGCTCGTGCCGCAAATGTCGGGGGCAGGCATCAAAAACATGCTTATTAACATTTAAAGTTAAAAAAAGTAAAATTAATAACGTACTTTCGACCGGCTATGAAGAAAAATCGTATACACTACGCGGGCCAAAAGTTGAAATCTCGGTCCTGCTCGTCATGATGCCCTCGGCTTCGCCTCGGGGCATCATAACGCGCAGGGCCGAAAATTCAACTTTCGGCCCTTGTAGTGTAATATACTATTAATTCTAACAATTACTGTGTTTTAAGTCCGACGAATAATCGGCGCGCAGTTTGTTGGAAAAATTATATGTATATATATAGACATACCTATATGTATGTATACAGAAACTAATATAAGGGTGTCAAAGACCTAAGCTTGGATCGCATGGCTTTTGATTCCAATTGATTGTATATCGTTACGATGCTATTTCTCTTATTCTCTTGTTATTATTTATTATTTAGAATTAGATAATAGATTATTCTTCGGTATTGTTGACAAAAGCAAAAACATAAAAAACCCAGATTTTAACTCAGAATCTATTTTTGTATAGGACTGTTTGCAAGAATGCAGTTCATAAGAGATTAATTAATCAATCGATCGTTCGCAATAATTTACATTGCTTATATTGTCTATATACTCTATACGAAGAAAAAAGGTTCATGTAAATATAACTTAAATAAACAATTTCTCTGCAGATGTAATCTTGAAATTTACGGCATTATCCTGCTATTTGCATTTGTAGTTTATAGGCTCCGCTCGCTTCGTAGTTCGCGCCACCGCGACTCGCTAGTGCCCGAGTTCGCCGCGCGATGGCAGTCGCGCCGGACGGCCGGCTGGCGCTGCATGGGAGCGCGTCGCGCGTCCCGAGAGAGTGTCGTCGACTGTGCCGAATACGTTTCCACCACTTCCATCAGCTTTCGCGTGTGTCTCCGCGTGTGTCACGGGTGTGTGTGCGCGCACGTCCGTCGTCGTCGTCGTCGTCGTCGTCGTGTCGTGCCTACTGCCTTGTTTTGCCTTGCCTTGCCTTGCCTCGTCGTCGTCTCGTTCAAGGAAAGGAAAGAGGAAACCCACGATCCCCAGCGGTGTCGCACGTCGGCCGCGGGGAATTCTCGCGATCCCGGATCTCGCGCGCGCGTACGATCGCGGGAGCGACGACTCCGAGAACGGAGCGGAGAGAATAACGGAAAAACGGAGAAACGGTCGGGCGGCCGGACGTGTACGCAGTGGTGGCGCGCTCTCCGTATACGTATACGCGCGTGTTCGCCGCGCGCCCGTGCATGTGCTTGCGCGCGCGCGCGCGCGCGGATTGTATGTACGTGAGGAAGCGAGACGAGCAGCGGCGAATCAACGGAGAGGAGTCAGAGGAGCGAAAGAGAGAGGCGGAGGCGGCGGAGGAGGTGAGAGAAAAAAAGGGGGAAGTGTGTCGCGCGCTCGCGGCTCGCGGCGCGGCGCACACCGTCGTCATCGGCGAGGAAGGTGCCCCGGAAGTCGCCTGCTGCACGCCGCGAGTTTGTGCGTCCGCGTCCGCGGCGACGCGACGCGGATAGACAAATAGACAAAGAGGAGAAAAGGTGACCGCGCGCGGGTGGGCGAGCGAGGTAGCCCCCGCGACGTATGTAAGAAGGGAGAAGGAGAGGAGAGGCGAGACCGGAATACCAAGCGCGGAGGAGAGAGAAAGAAGAAGGGCGATCCATCAGGCGGGCGCACGGCGAACGGCGAGCGGCGAGCGGCGAGCGGCGACCCGAAAGCGGAAAGAGAGAGGCAGAGGCGAGAGGACGGGCGTCGCGGACGGACGGTGGAGCGCGAGGAGCGACCGAGAGCGGTGCCGTGGAGTGAAGACCGGAGCGGCCCACCAGCGACGTTCGATGTCGTTGGCTTCCCCGTCCCCGTCCCCGTCCTCCTCGTCGTCGTCGTCGTCTCGTCGCGACAATCCCGACGGTCCGCGTCGCGGAGGTGCGGGAGGAGCAACCGGGAGACATCGATCATCGTCGCCGCCGGCGCGGCAGACACGCGTAAATGAATCCACATCACAAATGACGGTGGGCGGACTAGCGTGGTGCTGCTGCTGGCTCGACTCGTCGACTTCGTCGTCGGTTTAACGGACAAAGAGGTGAGCGTCTTTGTCTTTTCCCCCTTCGGCTTCTCCGAGGCGCCTTATAATTCCTCTCTAGTGGACTCTTCGGGGGGGGGGGGGTGGCGAAAATGGCTTCGGACGTCTCCGTCTCCCCCGTCTCCGCCGTTCGCGGCATTGTTTTATTGTCCCTAAGCGGTTGTTGCACCGCGCGCGATGTTCCCCGATAAGATATATAATTTTGCACGCGATTAACGTGTCGATCGCGCCGCGCGCACCACTGTCCGACGACAGTTTCCGAACGATCGAGGCGATTGTTGGAGCTCCCCCGTAGGTTCGAGAGCGGACGTGTCTCTTATTTCGCCTATATACGTCGCAACTGACACTTCGATGCTAATTTACGGACAGATTAATCGAGGTTTTTAATCGATTGTGCCTGGAGCTGATGCAAAAAGGCTTACCTCGTGACTTCGTCATAAATCAATTTGACATGTCACGTCACCAGTTATCGGATAAGACATTTTTGACGACGTACAGTTACGCGATGCTTTTTTTTTTTTATTCCTTACACTCGACTTTCAATGTTCTCTCCGTTCTGTATAAATTTTATCCCCTTTCTTTCGCGCGAGAATGTGACAACCGCTCTCATGTACGCTCCTGCGTTTTAAAGTTGCGTTAAAGTGTTGCGTTATCAATCGCAACATCGAGTCTTTAGATTTCCACATTTTTATCGAGGGGAAAAATAAATGGTTCAAGGTAAACGTCTGCTTCTCTCCGACCGGGTGTGACTCCCCCGCGCTCGTATAATATGTTCCCCGCGATATATATTTCCACTATTCCCAGCGCGCAGCTTATTCAAAAGAGCCTCGCGTCGATGCGCGTCGGTTACATCATAACGGTCACACGTCGCCGGTAATGTCTTGTCGACGTGTAATACATATACCTTACCTTATCAATAAATAGCAGGCCCAGCAGTCGTTAGTGTAGACGCTATATTTACGACGATATTATATCGCGCGATAATATCGATCGCGTGCGAGGCGGGGAAACCGTCGTACCTCCGACAGATATTCGGGTGGGTCCGTCCGTCGTGTATCCGATAAATTCGCGACGACTCGCATCAGCGCAGCACCGGCGGTGGTCCAGCGATCTCGCGCGAGTGTTCGGATGGGTAAACGGAGGCTTCAATGCGGGCTTCAATGTAACGCGATCCCGCGAGGAGTTCTCCGTCTCCTTTCCATCGAATATACGCATCGCTCTCTATTGTGTACATACGTTGTGAGACGAAACAATGAGTTTCTCCGTGGACTAATCTGATCACCGCTTTACAGAAACTCGGTACTTCCGGAGATCGCAAGATCCGGCGGAGACTCTTTCCTCTTTCGCGAACGTTGCGAAGCGTTATCGCGATCGCGATAGGAAGAATTGAACGAAACCGCTGCGAATAATTTATTTCCGATAGACGAGGGGGGCAGTAATAATCTTGTGGCGTATTAAATTTGCGAAATAACGCTGATATGAATATTGCATAATTTTATATGCTGTCCGCGGGATGCGAGTGATTTTGCGCAACGTCGCGATAATATATGGCTAGGAGAAAAGGATTTTTCATTAAATATTCATCGCCGGGAATAAAAACTGTGCTTTACATTTATTTTTATACAATAATAATGGTGATAAAGCTATTGCAGCGACGATTGGTAATACATTTCGCCAGCATTTATTAATAAATAAGTCGTATATTCCGTTTAATGTGCGCGCAGGTTTGAATGAATTTTATTGGGATATCAAAGAATCCTAATGAAGCAGAATGGGATTTCACGAGCCACTCTGTGCCGGACCCCTCCCTCTCTCCTGTAAATTGTGTAAAAGTGTATCAATCGATTACATTCTTTCACCTAAATTAATATTTGGTTTTTGGACAGCCCGGCAAAATTGAATACACATGAAACGTTAATTACGTACAGCTTTGGCAGAAATTACAATTCGAATAAAGCCGCAAAAGTGGCACGCACAACGATCCCGAATTTAATAGCGATTTTAATCATGTGTTAACGCCTATTCTTATAATATCTCGAGTATATATAAGTGACGCGAACATATTAGAATAATTGATTGATTAATGGAAATTAATTGAAATCAAATACGATATTTCGGACCGCGAAAACACACATAGAACCATGGGAAAATACAGTTTTCGATATTTCTTCTCGTCACAAAAGTTTTTGCGATAAGTCATATTTTACAGTAATTGATATCCGATATCGTTAGAGTGAGAAAAACGATTTGATGCCGTGCGGAAATGGAATTTTATCTTCTTCGAAGTTTCTGCGAATATCGGCGCGTAAAGAAATTATTAATGTAACTTGCGCGATTGTAGATATATTGTGCCGTATATATCTTCCACATCAAGCACGTCACTCGATAATTAGCGCACGCATCCTTGTCATACGGTAAAAAGTTTTCCTATTTTTTTTTTCTTTATTGTTTCGTTTTGCGATCGACGATGTTTGTCACTTATGCAATAACTTATACATATACATATAATTCGGAAAGAATAATTTTATGCTTTCGAGAAATGTCTTTAACTGAATTTAAAAAAATATTCTGTTAGGATTTCAAGATATTTTCTCGAGGGCACAGGGTATAAATAAATTTTAATTGGACGACGTCACTTTTAATTCATCGTCGCTCGATATCTCTTCTCGTTTACTATATCGGTATTTATTTGTAGAAAGTTTACTAGCGTATGTAACCTTACATATTTTCACAAGTTTCGACAAGGTATTTATAAAGTTTCTATTAAGGTACTTTCCAAGGACTGTTGTGTGTTACCTTTAATGGAAGGACGTTTCATCTTACTGAGTTGAAACATTAAAGTGTCGGATGAAGATCAGGAAATTCTGGGCTAAATAGTTAAGCATTATGTAATTGATCGTATGACGAAGTTAATATAGTTTCCTGTTATCGACCGCGTGCAGACTTCCGATGTCCGCACAGCATACTTCTGTCGTCGCGATAACGCGAAAATGTTTGTTCGATCGTGCTAACAGATTCGAAAACGGCCAGTCATTCCCAGATGAACTGCTTAGCATTTTTCCACGTTGACCCTGAGGCACTTGAAAAAATTTCGCCAAACCGCTAGTTTTTGGTCGCCAATTCTGTTTGTCTGGCTTTTCAGATAATTATCTTGTTCGGCTTTTCACGTGGTTAACTCTAAGGAATTTTTCTTCTCTAGTGTATTTTTTCTGAGACATTTTGATCAGATCTTTGTCTAAATTGAAAAACGATTTTTCTTCAGGAAAATTTTAAAAACACCATTTCTTTCTCGAATATAAACACGATAAAATATCTGAATAATAAAATTTTTAGAAGCTTTCAAGTTTTGTTGAAGCGAGATACGCCGGAAATTAAACAACGCTGTTTGTCTGCATCTTTGAAATTTTATTTGTTTGCTTTACTGAGAAACTTAAACGGTGTGCTTTCGTTATAGAAAAATTCATCTTCAAGATGCTCGAGGAGGAAAGATGTTGAAAAGGCAGGAAGTACAAGTGGGACATTGTGTATATTATACATGACATTCTTGGAGAATGCTGCGTTGCCATTCACATATGTTTCATCTCTCTGTGTTTAAGGATATGGAAATATCAAGACTTTTGGCATTTCAAGAGCTCGTATAGAATACTCAATGGAACAGAATATTTCAGAGATGTCACGGCACACAATAAGCACGTATATAATTTACTTAGTAAATTATTATTGAGCGATTTATTCGCAAAATTGCATCAGCATAAATGATTAAGCCTCGGATTAAGCATAGATGAAAAAAAATATTACTACAGAGATAATGTAATTCTTGATATTATTATTAAAAAAGTTTCTCGAGTGACATTATTGCTACCTTTATATATGTCGTAATATTAACCAGTGATAATGGGATACATAGCATATCAAATATATTTTTCGTTGTCAAACGAAAATTTAAATATTTCAATAAAAAATGTATTCAAATTTTTGCAGAAAGTTATATTTTTATTGCAATCCGTATTAAATGTTTTCTAAAAGTAACTTCCGTTTTTTTACCATTGTTTTTTCACTCGAGACTGGAAAACTCTTAAATTTCTACCGAATGATAGATTATTTTTGCTTGCGCTTTTTTCTCGCCTACGCGTAAACATTTGTTGTTCGGCTATCAGTCGGCCACGGATATTTACGCGAGGGAAACGACTAGCGCAGCGGCAGTTCGGAAGTGCAGATCAATCCGCTTGTCGAGTGCATTATCTCAAATTACACAGATCCGGTCGCGTCAAAGTAATCCGTGCCAGCTCGCGCAGTAGAAACTGTGTAGAAGTGACACTTGTCTGCGTGTTGCATTTCGAGATGAGACGGCGAGAGAGAGAGAGAGAGAGAGAGAGAGAGAGAGAGAGAGAGAGAGAGAGAGAGAAGAAACGTGGATCTATCAAAAATATCAGCGTCTGGCCGTCAGTAAAGTGAACAAGGAGGGAAAAAGTTTTCGGAGCAATGGAATATGGCGCGTCTCTCATGCATAGAGATCACAGAAAAATCTCCACCGCGCCGGGCCGCAACACATCTCGTCCTTTTTATCTCGCTCTCGTTTTTCCTCCCCGTTGTCGGGCACTCTATCGCGAAATCCTCGCGCGCAATGAGACGCGCTTGAAAAATGTCGTTCCTATCTGAACGAGAGATTTTCATAATATATTTCCGATAGCTTATCGATACCGCCTTTCTGCAACTCTGTTTACTGATATCATCTGATCAATGTCAATATGTCATCGAGTAGGCATATCAAAATGCGAACGCGGATTAAGCTTGCGGAACTGTCGGCGATATACGTATACAACCGGAATGCATTTCGTAACTTCTATCAGGCCTTAGAAGTGTGATCTTCGGTAATCTCGGCGAAAGTTTGATTGGATCCTACGTTCGCAATTGGATTTTCTCCGTGACACTTCTGACTTTCTAATAGTATATTTTCATCAATGTCGATATAGATATAGATATTCCTAATGTATGATATTTTTCAAGAGAAAAGACACGTCAGAAAGTTCGATTTAGAACCGGTCGTTTCACCGTGTTGGTAAACTAACTAATAGTCAAATTATACATATATGTGTCTTTGTTTTTCCTTCAAATTCGACAAAGGTAGACATATGATTTAACTATTAAGTAGTTAGTTTACCAACAGGTTGGACCGACCAACCCTTAAACACTCTTCTCTCAAAGTTTTCTCCGCGGATACTGTTTCGAGGCCAAATCAGGCACAGCTAATTCCGTCTTTGTTCGTGACTGTTCGCACAGTTACTCGGTTACTCCACGAATACTTGACGCGGCAATGCAAACGCTCTAATCGGCCGTAATTATCATCCTCGTGAGGATGAACGCCGCCGTTGTTCTCACTAGCGCGGGCGGCGCGGCGGACGCGGATTAGTCGCGCCTCTCAGGATATCATCGCATATATTTCTTCGCGGCCGGCGCGGAATCTCGATAACGGTACGCGAGGCACTACCTGTTACGTGCCCACGGTACGTTTACGTTACGCATTATCGTCACGGGGCCATATTATCGTCGCTTCGATCGCGAATCCGCGCGCCGCATCAATTACCGTTACTTACGGCCGCCACCGCGCCGCGCATTTCGTTGCGCAAGGAAAGCGATTTTATATACACCGGAAAAACGAAACGCGCTGTGTAAGAGATATACCTGTTTCATAACCCGAGAGAGCGCTCTTTATTATTTTTTTTTTTCAAACGTATATCGTTGCTAAACCGATTGTGCTTCGGATAACTTTTTGAAAAATACTTTTGTGTCGTTTATTCAGAGCGTTTGTTAAAGCTCTCGACTCCAGTTGTAATAACAGATTCCTTGAAAAAACTCGACCTTTTTCCTTGAGATGAAATTTTCACGCAAGTTTAAGAGTGTATAATACGTCGTATAAATCAAGACGTTTATTTAGTCAGCCACGCGTAGGTGGATAATGTCATAATGTGCGAGGGCGAAACTGTAGTTCGAGCCCTTCGCTAATAATTTGCAACCGCCTTGGCTTCCTTCTCCCCACACCTGATAAATATTACACAAGCACTGAAGAATATCTTTCTCGTGATATCTTAACGAAAAGGGTTAAGGTCAGATCCCAAGAATTTATATCTCTTTTCCGAGATGAAATAATGAGAGGAATGTGCTTCGAAAAAAGCATTTCAGAAATGACTTTTTTTATAACGGGCAGATATAGTAACTTCACTTTGAAATATATCGGACGTAACATTAAAGCATTTTATAGAAGCTCTTTCTGAAGATCTCTTGGTGAAATTTAATCCATCTAACGTAATTTAAATTTCCTTAATGGACGATCATGTTTTTTGGATAAGCATGGCATATTAATATTCTAGTTCAATGAAATTTTTATTCAAATTTATCCACTATTCGCAGAATAACTGAATGCTTTTGTTGTGACTTATTACTTTTCTTGATGGCTTTTATGAATTTTAGCAATATTTTTAGCAAGTCTTGATTTATGCGTAACAAGGAAAACTTTTATAAGTGGAGAGAAAAGTCCTATTCTTTTCAAATTCTTACATTTATGCTAGTAAAAGAATTAATTTTGTAAGTTTTTTCATTGTTGCGTGAAAGAATCGCGGTAACTTATAAGGCGCATTTTTGTGCTAATTTTTATTATATAAAATTTATGATACTAGAATTTAGAAATACAATGGCATTAAATGTCGAAATAATATTAATAGAAAGCTTTCAGAGTTTCAAATAATTTCACGGTATAAAATTAATCTACACATTACGTACGACATTACAAATGTATGACGTACGTGCTGCGTGTATTTAAAACGACCGTTGTCTCACTTTAATAGCTTATCTCGTTAAATAATTTCAATTTTGTTAATCTTGTCTGTGCGTGTATAAAAATAAGACGGGATCATGCGATGACGTTTTAAATGTCACGTTTTTCCAATAGACAGTAGACTTTTCACAAAATGCATGCCTCATCGGACAGATTAATTGATTTATTGAGCGAAAGAGAGAGAAGCGCAAGGGGTTGTAAAAGCGCATTAGCGAAACACGTTCCGTGTTTGTGAGTGCGATACACCGACACACAGGTGTGTATCGAGACGCGATTTCCCGCGGATAGTGCGGTCAGTCAACAGTCGTTGGCCGCGTTGGCACGTTGTCGACCTTTCTGTAACATAGAATTCCACCGATATACGCCTGTCAATCTTCCACCGGCTTACCGCCGCGGATTACGCGATCGCAACGGTATCGGTTTATTTCGATCCGCCTCTCATCGTGCATCTTGGACCGGTATTAGCATCTTAAAACGTTACTTGAGACGATTTTGAAATCAGAACGGACTACGAATACCGGCCTTGCAGGAGATTCAACGCGCCGCGCACGATATTGGTTTCCCCCGTCCGTTGATTCGCGACTTCCGCGTCCGCGCGAATGCGAAAGTGTTCGGAAAGTACGACGCTCCGTTTACGCCTGCATCCGGGAAACGCGGTCTATGAGGAGAACGCGTACGGCGCGATCTAAATTTCAAATGCGGGTCCACGCGCGTTACGCTCGTCGAAACGGATTATACGACGTTCCGAGCGTGAAGTTTCCGCGAGGTAATAAACGCGTTATTCGCAAAATCGTGCGTGGAAGAGCGAGCATCTTTAGCTTGAATATTACTCCGATATTAAGGGAGCGGGGGCGATATTGAGTATCGGGCAATATTTAACCTTACTACTATCAGTCTCGTATCTCGGTGTAATTTTCTCGCCACTCAATCGAACCGGAAACCAGATAACTTTCGCACTTCTTGAGGGCGGCTTACTTTGAAATAAAAGCCCGCGACGTCATTGATCGCCCATCCGACGTCTCTAGATGCTTCGCGGTTGGTATAAAGTGCGTTTTCAGGTGTTCGCCTCGAAGAGCCCGTAAACTTATTACGTGCAACTGACGTATACGCTCGTGCATCTCATTATTACACGGACACGTGCGGTAAAAGCAGGTCAGGCTGACATCGCGGACGTGCCCGCGCACCAGGTAGATCTTGATAGCGAAGCGTCGTTATCGGCTAAATGTCAAGTTCGATTCGCCGCGACGTGACGGATCCGGATGGATAAAGGATGATTCGGACGACGCCCGCTTTCCTTGCGCGCGGAAAATTACCCGTTAGTGATAATAAACGCCCTGAATATCATCCAGAATTGATATTCCACCGTTGCAGAGGAGCAGCAGCAGATTATTGATCACGGAGATTCCTGTCAGGGGAGGATTGGATATCTATAATGCCAGAAAAAATGCGAAATGTAATTAATAGAAGACTTTTAATGTGAATGTTTAAAAAATTAAATATACAAGTGGAAAAAATAGGTGTAATTGTCATGTATTTATGTGTATATAATGTAATTAGTTTTTTTTACTATTACATTAATTTTTTTTATTATATTAAATTACACAAATATACACGTACTACATTTTTAAAACATTTCAAATTTTGCGTTATTTGACAAAGTTATGTTTTGCCTGTTTTCTCTTTCCTCGGGGTATTTTTCTATTATTTTTGCCATGTGTAAACATTTGTATTTTCCCGGAACTATATAGCGTAGTCCTTCAAAGCGCCAGTGCTGCGCCAACAATAATTTAGGAATGACGTAGAATACTCGAATATTATTTATGTAGGTCACCGCGAGTTAACAGTCCACGAACGTGAAATAAAATTAGGGTGACCACGTCAGTCAAATTTGTTAATCGCGCACTATCGCTTATTAATCGCGCTATCCGGTAAGTCCAGATAATGCTCGTGGAACCTCCATGCGGTCGCGACGCGTCGCGGAATTACATTACTTCGCAATGCCGTAATGGCATCAATAACGATTGCGTAATAGCGATTAATTTCCCACGTAACGGCGTAAAGAATCAAAACGCATCGATATGACGTCCGCGCGCGCGCCGTGATTTATTTTAATTGAATTAGCTTCCGAGGAGCGCGCAATCGATCACGCATTATCTCGTGTAAAACGCGATAAACATTTCGTTACGGCGCGAATTTTTGCGCGATATCCGCGAGCGTAAATCGGCGCGCGCGCGCGCGCGCGCAACGCGACAGTCGATTTGCCTTAATGGATTAATACGTCGGCCAGATAATTTATTATCTTAACAATGAACGACGGTGCAGGGAAACGCTCGTCGATAATAATAACGCCGGCGAGAATGGGAGAGAATACTCCCGGTCTTATTTATATACGCGACATAGCCAATGGACGCGTTTGCGCGCGAAATAAAAGCCGTAAACCTCGGCTAGCGAATGTCAGTCTTGCGTCAGCATTTGCTATAAATTGCACAGCAAGCGCGAATGATTCCGATCGTTAAGGCATTAATCCGATCTCTGTTTTCGTCGCGGCTGACTGAAAGGACCTTCGGACCTGTTTTTCCCCGAGGAGAAATTTTGACGCGCGGACCGCGTAGCGCGGTCGCGTAGCGGTTCGCCTCCTTATTGGTATATACCTTCTCGCCGCGTCGCTCGAGAAGGTTTATTTTTGCGTTCCGTCGTAATCCTCGGTACGAGCATCCGGAGCACGCACGGCGCGGAGGAAGTGATTCGCGGCTCCCGACGGGACTGCTGCTGCTTATATAGGCGCGTGGCCGCGTTTCGCATGGCAGGCAGGCGACGGAGGAGGCGAGAAACTCCTTTGTGGATCCCAAAGGAAAACGTGCGGGTGTATAGTAGTCGTCGTGGGTCGAGATTTTCGCGACCCTGCCGTGTCGTATTGTATTTTCGCGTGCCTCTTTATTTATATACACGGTAGAACGGAAGAGAGAGAGGAGAAAGAGAGAGCACATTATTCATTTATCCCGGGAAGGGAAATCTCTTCAGGCACGAAAACAGGCGGTGATGTACGTAATGAAAGAAAAATAAATAAAATAAACTAGCACGCTCGTATAAATATAACAATTGGCCTTTTCTTTACCAAAGAAAAATAAATATTTATGAAAATAGACAAAGAAACGCGGCGTATATATATATATGTCCAACAAGAACACAAGCGGAGAGACGGAGAGAGGGCGGAATGCGAGATATTGCGCCGGCAAATCGCAGCCTCGGCACGTCGCGTCGCGTCGCGTCGTATCGCGGTGCACCGTGACGACGCATTTCGCAATTACGTTCCGCCAAAGACAATGCGTTCCCTCGGCAGCAACATTGGCTCTTATATACCCATCCGGCGCTAAATTTGTTCGTGCACTGCTCACCCCATGTTCGCATTAGCGTTATCTTCGCGTTAGACGTTAGACAAACGGAGGCGGGACAGGCGAGCGAAGTGCGAGATATCATGTAAATGTACCTATGTCTGGACATTTTTATCATTTTAGTCCTTAAATGAGTTATAACGCGAATTAAAATCAAAGAATCAAAGATACAAATATTTTTCTTGCATTATATTTTTATCTTTGGTCTTGATTCGCGTCATATACTTATTTAAAAACTAAAATGATAAAGGTGTCCAGACATGGGTCTTAAGTGTCCCGGCTTTGGTACATTTACAATTTTGTTTTTTAAGTCATCGGTCCTTCAGAAAGTGAACGAATCATACGCGATAAACGATCGCGCCTCGATACGATCGATGGACAACAGATTTCTCGCGCTCCAGTTACTCGAGTTTCTAATTCGATATTCACAGAGGAAAAATCAATTCGAGGATTATCCACGATTTCTAAGCACTCTGTATACATTCCAGGCGCGACGTAAACCCACTTCGTTCACTTGTGAGTAAAAGTTTGAATCGGATAACTATATTTAGCGTCAAACGTTTGCATGTGTTCGGTCCATTAGCTTCCCACTATATATTTTTCCAAAGCGATGTAGCACCTCTTGTCATTCTACCGAGTGCGTGTGTGTACCTTTTTTTTTTTTACCGCTGCCGATCGCACGTCCACGGATGGCGAAGCGATTAATTATTGCTCCTACTAAACGCTAAAAATAATAGTGACCTCTTTCTCGCGCGGAATGGACCGACTCGACGTACCTACACGACTATATCGTTCAATATTTCTATATGATCGATCAGAATTCGATATTTCAAATTCATCCGTTCAATATTGTCATGTGAGCAAACATACAGACATTAAAAAAAAAAAACAAATAAAAAATTGAGAATTAAGTGAACTAGTACTCGCAAATGTAAACGAAGCGTTAAGTTAACGTAGATAAATTTTGACGAAGCAATCTGTTTATCTTATTTGTGGAACGCGATAATCTTCCAAAATGTATGTAATTCTATCACGGGGATCTCCAATTTGCGAAAATCACAAGTAGAAGGTAAATAGAAAAATTAAATAAAAATCTGACCTGGGACAAACACCCACTTCCTCTTGCATATATATCTGATTTGATTTATGGATTTCGCATATGTATAGGACAAATTTAATAGTTATTAGATAAGCATTATCTTTTTTATCATACGAAAAAACCTTGCAACGTGCATTACAGCGGCACGAGATGAATCGAAGAGTGGGATACAGCAATTACGATGGCAAGATCGCCGGGCTTTACGACCTGGAGGAGACGCTCGGCCGCGGCCACTTCGCCGTGGTGAAGCTGGCACGACACGTTTTCACCGGTGAGAAGGTCGCAGTGAAGGTGATCGACAAGAGCAAGCTCGACGAGGTTTCGAGGGCCCATCTTTTCCAGGAGGTGAGAGAAACGTAACTGAAGTCGTTTCACGAAATGGTCATTTCTGCCGATTGTCGCGATGTCACTATTTGCAAAAAGGAACGAACGAAGAGAAAACGGTTCTTTATCAAAAGTGACTTATTAGATAAACATTTAATTAGACAACCGGTAAATGTATAAAGCCCATAAGAAGCTTACAAAAAATCTGAATTTAAATTACTCTTTGTGCTTTTTTCTTTGTTTTTTTTTTTTTTTATCTTTCTTTACACAAAGCCAATAATATTCAGATACGACAGATAGAACTGTAATGACATTCTGATCGTTGTTTGTGTTTCTATTTTGCACGGTTTGTGACTGTGCAATCGCGTAACGTCGAGCCAGAGTTACTCTCCGCCTGTTTGATGTCCTAATGGAAATGATAGAGTCATTGATGACATCCTGATTCGCGTAATGTCATTTTGATGGCTGGCTCGATAGTAACCGACGATCGAATTATCTCGCGTAGTTGCATCGCATATAGATAGACCTTATAGCGGATAGATCTCGTTAAAGGTCGGCGAGATAATGATGCAAATGGATGACGGACAAAATTATTGACCCCCGGATTTAAATTTGCTCAAACGAAACGAGTTTCGTTTGCTTTTCCAATCGTGATTGCGAGCCGTTTGTGTCCGCAGGTGCGGTGTATGAAGCTGGTGCAGCATCCCAATGTGGTGCGGCTGTACGAGGTGATAGACACACAGACCAAGCTATACTTAATTCTAGAGCTCGGCGATGGCGGGGATCTCTACGATTACATCATGCGCCACGACAGCGGCCTTAGCGAAGAGGTATTGTTGCACGGCTATTGTCGTTTTATTATGCCATCGGCTTGTAACTACCGCGCGAACAAAAGGGTACAAGTTTAGATCTCTGACGTAAAGTTATCTGATGTGAATTTTCTTGAATGTAAATTGTTAAAAATTTATTATTATAAATTATACAGAAACTCTTGTATTTTCAATTTAGAATTAATATGATTGAATATTATTTTGAGAGATAAAAATTCTTTTATGTCATTTTTTAATAACAATAAGTGTATACGCTGACTAAATTTTATAAAATTATGGAATAATTATCACAGGTGCGTTGTGTGAATCATAATGTTTGAATTTTTCTTTGTCTCAGCTGGCCAGGACTTACTTTCGGCAGATAGTTCGGGCCATATCGTATTGTCATCGTTTACACGTGGTGCACAGAGATTTAAAGCCCGAGAATGTCGTGTTCTTCGAAAAGCTCGGTACAGTGAAGCTTACGGACTTCGGGTTTAGCAATAGATTCTGTCCTGGTCAAAAGCTCGAGACTTCGTGTGGCTCGCTAGCGTACTCCGCTCCAGAGATTCTTCTGGGTGATAGTTATGATGCCCCCGCAGTAGGTAAGCTCATTAATTAATGTAATCTGTATAATATATATATGTATATACAATAGAATATCTCTCTGTGTATGTTTCCTATTAACTCCTAAACCCTTTGATCTGGATCAAAGTTAGAACCCTGTATAGAAAATATAGGCTACTATGAAACTCGGACACTCCAGCTCCTCCTCCTAATTTCATTTCCTTGAGATTTTGTGATAATCCCGGACAACGCCGTAGTTTAAGCTAATTAAAAATTAAGATAACCTGAGTTATTAAGACTTTATTATCTATATTTGCGACTTCGAAATTCTAATTCTAACGATAGAGAATTAATGTTGAAGTTACGTCTTTCGTCGAAAGTTTTGCTAAGAAGTAATGAACTTTAAATTCAAGAGAAAGAATCTTGTTTAAAATACGGTACAACGAAAGTGAAATTGTTAGACTCGCTTCGATGGACCACGTTTATTACTTCAATTTGTTGCAGATGTTTGGTCGTTAGGTGTAATACTATACATGTTAGTATGCGGCCAAGCGCCGTTTCAAGAAGCGAACGACAGCGAGACGTTAACGATGATCATGGACTGCAAGTATTCGATTCCGTCGCACGTGTCCGACGGCTGCAAGCGACTGATCGCACGGATGCTCGTGCGGCAACCCGAAGGTAGAGCGTCCCTCGAAGAAATTGCCGCAGATCCGTGGTTATCGATCGGTTCCGGCTTGGATACAATGGAAACGCTGCCGCTCGTGTCGCGTCAACAGGTCTCCGATGATCATCACAATCTCATAATTACCAAAATGGTTAACGGTGGCATCGCCACTAAGGAAGAGATATTGGAGTGAGTAGACATTAGGAAGAGATTTGACCATTTTGATCGTGCCTTTTTGCGTGTTAGTATATTTTAAGCATGCGTCTTCGGCGCTTTTACTGGCCATTCTTATTATGGATCTTTTTACAGTGCACTTGACAAGAACGAATACAACCATATCACCGCGACGTATTTCTTACTGGCTGAGAGGAAATTGCGCGCTCATCGACAAGAACAGATACAGAAAACTCGACCAGAAGCTCTAGATGTTTCATCAAAGTAAGTGAACTGAATCACACTTAGAGTATTGCTGCTGTATGTGACTCATTTATAAGATATGCTAGATCTAAATATTTATGCAGCATACCGTCTTTAATGAAATCACTAATATACCAATGTGTGCTGTTAATTTTATGCAGTCGGCAGGATGATCTAACATCAAATCTACACACGGATGAGAACTCCCTGAATACTACGAACCAGTCACTATTGACCGTGCCACGGACACCTGGTGACATACCGCAGGTACGTATCGCATGTTTATCGTCTGAAAAGACACATCAATTAATATGTGATGAATATAATGTTAAAGGCAAACACATAATATGTTTGCCGAATAGCGTTCCTGGCGCGGAAAACAAAGATGACTGTTCTCGTTGCAGAGCGTGCGTACACGAAAATGCAGTATTGTTCAAGAAGAGGAAGATGAGGACGACGTGTCCTCGTGTTCTGGTCGTGACGAACGCGGCAGTAATTCGACGCTAAATTCCTTTAATCGTCGCGGTTCCCGTTCCGAGGGGAAGCTCTCGCATATTCTGCAGGAGCGATTGTCGCAGCTTCCGGAGAAGCATACGGGCACGAAGCCCGTATTGGGTCAACGGCATCCGCATCAAAAAGAGGATACCGTTATCGCCGAATCATCGCACAGGGGAGAAAGACTGAAGCAGACTTTGAGAAACGAGAAGGATAATAGGACGTCGTCGTCGGTGCATCCGAAAGAGGCAGACAAGGTCCAAACGGGTAACGTACTCTTGGAGAAACTGCCTGTAACTGTGCGGATTACCACGACATGTGAGGAAAACCTGAAGAACCGATTGAGTGGAGCGAACTCTCCATCGGCCGGATGGGCGACTAGAAAAGCCACTAACACGGAAGCCAGGCCCAAATCTGTGACGGAGTGTCTAAAATCGACTGGACCAATACCGGCGAACAAGTGGAGAATGGGTGCTCAACACCATCGGTTTAGCGTACCGCTCACGGAGTCTGCATCAGTGATTTCCTCAAAACCGTCCGACGTATCTGCGACGACGATAACAACGATGACTCCTACCAAAACATTACACGAATCGTCGACTGTCTCGATACCTCTTCATCCGATTAGCGACAATCAAGTGACGTTAACACCTAAGTACAAGACGATGCCGTCGCCCAGCGGTAATTCGTCTGCGACACAACTCACGCTCAATGAAATCCTGGAGGACGGGGATGGCACGCACGCGTCGGTGAACTCCACAGAATGCAGGGATTCGACGACCAAATGCCGAGTCGTTAGGCGAACAACATACGAGCAACGGAGGAGTAAGTTTCACAAGACGCGCACGGCCTCCTGCTCGAGCTCAGACGCCAGCGACGACGACAGCGAGAGCAGGAAAAAGAGAGCGCACAAACTCGGCGCGTCCACGGGCAAGCCCTTACCTCCGAGACGCGACAGTCACGACGACTCGAGCGATTCGCAGGATCCAGGAGGAAGCGGCGGCGGGCGAGGTGGAGTCGGCGGTGGAGGGAGCGGGGTGAGCAACGGCGAGCACACGACGACGGATACACCGACGACAACCGAGAGTAATCGAAACGACAATGGTAGCGGCACTAATACGACAAACACGAGCACAACGAACGGAGGAGGGCGGCATCGGTGCACCGAGAACCAGGTAATGTTTGGCAGGAGGCATCGCGCTGGTAGAAGAAGAGCTGGCGAGACGCGATTGCGGGAGAGCCAGTCGTTGAATCGTATCACCGAGGTTCAGGAGGCCGAGGCACCCTTGTCCTGTCACAATCATTGTCACGTATCGCGCAATTCAGCTGTAATTGGCACGCAGGACGTCTCCTCGTCGTCGTCGGTGTCGCTAAATAGCACGGCTTCTCAGCACAATGTTGTTCCACCTGTGTCTCAAATGGCAACCACTACGGTGCAGAAGGCGAAAGGTCTCGGAGCGAGGTTGTTGCAGAGCTGGTCGCTCAGCGCCGGGAAATCCCTGATGTCGCAAGGCTCAAAGCAATCCGCTCGCAGTCCCGATGGAAAGAATAATAATAACGCCGGCTGTCGGCAATCGGACGATTGTCAGACGGTCAGCGGCGATCATAAGTGCGCGAATCAAGCGGCGTGCAACGACAAGGAGAATCGTGGTAACGGCTCGATGAACCGGAACGAGTGCAAGAGCAGGAAGATTCGGTTGTTGAGCCGTTACTTCGCCGTGCACAAGAAGCTCTGCGTACCGCTGCCGGGTATCTTCGGCAAGGGACGCCTCTACAAAGCTCGCTCGTGCGGTAGCATCACTCGCGACCGCGTGAGTCCGCCATCGCCTAAATCGATGCTGCTGGTCGAGGACAAGTGGCGGGAGCGTCGTCAGTGGTGCGATGCCGCGACGAAGCAGCATCGCGGTAGCGACGGCGATATCAATCAGAATTTAGGCCTCGCCCATCTCGTGCAGGAGAACATCGTCGGTAAAGGCTGCGCCGGTGTGCCCAATGTGTGCCACATTCATCTCGGAGACTCTTCCAAGTGTTGTAGCCTTTGTTGATGAATCGCTTCCGCTCGAAAGAGGGAGAGAACTCAAACTCGCGCTTAGTTACGCAAGATGAGAGACACGTACGAGCGCGAATAGGTAAGGCCAGGTCCGTTTTGGTGCCAGTAGCATAGCTAGCTGGCATGTGCGCGCGGGACTATTTTCACGACAATCTTTTTTCGATACTGCGTATAATTTCTAGCGAGTTATTTTATTGATACAGAAATATTCTTGTAGTTTGAGAGATCTGATATATTTTTTCTTTTTTTAAAAAACGGCTAGATTCCGTGTCTCTGATGCACCTTAAGGAGAACACTAGTTAATGATTTCTATATACGTGCAGAACCGAAGTCAGATCTGTTTAGGAACCATTTTATAAGCAATTCAGAGTGCGAAGGGTACTCATATAATTAATATTTCCATAAAGGTATGATCTGTTCCTCGCTGATGCCGAAGTTACGTTAAGTTAAGGACGCGCAACCGACTGTTCGCGCGAGTGGTAATCGCTAACCACGATATTAAAGATTTACGTGGGTCTGGTCTGCCGTACTTGACTGATCACATCATATTCCCGCTGGTCTGTAGAGCACAGGGATCAAGACAACAATAAGAGCAGAAGAGAAGCTGGAGCGTACCGATTTGTCGGTCGTTCTGAGAGAGCTATATCTAGTCCATGTGAACAAACAATGTATTAAATATTGCAGAGTTTATGATGATTATTATTATATTATTAATAATATTATTATTATACTATATTATTATTATCACTATTAATCTACTACCGCTACTATTGCTACTATTACCGCTACTATTACTATTACAGTCGCTATTATCATTGCGAGAGATATCATTATCATCTTCGTGCTATCATTATTATTATTATCACTATCATTACCATTATCATTATCGCTGTTTTTGTTATCACTCTTCTCTAAATATCTACAACGCAAGAACCTAGTACGGGTTTAATGCATAATGCATCGCAAACGGTAAACTCCGATAAAGCAGTCCCACGTCACGATTAAAACTTGCGGCCGATCGATGCGGAGTTGTGCAATGCTAAAAAACGTCTTCCTCGTCCCATTTTCCATTTCGATTTCTCCTTTTTGTTTAACGCGATTTCCCTTCGTCCTTATCTCTTCCCCTATACGATACACCATTGCCTTTACAAAGCTTCCTAACTTATTAAGACGAAGAGCATAGTTTCCAAATGGCGGTTGACTATATATTTATATACATATATATTAACGGAAATTAACATTGGATAGAAATGCGAGTGTTCTACAACGGTAACCTGAGTTGCGTTCTAAATGAGAGGAAAGAACCGATTTGTAAGGGAGAGAAACTCGCGCCGCGGTATTTGTATATGTTAAACCCGGATTGCGGGAGTAGAAGTATTCTTGAACAGGCAGCGCGCGTCGTAAAGCCCACCGAGTACCTACGTAATATTGCGCACAGATGTTAGAAGTTTAAGGGTAAGGCGATAATAGCAATCGTCATTTAACGACCCATTATTCTCGTAGATCTAAATAATCGGCAGTGGACAGTATAGACGCGAGATCTGTTGAACGTGCTTGCCGGTTAAGCACGTCGCGACGTTTTCTTCGGTCATTCATTCCCTCGCGTCACATATTAACGGTCGCTTGGACGGATGCCGTCATCGTCATCGTCTCCTTATCATCGTCATCATCGCGAATGATGTCATCCGCTACTTAAAAGCGCGTCACAATCATAAAATAAGGAATATTTTTCATTAATGTACCGGGTCATCAGATTTTATTCTTTCTTTTCGTCGCGATATAAATGCTTCTTCGCAATATCGTCATCTCTCCGATCAGTTCTCGATTTCCCTTTCACCGATTCACCTTTTTATCGCGTTTCCATATCAATTTGCGAATCTCGACGATCGAGTGCTGGACGCTCGACGAGTATCGAGATGGTTTTTCACGAGTTCGTGCATTCTTCAGCCCTCCCGTTTCATATATGTACGAAGGGTACAGGGGAAAAACGACCAATGTCCACTTTTTATCGAAATTGACCTGATCTATCTTGTTGCATTTTTAAGGAACTTTCATAATTCTTATCTGTTTTGATCAAGAAGTTATATACAATTCATTGGAAATAAGGCCGAAAGATGGACCGTACCGGGGAAAAAAAAACAATCATGATCCATGCGCTTGTGGGAAAGAACCATCAGAATCCAACATACAAACACTAAAGCTGCGTTCTGATATTTACTACATTTTGTACATTTTTTTATCAATAGCTTTTTAAGATATCTGATGTCTTGAAACTTAAAATTGCGTTTTTCCATCCATGATCAATGGTCCATCCGAAATTACTCCGGATGGACATTGATCATTTTTCCCCGGTACCTTTCATATGTCACGATACACACATGCGATGTTATTCGATTACTATAAAAGCGTACGATATAAGAGAGTAAGCTCGAAAAATGGTAGTGGAATGATGTTAACATAGAACAATTATTCGCTGCTGCTCGTCAAACCCCCTTGCTCCCGCGTTTTTCGTTTTTTATCTTTAGGTTCGCGGCTGTCTGCAAGATGTGTCGATTGTAACTTCTTTGATAAAGACTGAGAATTCCGCAATGACTTCGATGATATCTCGACTATCAGCTACCTGCTACGTCGCACGATGACGATGACCTAAACGAGACCAAAAATAATATAATTCGTAAGATTTCACAGACCTAAGTTTTTGCGCTAGCTACAAAGTGCAATACAAAGTTGTACAAAGCCAAGTACCTTGTATCGGTGTAATCGTTGATTTTTAAGGACCCGACTCAATTTTATCTTTTTCACCCTGTATCGTAGCGCGTTCAGCAACTCGGGGAGCTACTTTCGAAAACTCGGAGCTAACAATTGCGGTGTACACATGGGCATTAACGTTATTTCGGTGTATGAGAGTAATGTCTCTCGGGAACGATAGGCCTTTAGGATACAAGAGAGAGTCTCTCCGCTACGGAACAATCGGCCGAAGATTATTGTTACCGCAATCGACGACGGGAGAATTGTTTAGCGCGAAGCTCAAGAAGGATTTCCTCGCAGGTGCCCGCTAGGTCACGTACGGCTTGTCTCGGTCCTATATTTATGTAACAAAACAAAGGCATCTCTCGCGTATAACTCGAACAATGTATATTCTGAAGCTGCAAATAGAGCAAAGTGTCTCTTCTATGTACATATCTTTGGCATTTTCCTATATCCTGGGAAAATCGATTTATCCTAAGAGAGTTGATAAGAGAGAGAGAGAGAGAGAATGTGAGATATTTTCGTGCTATAATACGGAATTACGCCGATCCATCGAACTGGATTTCCTGAGATAAGATACACGCACATATGTATATGTATGTCGCGAAACTTAAATGCAAGTTGACGTACCACATCGGACGCGTGTGGATTCCGTTCGCGAATCTGCCGGGCTTCATCGCTGTTGCGCTGCTCGTGTTTAGTCGCCCATCCCCCGTTCTAGCGAGTAACGCCGCTGTTGAGAGAATTTTCTAAAAAACGGTCTACTCTTTTCACTCGTCCTACACGTCTATCCGGCCTGAACACAGACCAAAGTTCCCCCGTTATTTCCCCCGTAGTGTCCGACTCGTCACCCCGATTTACTGCCAGCTCAGTGTTAACGACACACCACTTTGCTAAAACCGGCATAACGTGAAATCTGTAAACCAAGCATGAGAGCGTTCATGCACTGTGTGCCCAGATGAAATAAATTGAAATGATAAAGTTGACACCTGCCCCATGAGTCTCTCGTATTTCACCCGTTGTATCCTCTTTTTTTTTCAATATTATATTTCCCGCCATCCCATCTTTTCCGAAAAAGGATAAAAAGAAGTAAGCGTCACGTCAGTAATTAGGCTTATGTCATAAACTTTTTTATTTGTGAGTTTTGTCCGTTGATGACGTACAATATAATATTAATATCATACATATTTCGCTTCCGAAATAGTACAGCTATATCATTAGTATCAGAGCAGTTATAATCTTACACGGCATTTGTATCAAAATGAAAACTTTATCCGTCGTAGGCACTTTATAAAAAAAGAAATATTTACAGTGACAGAGAACGGGTACAATCGTAACGATATAACTTTTATAAACTTATACTCTAGAATCGGCGTCTTATAAATTAATATGTTCCTTAATCACTTCTGTCGAAGAGTTACACGTGTAACGTGTCGAAGAATACGCGTCGTAAGTTGAGGCTGTGAAATCAGCGTATTCGCAACAATTGTGGCGGGCGTCACATCTATCTCGGCTAAGTTTATGTAGAAAAGCTATTTTATCATATAAAAAAATATTTTTAGAAATAGGAACTTCGAAAATAGAATGATTCGTAACATTCCTCGTAATGTAGTCAGTCCGTCGGATTGATCGAAACAATCGATTGTGCGCATTATCTTGCATCGATGTGGAACGACTTTGATAACTGTTGCATGTTCAGAAGACAGCTTGTGCGTATGGGAAAAGAAGCTATTTCTGTTTCCTTTTCACAATTTCACAATTATCTCCCGAAGATGTATACATTAAAAGAACATACAGTAACATTCTATCCTGCGTATGTTCTACACCGATCGTTACACTGGCCAAAAATTGAAAAATTTTCGAAACAATCCACAATGCATTCTTTAAAAAAAAAAAATCTAATGCTTAACGCTTGTTATGTGGCACCTTGTTGTTCCAGCTGCCTCAAAGCTTTCTTGCTGTTCTCCACGAATTCCTGAATAAGAGAACGAGATTTTTTTCACAATTCTTTTTCTATGATGGTTAAGAAATGATAATATTAATGCGCCTATTACAGCTAATACGAACCATCAAACCGCGGCTCATGAAATAAGGTCGGTTGATGCCGTCATTTTTCTCGCAGTCCTCGCAGAAGCATATAAATATCGTGTCGATGATCATCTGTGACAAATTATCATTTTTATAGAAATTATGTTATTTATTTAATTCGAACATATTCACTAGATTTCTTACTTTATATGTCACTCACCTCGTAGATGGATATGAAGCAATGCGCGACCAGGAATGCGATTATCCCCGCGAGAGTGATTGGTATCCAAGGATGATTAAGACCTTCTTTCTTCTGCAAAGGGGTAAAACTAAAGTGCTTAGTAAAGCCCTTGAAATATAAAAATATGGTAAAATTAATTTACCTGTACCTGCATCAAATAAATCCCCGAAACAACCGTAAGAGTGACGACGAGGACTTTACCCAGAAACAGTACGAAGTCACCGACGCTGTTAATCGCCGCTACTCGCAAAATGTTGCTGGACAAGACTTGGAACGCTTTCTTTCCGCCTGTGCAAAAGTTGCATCCGTATATGGCTGAAAAAAAACCATCAGTTTTTTTAATACATCGATCAATGAAAAAATTTTTTTTATTTTTTCTTTTACAATTATTATAGATCATATTATTCAAGAAACAGACTTTCAGTATTAATGAAGGATTCAGGATTGATGAAGGATACCTGTCTCGATGTAAGCATTCCTAGTGAGGAATTTTAGAGCACACTCGAAACACCAGAGACAACACTGGCAACACCATAGTATTCCTTTCACGAAAGCGTTGTCGTATTGTTTCAGATGATTTTGGACGAAGGAGATCATGGCTCTGATCACTCGAACAATGCCTATTATCAAAGCCCCGAAAGCCACGGTCCCCATATGATATCTTATAAGATATCCGAAACCTTTCGCCACTGGTAAAGAAAGACGTCTTTTGTCCCTGTTAAAATGGCAAAAGTGCATTACAGTGCATTTCCCCCTGTATAAAATTTATGCAATATAAAAGCATAATCTACATTGGACATCGTGTATATATATATATATATATATATATATATATATACACACACACAGAAGACCATTAATAGGAAATTTAATAATACTTCATAAAAAATTTCCAAATCCGTATGTTAGCAGATATCACAACTAAAAAATATTTATTTTATTTTTTTATACATAACTAGAAATAATCGACTTTTAGCCGCGCTATTTGCTCTTCCACTTAATTTTTTATATATCTACTAAAAATCTCACCTCGTAAAGAACCATCGGGCAACAGCGCAAGCGACGACCATATGCTGGCAACCCAAATAGAATTCACACGCCACGAAGAACAAAAACAGATTGTACCACCTTGTTGCCTAAATTAATTCCATTTGTTATATAAGACGCGGTCATTCCATTTATTATATAAAGAGAAATATAACTTAATAAATAAATTAAAATAAATAATAATTAATACGTGTATAATACAGAATAAATAAGTATTAACATTTTCGATTTTCGATATTGGGCATATCTTACGCCTGATAACAATTTTTATGAATTTTGTAATTTAAAAGCATAAACGTAAAATATATAAAATTCCCAAAAATTATTATTAGGTACAAGATCCCGTTCGATAACGGAAAATGTGAATATTTATTTGTTCTAAGAAACATAATCCTTATTACAGTCGATAAAGAAATATATGCTAACGTACAATGAGCAATCCATCCTTCTTGAAACGAATGTGACTTTTCTTATTCAAATAAATGTCACCGGCACTCTCGATCCATAACATACAGTAGATCCACGCTACTACCGTGAACCCGATCAGCAAATACGTCTAAAAACAGAGAATTTCCATGTTCGCGAGACCAGCTCGATATAAAGTGAACCGGATTCGTATAATTGAAACGAGATATGCTCACATAAATCGGCTGAAACAGCAATGCCGGCATCGAATACACGGCTTTACCCGCCTCCCGGAAAAGGTGCATGACCAGCTCGATTCTCTTTCTCATCACCAGAATCACCAGAAGCACGATGACCTGCGGCATGTATATGGATATATGTATTGTATATGTATATTCGCAAAAATTTGCGCGAACATAACGCCAGATATAGCGATTTTCCTTACAGCAACGACCGACATAATAATAGCGTAGATCAAGTAAGGCTCCACGCTGGAATCCTCCGGGTCAATTTCACCCTTATCCGTGCTCTTCTTCTCGCGATACCACGCTAGCCTATGCATAAAAGATTAAGCTTGATTTAAATAAATAATAGATAGATATTCTGGGAATTTTTAGATTGAAAAATTTTTAAGATGTGAGATTTTCACTACATCGTTTTAATTTTTGAAAAGTTGAGATAATTCCCTTTACCAGAGATACGTTGTGCCGCCGATGCAAGCCAAAACTACGCCGATCAATACGACATAAATGACATATTGTACCATATAGCGGAAGGCCACCAGGATACCGAGAGAAAGTGCTGAAAAATCGTCGGTCGCAATCAATCACTCAAAGTCTCTGTTTTGTGTCGCTCAGAGATAGAAGTGATATAAGAATTTAACACCGAAATTTAATGTGCGAAAATCATATTTCCGATAAGATGAAAAAATTCTACTGCTAAAAAAATACTATTTAAAATTTTGCAAATTTCTGTATTGCGCAAATTGCTTGGAATATCAACTTTAATGAAATGCAGGAGATTTCATATATATAAAGAGAAATTATATCTATATATAGAGAGAAAGAGCGATAAATTGGAAGCTGTGAATGATGACAATTCTAGAATATCATATGCTGTATTTTTTCTGGAATACCTACCTAAAGCTATGAGCAAAAGGTAAATCAATTCGCGCCATGCGATTCCCAGATCAGTAACTGCGTCCTGAAATAATGATACATTATCGAATACTTATTGATTGCTTATTTGGACTAATTAAGGAGATACACCGCGCATATGTTACTTGCAGTTTTGTTTATTGATTAAATTAATTGATCTAAACTGATGTATTTTAGTCGGCGTATCATGACGAAACATTATATAAAAATAACTAAGTTTTAAAAAAGAAATTTGAGATAATTTGATTTGAGGCTTAATTGAAAATATAACATTATCGGGTTATATATATAGATATATATATAAAATGTTCAAATTAAAAGACTATTTTCAAGTCATTTTTAAAATAAAGCTTGCCCGGATAAATGCACCGACACATGACATTTCTTCCTGGAATGGATATATTATCTCTTATTTTTTACTCGATAATGTCATAAAGATTAGATTTTTACCATGAGAAGAAGGAATAAGATAATGTGATATTCCCAGAAATTGGATTTTTTTTAATTAATGTAATCAGAAATATATATATAACAGATATTAACAGAGAAAATAAAAATATCAAATCGTGCACATATTTTTAAACTCAAAACCGGTTTCTAGCAAAATAAAAGGCTGGAGATTTCTGCATAAGTGACAATCTCGAGAAATGGTCTCACAATCAATCACTTACATTGTAAAAGCTGTCCAAACGAAGGGCCCTTATTATAGAGTTAACAGTTTCTGTCACCTTCTTGTGTATACAACGATTCAGGATTAATCTCCTGCGAGACAGAAAAGCGAAAATTAACGTTAGAAAAAACGATCGAGCTTGCATTTGGTGCATGAAACCTTCTGCGACGAGATATAATGAGTCACAATTTTACTAACTTGTTTTCGTCCACTGTACAATTTGCCACGCACCTACGTTGCTTCACTCCATTGGCTTCAATATCAATCTCAAGATACCTAATACACACAGAATATAAGTTGTCAATGAAGGTAACAATCAATGCGATCAATTATTATATGACCTTTCGCTATAATAGTGCAGCAAATATCAAATCAACGATTATACGTTTAATATTACTATATTATTTATTTTTGGATATTTTATCCGTTTTGTTGTTCTTAAGCTGCATTTATTTTTTCAAATAGGTCCTGCTATAGCGTAAACTTTGATTCTTATTTCATTAATTTGCTGATAAATTTACTTAATTAATTAATTAAATTTTTTCTTAAAAAAATAAATTATATGTTTTTTTAGCACAAACCTCAGTTCTAATAGATCAGTTGTACGATCAAATCGCGGAGAAATTTTATTTCCAATTAGTACAAATACTTCAGAGTGCACTCACGGTTTTCTGGTATGATCGGCACCCTTGCACGCGAATTTCGGGTCGCTTTCGTGCGAGGTTACGCGGCCGCAGACGTTTCCGCAATCATCGATTCCATTTATCACGCGGTAAATGTCACCCTTCTTCACCACATTTGTCATCATGAAGATCTATACGCACAAATTGTAGAATGCTTAGCGAACATATTAGCGTTATGATATGGATGAAAAAGCAACATCACTTACGGAACCACCCGCCAAAACGAGTACGACGATTATAGCCAGAAAATCGGTGCATGATCGGTCCTTGACGAATATCTGATCCGAATAATTCGACGGCGAGCCTTGACTATCAGGTGTCTAGAAAAGAAAAATTAAAAACTGTAAATTAAAAAAACCGTTAAAATAAACCAACACCGAAGTCAGCGATAAATATAATAGGATTTGTAAATAGATTTTATTCTATTTACAAATAAAAATTTTAAGAACGCAAGAGCTTATAAAGAAATGAAAGCGTACTGGTACTACTGGTCAAAATATAGCCGCAAATCAATTCTTTGTCACGGAACAAAATCAGGTTGGACTGATTTAACGAATAAAAACTAGTCATGAGAATTCATTGGGGAAGTTCGAGTTGCGTGTTCGAGAAACATAGACGTTTTATGCTTCTCGGTGGATGCGTGACGTTCTTGTTATATTTTTAACGAACACTCTACAATCATAAATATCACTTTTTAACAAGCGTATATAGAGAAAACGTTTACCGTGGGTTCCACTTTGGACGAAGGCTCGTCCGCACAACCGCAGCAACCCATCTCTTGACTCGCCGGGGCGACTGGCTCCTCCAAACGTTCGTTCTCGTCTTCCTTCTGGTCGCCTCTCGACAAGTCTACCGCTTCCGAACTCGCGCCAGCTTCGAGAACAACAAGTCGGGAGATACCATTATCAATTTGCTACCGCTACGGCATTTTTATCGAATCCACGAAAATGATATCAACATCGCGTAACACTGCTTGCAACACGTGCGATAAATACATGGCAGCGAGAGCGACATAATCTGTGCTTTTCGTGCGTGGTGCTCGTGATTTTATCAAGTTCCGAGTTCCAATATATACATATTAAAATACTTCAAGTTTTCAAGCTAAATTAAAAATAGCGTCGCGTAATATCTTTCCGAGACCTGTTGAAGCGAAGATACCGATCGTTCTATTGAGTCCAAGATTCGAAGAAAATTGAAAGTGATATAAATTTTCAAAATTTACGATTTATCTACAACGGTCGAAGACTTACATAATTCTGAATGCAGTTTGACTCGTGCATAAAATATGTTAAAATACACGATAATTTTGATGTGAATGCAATTCGATGGCGATCATTATTTTCCGGGACACGTTCCTTGAACGAAACCTGGGTCACGTCGATATCGATCGATTAATACACCCGGGAAGTTGCATGCTTGGATACCGTTGTCGCAACGCTGATCAGAATCACGCATCATCCATGCGGTAACACACGCGAAACATAATTACGATTGTTCAGAAGTAGAACTTCAGAAGATTGATTGAAGTACGTTGAGTTTTCTAATGAATTCGTGAGAGACGAATATACTTTAACGATTAATTTTCTGATCAAATTATGAAATAATAAATAGAAACAATAAATAAAAATAATAAATAGAAATAATAAACAGAAATATGCGACACTTGAATAACATTTCTAATGAGTACCACATTCTATGTTCCAAGCTAAATAGTTGACATTAATAGTATTATCTGGTAATTGGCATCTTTACGAGCCATAAATTTATTAGTTACACATTATATTACACGGACAGATATTCTGTAGCGAAGTGACGTGTGAGATTTATTTAGCGCAAAACAGCTTTCGCTAATGCTAATAGAAAATCTATCACAATTACTAAAGATATACACACTGCGTAAAAGTCACACGAATATATATTGAGTGCAGTAGGTTAATGTTACTTCCGTGTTTCAGTCACGAAAGAAACACGAGAAAAGTTTTTTGCCAGGCAACACGAAGGCGAAAGAGAGGCTTTAGTTACGGTGTTAGCGGCGTGGTGACACCGTTGAATGACAGTCGTGGATACGGCTATTGCCTCTCGAAGACATTACAATTATACGTCATTACTTCCTGCCTTTGTAATAATCGCTAATCTATCTCGTTCGAAATATTTGAGGTGAAATCATCGATGTGTTAATATATATGTCGAGACATATGTAATATCCTTCTCGTTAAAGTACGCCACAATACTTTTATTAAATGTATATTGGATTTTTATGTTATATATATTAAATGTTAGATTATTATTTTTACTTACATATCCTGCAGGATGTTTCAGGTCAGGTCAATGAAACTTCAGGGTCTTACGGGAAATTGAATTTGGAACAAAAAAGTTCCTATATAAACATGGGTTCAGAAATGCTTTGTTAAAAAGTTATAGCTAATATAAACTTCGAAAAATCACGTTTTTATGATGATTTTTAAAAATAACTTGAGAACCATTCATTATAATCATTTGAAAAACACCTGTCAACACTAGAGACAACTTAATAAACAGAATAACGGATGCATCTCTTCAAATAAATTAACAGAGGAACACACTTGTATAATGATGCAGTAATTCAATATTGAGTAGATGCCAAAAATGCATTAATGAAAAGGGCTATCATGTTGAACATATTTGATAATTTGGTTGAACATTATTTTTCTTTTACTTTTAATAAAATTATTGTTCTGAATAGTCTCATTAATGTAATCTTTATGTTTAGAGGACCTTGTTTGTTCTAAATTTAATTTCCTATAATACCTTGAAGGTTCATTAATCCTACATGGAACACCTAGTATACGATAAAAAGGCATATATGTCAGATATATTCAGTTTATTTTATTATTCTGAGAAGAAGAGTTAGGCAGTGGGTTAGAGTAACTCTCTTATTCTTATAAAAATTAAAATGCTATGAAATCTTCAAAGAACAAAAGATGATCAAGGCTCAACTTGTGGGCTGTTTGGATGAAGAATATATAATATAAATATATATATGTGTGTGTGTGTGTGTGAATATGTTAAGATATAAAATTAATATAATATATATCTGTATACCTTAGAAAAACAAAGAATCATATTTTTATTAATATAAATTTAGAGAAAACAGGATTTAAAGTTTTAAATATAAAAAAATGGTATATTTCTTTAGGTATAAAATAAAAATAGCAATATAATTTATCGAATTTTTAATTAAGTAATTTAACTGGCATGTTTAATAGTATAACTGTCAATAACACGCTGCACCTGACCAACATTTTACCTCTAAAGTTTCCAATACAACTTTCTAAACATCGTGTCTTAAGAACTTAGTAATAATGAACACAAGATCCTTTGCCATTATACAATTAAACTCCTGGTAAATTGGAAAAAGTATATTAACTCTACTCTGACAAAAACTGGAAACACGATTCTTTTCCTCTAAGGTACAGATATATACTATATATTAATTTATTATTCTTTCCGCGAAAGAGATTCATTAATTCTTTTGTGTCGATTTTTTACTGCTTTTATATGTTCTCTATACTACTTCATATAACAATCGCGTGAAAGTTACATCCCGCTATGGCTATATCGTTGAATTAATAATCGCCGACAAGATGTCATGCATCAATCAAAAATCGACGCGACCGAAATTAAACTTTAATCCGGGCCGCGATAATCAAATTGCCCTCTCCCGCGCGCGCGCGCGCGTGTGTGTGTGTGTGTACCGTGTCGCAGGAAATACTCGTTAGAACGTAAGACGGATTAATGTTTCCCCGACCCGGTCGATAGCGAATAAGTCAGCGCATCGCTCTGTGCAAAACATACTGTTCGTAAACTTCGTTCGCGCGAATTAAACACGATAACGTCTAATCGTCACAAACAACACCATACAACGTATATTTCGCAATGCGATTAATCAACGGTTGATTATCCCTATCGCAATGATAAATTCAATTTACATAAAAATTATATCGCGTAATTGTAAGTGTATAATTATTTTCTATTATTTTACAATATTCTCAAATTTCTGTTGCGTGTACGCAACGTAAGATGAACGTTTTTCCGTGCGAATGTGCGTATAGTGCGGTCGGACTCTGCTAGCCCGGCTATTCTGGATTCCGGAATAACTTTTTCCGAGAAAACGCGCGGGCTGGTTCATCGACTACCGGTCATCGCTTCTTGCGCGCGGCGGCGGCGGCCCGTAAGTGCAAGAAGCTGTAAATGTTTACGGTGCAAATCAGCGTAATCCGGTATGGGACACATTTCGGGTTTGCAGCCTCGGACGCTCTTCTATTTGACTTAGGTTTAACCAAGGGATTTCAGCTAATATTAGTACGCGCAGCTTGTCGCGCGTATTACATATACGGTTTGCCAACAGTACACCGCTATCTTACGCGTCTCTCAATGGAATTACGCTGTGTGTGTGTGTGTGTGTGTGTGTGCGCGCGCACTCGCGAGAACCTACGGTAATCAAAGAGCACACCGATAAAGGTAATCTCGCCGTCGCGCCGTTAGCCGTCGGCATCGCAAATTATTTTCGCGCTGGTGGCCTGCCAGGGCCCTGGGTTCTATTTTCGCGTATCCAAAGGCATCGCCCGTAGATTTCAACGGAGTTCCCGTAAAGTTATGAAAGACGTATTTCTCGGAAAACTTACGGGCATCAAGCGGCGGTATACCCTTTCAATGAAACTTGAGTGAAAAGACGCTCGAGAGAGAGAGAGAGTTCTGTACGCATTCCGTGGAAAAATTCCGAGGCACAAAGTTGCGGATTTTTCTTGCGGATCAACCGGCGGCGCGGCGCTTCTTACCGGCCGGTGAGCTGGATTGCTGGGATACATAATCTCGTTTGCTCCGCCAGCACGAGTAACACCGTGGGACGAAAGATGCATGCGAAAGTAAAAGGGAAAGAGAGAGAAAGGGGCTTAAACCTTACATCGAACACAACGTATATCGCATCGTCATTCTCGTCACAAATCTTTCGCACGCTCGCGATGAAAATCGCACGGAACAATAAGAAAAATAACTAAACGACGAGTTAGAACGATCCTTGTGCTAATTATACACTCGAGGAATTAAGAAGAATCGTGAGTCACGCTTAAACACGTCCGGCGTGAACACGGTTTAACGTCACAACACATTCACACCACTCACATAATAATTACACGTTTTGTTCCATCTACCGTTATTATTATTTTATATCACATCTATCTCTGCGTGTCACTTAAATAATTATTTATTTAACACCATTTATCAAATATATATATATAATTATAGGTTCGTGAAAAGTAATGAAGCTTGCGTTGAATAAATTTAGTTCACATTATGAATTAAAAAAAAATTCTTCAGTCTACAACGTCTACACCGATAATCGTTATCGCACCTTCTCTCGTTGCATGGATTGGATCAACTGTCACAAAAGAAACCGGCTACAATCGACGCGCTCGGTCCACATGGAATGAAGGCGTCTCTTATACTTGTGCACAATTCGTCCCGCTCAGTTTCGCCCCCTCTCCAGCCTCGGTTCCTCTCCTCCGATGACAAACTTACCGAACGATATCATTACACAACCAAGTCTAACGATAATCATAATAATGCATTATCTGGCAACGTCGCTATTGAAACACTGATAATTCGACTTGGAGATATCCACGAGTTGCATCTCTGTAATATTCTCGAAATGTTCCGTAAACTCGACGTTACGTGGCCTTGTCTTCTTCGCGTTCGAAACTAGGCATCACCAAATAGTACGTGCAAAAGTTTTGCGTAAGATCGAGAAACATATAAGAAGGTCGTACAGTCTTAAATTCACTGAAGAAAGGAAGAATAGCTTCGAATTGTTTAAGCAACGTGCGATGATTACCGATGATGGACGAATATTGAGGTGGAACGCACTCGAAATGCTTAAATTCGGATAATAAATTTCAGATAAAAGAATACCTAGACTCTCTCCGAGTTTCCATGGACCAAGGGAACATCTGGACGAGACCTTTCGCGAGAAATACCGAACAGAACCGAAAAGGCCCGATTTTCCCTCGCGGCCCCACTTTGTTCCTCATCTCGTCACTCATCCCTGTCCGAATTGACAAAGCATTCCAGGTATATTTTTAGCTTCCAATATCTGGGGACTTGGACTTGTGGTCTCCGAAGTTTAATATATTATTATAAAACTGTGCGTTTTTGTGTATAAAACTGTGCAATTGTTGAATCTATATGTACAGTAAGGTGCAGTATTAGGAAAGGATAGTAAGGAAAGGTTGGAAAAACTTTGGAATGATAAATTGGACACCACCAAAGCGGAGGTATTGCTAAAAGTTGTTAGGGAAAGGGATGCGAAAGAAAAAGAAGATAGATATAGGAAGTCAATAGGTTGTGAGAGAGGCTGTGAGATAAGTAGTTAGTGCAATAAGATTCAATAAGAATCGAGGCCCGTGCGTGTGTGTGTATGCTTTGTTAAATAGGTTTAATAAATAAATAGGTAAAATATCAAATATTAAATGTGCCATAATTTGTAATCTTTAATTTTGTAAAGTTGTAAATTTTAATAGGTTATTAGGTATTTAGGAGCATGAGGAGAAGTGTGTGTGTGTGTGTGAATTGAATAGGGAAATGATTGTGAACCAAGTCCACTTTCTGGCTGTTATGCTAAAGTTAATAAACTATATATGTACAGTAAGGTGCGTTAATTCGATGGGTCATAGAATTCTGATTTATTAGCCGCTGGGTGTTTAATAATTATTAAAGTGCATTATTAAAAAGTCAGAATTCTATGATCCATCGAATTAATGCACCTTACCGTACGTGCTAAGTATGTAATATATCGTAATACTGCCGTGGTCCATTACGTTTTCTTAGCCGCTACACGAGGTCGTCGCTAATCTCGTTATGGTTACGCAACTTCTGGCGACTAACGCAAACCCGTCGTTATCTTATGTGATGGAAATCGTTTAGAGGATAGAGATGCGAGTTGACAGATGGTACCTACGTCGATCGCCAAGCTGTTACAGCTTCACAAATCTCTTTTAATTTTTTTCTTTATGATTTACGGGCAGGACCGGGATGATCAACGCGTTCGTTGGATATCAAGGTCAATACCGGTTTCCGTATTAATCTTCATTAATCTTATCGCAGCTTTCATAACGAACCATCTCAATGAAATAATAACGCCCGACCACACGTCCACGGAATTCTCGTGTGTAGGTGCAAAATTATCGCTCCCGGAATTGCGCAAGAAACTCGTTTGCCGAGTAACGATATATTAGGCTTAAAAGTTAAATCGCCCTGCAGCCATGTATAACACTTCGAAATGGAGCAAATAATATCAAATAATCAGGCCGATCAATTTTCGTGCATAAAGATCTAATTTATCTGAATACTGTTAATTTCGTAACGTATTTAGGTGATAGTTAATAAACTCGATAATGAAGATATATTTAATAATCGATTTATCAATATTCACCGGCGATAAGGAGATAAAAGGTACATTCTCTTCGTTGAACTATAATTATATATTTTACTTTTATCTAAATAATAATTCATTTAAATTTACTCGTGTGAAATCATTTTCAACTAAACAGCTTAAAAAATATTCTCACTGCTCTCTCTCTCTCTTTTAAGCTGTCAGCTCTTTCTTAATATTTTCCAAGAAATGTATTTTATTAAAAGCGTATGTTCGAAGATAATCTCTGCCTTACTCCGCATCAAGCTTAACCTCGACAGATAACAGAAGTAATAGCGTTATACAAGGATTATAGCAACGTAAACGGATGTAGGTCGGTATACCTTGATGAGGATTTCCCCCGGCGTCATTCACGCATTATGATAATCCTATGTTCTTCGTTCTTCAATTATTCATGAAACTCGCTCCGACTTTCCTGATGCTTAGGCTTCCCTTCGCGGAAACAGATATCCAGTGCTTTCAAGTCATAACTCGAAACGCTCGTACGCGTTTCTGGATTTTTGGACAACGGATATTCTCGCGTACAATATCCTCGTCGTACGAACTCACGTAACCCTTAGGTCGCGATCGATGCACTATCAACACAATTGTCTGAAGATAGGCCTGCAGCACGCGTTTGCATTTGCTCGATTTAACATGTGCGTCTACCGTACTCTTTTTTTCCCACAAGGATATAAAAAAAGCAACAATTTTATCCAGCAACATGTGCGCAACCATCTAGACATTAAAATCCTGTGAGAGTCGCGGTGGGAGATTATATTACATTTTACGTAACGCCGCGTTTTATGTTATTTATTCATACTAAAAAAAAAAAAAATTAGCAATTCATATTAAATTAATAACGAACCGTCTGGAAATTAGCGGATTTTGTGTGGCGAACAAGATTGCGAAATAGGAGAATAAGATTATTGCGCGTGCGCGAGCAACGAGGAAATATGAAGATTAAAAACTACGAAAATCGAAGTGAGATATGCTCTGTTTCCGTCCAAGGTTCTTTGTTCGCTCGTACGATTCACCGACCTTCGGGGAATTCAACGCATTGTCTGCAGCGCGTTCATCGAGTGCGGTATAGGCTCTGATTAAAATGCAGGCTGGGTAACAATTCGTATATACTCCAGGTTTATGCGAGAATGTTTGTGCAACGTAAAACGCGCGCTAACCGAAATTAGTATACGCGTACACGATTGATCGGTGTAATAAGTTACACGATTTTGCATGCGATTATATTAGCTCTCGCGAGCGAAGTTAAAATCCGGATGTAAAGCACGTTCAAAGATAGAGCGAGGCATTACCGTTATTCTTGACACAACTGTCAGATGTAATTCTGAAAATTACGATTTCGCTTATCTCGATTTTGGATTATTTATCAATGGTCTATACAAAATTGGATCGGCGCTAAAATGGTTCTTTCAATATCAACGCGACGCAGAAAACGCTGTTAATAAGTTTATTCCCGTATCTTTCGATTTTTCGTAATTGAATATGCCGCGACACATTTGTCATTGCTAGCGTATCGCCTCATTCATCTTACATCACTCACGTGCATCCAAGGACCCGCGCGTACATGTGCACCTGCGCGCCGTAATCCGCACCTGCGTATGCGAAAACAATACAAAAAGTCCGTCCAACGATATTCCCTCGATAACTCCTCGAAAGTGTATGAAACGTCTTGTTAAGGCTCTATAAAAGTGAGTATTCTCGTTCCGCCATTTTGGATCCAGTCATCTGTGAAAACATAACCTTTTCGTAAACGTCAATACGCTTTTCGGTCTCGCGATTAATGTAAAAATTTAGCTGAAATATCGATTCTGTAAAATTGAAACCGAAACTGAGAATACGAGACCGAAAAGGCGTATTGACATTTACGAAAAGATTATGTTTTCACATATGATTGGATCCAAAATGGCGGAACGAGAATACCTACTTTTTTAGAGCTCTAGTCTTGTCCGTCAAAACAAAAACAAAACAAAAGAAGAATCTTTAGAATTATCAATATTCATCGCTAAGTGTGCGATAAATTATCAAACCAACGCTGACAAACATCGAAGAATTATATCAACACTATAGAAATAACGTAGAATCAACAACAAATTCCGCGCGCGCGTTGTCGATAAATATTGACAATGTGGGTCACATTTTCGCATATCACGATAAAATGGCTGAACAAAACTTTCGCGGGGTCTCTCGCCTGGTCTCGCCGACGTGAACCGGACAACAATAAATATTTAGAAATTAACATCCATTTATCAAACATACGTACCGACGATGAACAATCGGGAAAATAAACTCCGGACATTTGCGCGGACTTTTAAAAGCGACGATCGCCAATTTGCGAAGAGCATCGCCAAAACACCGCGGGGCCTGCATTCGCGTGGTGCGTTCGCAGAGAACCGGAAGATCCTTCCATCGCCGCACGCAAACGGCGTCAAGACGCGTTACGATCTTGCCGTAACGATCTCGTGACACACCTGTGTGGGCGCAGCTCGGAACGGACGAGAGGGGAAAAAGAGCCGCGCGCGGTTCGCATACTTAATAAGCGTGAAAACGACAACGATACCGAACGAACGTTACTCGAGATCGACGGCGCGGCGATTCTCGACGAAAGTTATATATACGAGACTGAGCCATATGCCGTTCTGAGTCACACCCGAGAGAGAAACCTGGCTAGGCTATATACCGATTAGATTAGAGCGCGAGGCATGGCGGCCGGTGTTAAACCGTTAGCATTCCAGCAAGAAGGCAAGCTCGCGCAAATCACGCCATTACCGTGCCACCACCTGAAGCGGATCGGTTCGCCATCGAGGTTTCGCCTCAAGGTTTTCGCCCGAGCATCCGCGGGTCGCGGTGATCTATGGACCTGCTCCGGCCACGTCGATCGGCCGCATCGGTTTATCGTTCGGTTTCTTCTCGCGCCGAAACCTCTCCTCTCCGGGTCGTCAACGTACCTCTCGATTCGGCTTTCTGGGTCGTCGATATCCTTCAGCGGAAGAAGAGCGAAGAGCCTCGTCCAGAACAACAAAGACGACGATGACAACGATACGCGGCACACACGCGACGCAGTTCAGTCTTGATGGAGAACGGAAAACCCGCGTGAATCGCCGAACGACACGGAGATCGTGACGTCCGACGACGTCCGTCGCTTCGTTTTTGTTGCGCCGCCCGACTCGCGGCTCGCAACACCGAGTCCGCGTCGTAGGTACTCGAGCTCGGGCACAATACTGACAGTCGCCGACTCGTGTGATTACCGAGCGGGGTCTGGAGAACAGGCTCTCTTGGCTGTGCCCGCCGGTTAACGATACTCCGTTGCAGTCCACGCTCCATTCGCCGTCCTCCTCTTTCACGTCCTCTTTCGCTCCTCTCGCCTCTCGCCCTCCTCCCATTTCTCTCGCGTGCCCCTCTTCCCCCTACCCTCTCTCTTTCTCGGTCTCTCGCTCTGTCTTTCCGAATCACTCTCTTTGTCGCGTTGCCTGTCCGTCACGCACGCACTCATTCTCTTGCCCGACTACTGACCTTTCTGTGCCTCTTTCTGCGTGCCTTCCACCACGCCTCGCTTCTCTCTCTTTAGCTCCGTCTGTCCTCCCCCGACGACGGCTGGATCTCTCTCTCACGGTATATCTCCTCCGATCGAGTCTACGAATTATCCGCGACGCGATGCTCGGAGCCCCGGCTCCATCAAGGTCCTCTCGCGTTAAACGTTAACGAGGCACGTACGCTAATCGTGGCGATAACTTCGTCAGCCAACTTGTCGGGGGCAATTTCGGGCACCGCGCGACACCGTATCAATCTCAACCGATCCGATGTAAACGTCTTATTGTATAACGCGCGCGGTTGGTTAATAGTTTTCATCGCAATTTTACGTCATAAAATTACGTAACGAATTCCGCAAACATTTTCTCTCTCTCTCTCTCTCTCTCTCTCTCTCTCTCTCTCTCTCTCTCTCTCTCTCTCTCTCTCTCTCTCTCTCTCTCTCTCTCTCTCTCTCTCTCTCTCTCTCTCCCCCCTCTCCCTCTCCCTCTCTCCCTTCCTCCCTCCCTCCCTCCCTCCCTCTCTTTCCTTTCCTCTTTTCTGTTGACAAATCTTGACAAGATGTGCGCCACTTTCGTGCCGTACGAGCACCATCTTCGCTGAATTACACTCTACAATTTTTAAGTGATTTGATAAGATCACGTGCAACGTTTCTTCAGAAGAAACTTACGTCCACTCCTCCCGGGCAAAAATTACAAAGAACTCGTAATTATGAAGCTTATACCGCCGAGAAAAATCGAGGCATTCTCTCTACCCTCGAGGATGTAAATATATTAGATAACAGAGAGATTTATCTTTCGGTTAATTTTATGTAGATATGCTGGGCGTTAATCGACTGGAAATTCAACTCGAGAAAGTTAAACGGCCGAACGTTCAATGTTGAACATTTTACAAATTGCTGTCGAACCATTTGATGCGCCGCGCCCGCGCCGTTTGATTTCCCGCGGAGGAAAAATCAATTTCCGAGAACTAGCCTCGCGGAACTCGTCATTAAAATTTTATAGCGCGCCGCCGGCATGCACGGTATATACGTTGTAATATCACGCATTAAATACATCGAATGTGTCAACCAGCTCTTTTTGATTTCTATGCGTTCCACGTGTGTACGGTCTACATGTCGACTACGTAAACATACATGATTGAAGTAACGAGAGGCGATTAGTAAAAAGCAGCAATCTATTATCAATGTTTTTCTGTTAATTTTGTTTACAATTTATGCGTTTGTCGCGAGACATTGTATCGCGATATACCTTCGCATGAATACGCGCTGCGCGTTATTCAGCGCAGCTGCGGCTTGAAATTGAGGCAGCCTGAATCCTGAATCCCTCCCCCCCCCCTTCGCGTCACCCTTTCGTCTAACATCAGTTAAACGAGACCGTCGTGTGCATTTCAGCAAAGCTCGCTCCGCGACGAGCAACTCTTTGCACGCTAATAAAACATAACGGGATTTAGTCGTCGGGTATACTCGAACTCGAGCTGCAAGAAACGCCGCGCCGTATCGTTGGCGGTTGGCGCGCCGGCGCGCCGCCGGCCCAAAGCCTTTGAGCGCGGGCGCACGGAATTGTCCGCGCAAAAGAAATGAAAAAAACGTCGGGCACCTTGCGAATATTTCAGAACGCGTAATTAGACCGCTGTCCCGCGAATGAACTCATCGAAAAACCGATTACCTCTTCAGGACCACCAAAAAATGACCGCGGTCTCCAGTATATCGCAATATTTCAAGCATCTCGGAAAAAAATTCTTTTAAAATGGTAAATTTTGCATCGACAGAGAAATTCCACTAATTTTAAGACACATGTTGAATCGATAACAATATAGGTATGGAGAGAGACAAGCATGTATGCGCTCGCACGCAATCAGCCTGTCCCGGCCTGTCCATATATATAATTTCTATCGGCTTTGCGCCCTCTCCCGAGTCCCGCGTCGTGGCCGATTACCTTACGGGACGACGCTCTTCCGTTTCGCTGGTCCGTTTCCGTCAGACCGGTTAGACAATACGCAGTCGCGATGGCCAGTTGAAAAATAGCGGTCGTTGCACCGTGAATTTTTTATACGGACGCGGACGAGCCAGCACGCGACATGTCGGGCGATGCGTTACGGATAACTCGTAATGTGTATACCGGTGAGCGTTGAATAATAGCTGCCTCGCGCGCGGTCAAGCCGGAGGAGCTTCGATTCCACAGCCGCGCGCGCCGCGAGACGCTCTCGTATATACCGTAATGCAATTTGTATTAGCAATGATATATCGGTAATTGCAACATCACAGAGCGCCGGGACAGCTCCGCTGCTCGCGTATTCGCGTATTCGCGACATCGCGAGTACAGGCGGCAGATATAGCCATGTCCAACTGTAACAACATTACCTTCCGTCATCGAACTGCGTCATTTATCGCCGGTTCTGCAATCGCGTTGCAATTATGAGGGATATTCGCTCTGTAAATAGACCGCTACCAGTTTGTATTTATGAAAAAGATCGCTAATTGGTATATAGGGTGATAAAACTTTTGCATCGTAATTTGCCTCTTTTTTTCTCTCTTTTTATAAATTTATGATATTACGCTGTTCAATTAAAAAAATGCACAAGAACGAGAATAATCGTTTCTTATCTTACAGTTTCTTGGACGTTGAATACGATCCCGTTTGTGTCAAATTGCTCTATCATCTATCGTCATAATTTTGACAAATTCGCAGTTTATAAAGTTGCAAAAATGGTTATTTTAGTGTATTTTGGCATATTATAACTATATGTGATAGAGAAGTTTTATTGCAATCAAAATTAAGTATGTTGTTAGGACTTTCCGCCCTTAAAAGAATTAAAAAGATATTGGTGATTATAAGTAGAGTCTATTGCGTCAAAGTTGCGACCATTAAGGATCTACGAAATATTCTTCACGTTATTCAAACTTAAGGGTTTTTCAGATAGCTGACTACTAATCTAATGTCAAAATTGATAAATTCAAACTAACAAAGCCAGTATGACTGGATACAAAAAAAAATAATCGAATTTTTACTTTTGATATTCGTCATATTGGCTCCGTCCATTTTGAATTTATCAATTTTTACATCAGATTAGCATTCAGCGACCTGAAAAACTCGTTAAGTTTGAATAACATAATTAAAGAATATTTCATAGAGCCTTAATAGTCTATGTAGGTCACAGCTTTGACGCAAGAGGCTCTACGTTAATCCTTGATATCTTTTTAGCTATAATCGACATACCACAAATTCCTTCTAATGATTGAAAGTCCTTAACAACATACTTAATTTTCATTGCAATAAAACTTCTCCGACACATCACACGTCATGTTTATAATATGCCCAAATATACTAAAATAGTCCTTTTTGCAGGTTTAACTGCAAATTTATTAAAGTTGTGACATGATAGAGCAATTTGGCAAACGAGATCGCATTCAGCGTTTAAATACCTATAAGAAATAATTAATCTCGTTCTTGTACTAAAAAAAAAGTAATTTCTTGTTGAATAGTGTTATTGTTTGTATTATTTATTTATATTATTTATTACAAATTAAATATTTGTCAATTCTATTTATTTATTGATACGCCGATAATTTTTGATATCTTGATAAGTAACGCACCGATAAGTAACGGATAACGAGTAAGTTTACACGTGGAAATAAAAAATACTAGTGCGAATGCAGTTTCGAGATGTGATATTGCTTAACTTTTAGAAAAGAGGCGCTAACTCAATATATCCTTTCCCACACCCAGGCGTTCTATAATTCATCGAAGAATACATTTTTCTGAGAGGCCCCTTCGCTCGGGGCCACCTGAATATTTATTTCCGAAACGTCGAGCCAAGTTTCTCGCCGTCAGTCAAGCTGGCAGAAATTGTTCTTGACGAACTCGCGGAACGAGCGTAACTTGCGTCCCCATGGATGCGGAATACGCCTCTGTCTCGAGAATCCGCGGTCCGTATTCATATTGCACATCTATACGATCCCGAATATATATATTTTGCGTATATTAATCTCGGATACATGTATGCAAGTGCATTTATGTTCCAAATGTGAATTCAGCTGGTCTCGTTTGTATGCATGATGCATTTACGTCTCGCACGGCGATCTCACCCCGTACCTTACCCCGTGATCACGTGCGACGTTAAGTTCGCGTTCACGTACGTACAGTAAGGTAAGAAGGTGGAGGAACGCCTGGAAAAGACGGGCGCTTCCCGTGTTCATCGAGCACCTTACCTAAAGACACGGCCAATCATGATAATTGACCGTAATTCGCTATTAGCCTTCGAAAATGCAATTAGACTCGCATGACCGCGTTTAGCGCTAAATGCGGCGTGGCCTAGGCGAACCCGAGTGACCCCGCGCCCGCGGTGTGTGTTCGCCAGATATACGAGGTCGTACCTGAGGCACGCACGCGTAACGGCTGCGGACGAGCACCCCGAAAACGACGTTAAAGCCAGCGCGGCATGCGATGTACGCGACGGCCGGCGCTGATATAGAGGCACCCATACGGACACGACGGTCGCGAGATAATTCACCACGAATGGGGGCCCCTGAAAAATTTAAGGCCGCATTAAATTAAGAGAGCGGTATGCCCGCGCGGCGTACGTCGCACCGTCTCGCGTTGCGCCCCCCCCCCGCCGGTTCTACAAACCCTGAAACTCCCGGCGAAACACGCCCATCCCGTGACGAATTAAGCCATTCAATTAGATCCGCGCGAAATACGCTCTTTCGGGATGCGCCACGCGAGTGTCGCGCCGTGGTAATGAAGACGCATAGACAACGTACGCTTCGTGCGCGCTCGTCGGACACGCTTCCATCTTCCGTCTCTCCATTCTTCCGCGCAGGTGCGCTCGATGACTCCGTCGCGACTGAAACTGATATCCTATATCTGTAAAGAATCGTATTTCCGTTATTGTAAATTTAAAGGAAACAGTCCAATGGGGAAATGATATATTTTTTAGATATAAAAGTAGCAATTTGATCTGTTGAGTTTTTGATAAAGCAATTTAACTGACACGCTTAATAGTACAACTGTCAATAACTGACCTAAGAAAAAACTGGAAATACGATTCTTTACCTCTAAGGTACGGGTATAGGCTAGAATAAAAATCGAAGTGGAAATTCTATTCACAATCTTATCTAGAAGTATCTAGAAGTGGAAATACTGAAAAAAGCGCACAATCTTTCGAGCATAGAGTCGTGTTGCATCTCTGATTTCTTATTTTAGACTTGTCCTATTTTAACTTATTATTCTTAAATCATATGCGCTCTTGTAGTACATGATGTATAATAACAGTCATACATAACTTTAAAAACATATATCTGGATAAAAATTATTTAATTAATTATCAATTATTCCTTACGTCCGTTTTTGAGGCTAGATATTGTTATCTATGTAAATATATACAGTACCGGTCAAAAGTACTGTATCGCTCATGGAAAGGGAAGTCGTTACTATAATGAAGAAAGACGTACATGCATAAACGTTATAAAATTTTATTTTACTACTGTTATTTATGCTATGCGCTGTTTTCATATTATCGTCGACAGTAATTGTTCAACGTCAATTAAATCATTAAGATCTTTGTTTTTTTTTTCTCGAAGTATTCCTATCAAAGCATAAAATATAACAGTACTAAAATAAAATAATATAACATTTATGTACGTCTTTCTTCGTTAAAGTAACGACTTCCTTTTCCATAAGCGATGCAATATTTTTGACCGGTACTGTTTACTCGTAATTGGAGTTTATATTATGGACAAGTTATTAAATCCTTTTTTACACGCGCGCGCCTATACGTCGTAGAAACAAAATACGTATTTTATGGAAATAATTCTAATTTGGCGAATATATATTAAATTGCGTATTTTAAATTTTATGAATATACACAATAATTCTAGAGTGTCAAATCTGTATTTTCCGTGTTGCACCGCGCGTCATATCTAGAATTTGCGCGTCGTCTGAAACGGAATTAACGTAATCTCGCGCGGACGCGTAACTTTCATTTCGAATGTAAACTTGCGCGTATCCCGCGTGTAATTTCAACGTCTGTAACGTGCGAAAACTTCGCGGATTGTTATTTTCCAGTTTTAGTGTGTGCGCCTTCCACGCGGAGAATACGCGTCGGGACTGTCGCGCCCGCGACGCCGCGTGCCGACATCGCGCATCGTAAAACATCGTATACGTTTCACTGTGACATTCGCGCGATGTAGTAGCCCGATCCCGCGATTAAATGACCATGCCCCCCGTTACCTCACCCGTCACCGATGGACACGGCATCGATATGTCGGGGAAAATTATCGACCTTCCGGTGACGCGCGCGTATATACGGCAAATAATTCCCCGCGACTGAAAGTCGACTGGTTTCGCAGAAACTGGCCGTTGCAGTGAAGGATCGCGCGTTATGCCCAAATCAGACTAGCGGCTCGCGGCCGCGACTGCGATTGCGATTTCACCTCTTGACCAATGAGAAAGAAGCTGCTGGCAATTCGGGCATTTCTCATTGGTCAAGAGGTGAAATCGCAATCGCAGTCGCGGCCGCGAGCCGCTAGTCTGATACGGGCTTAGTCCCCACCGAATTTTCTTTCGTTGCCGATATTCAACGTCGAGCTAAAGATGACGCGGCGGAAACTGGAGCGAGAAATCGTTGGTTATAAATGATATGTCGTCGCGATAAACGCTCGATCGTATTTCACGGCAGTTTCACATTTCTACATGAGTTTTGCGCTCGTATCATGTAAAATGCAGCTCGAAATGTCGCACGCTTTATTAGCTCGACATATATTTCGCGTGTACACAATAATTGAACGTAACTTATTCATACGGGCGGTGTTTACGGGCCGCGAGCTCGATGGTAATTCGTCGCTTTTGCGCCGTCGCGACCGGAAGATGATCGGAAATGAATATTCACGAGCTCTCTCTCGTTCGCGCGCGCGTGCGCGCGCGAGCGTCAGCTCGGCGATCGGCTTTCTGAGCGCCGCGCGTCCGCGAATCATCGGCGCTTATTTTTCTAGCGATATTTTTTCACCCCGGGAGAGCCGGGCGACCGCGGGACGCGGCATTATCGCAATTAATCAAACGCCGTATCGACCGACGAACGGTGCGAACGGACAAAGAGCGGTTGTGTCGCTGTCACCGCGCAAATTACGGCGCGATTATCTCCGGCTCGCGGCGAATTCGATTTGTTTGCGTTGGGAAACGAATGGTTATACCATCCGTTACGCCGATGCGCGGCGGATATATCGGGCGCGATATTTTTTTTCTCCCCCGGGCCCGTGTTCCTGGAAGGGCGTCGGCATTACCCGCGCCAGGTGGAACGGGCGTGCAGGTGATGGCGAGTCGCGAAATTAGGCTGGTTGCCTCGGCAATAAGCGAATTGCAATTTATCGAGAATATCGCTTCCTCGGTGCTCGCGCGCCACGCCGATGACCTGCTGCGGCCAATTTTCCTCGGCGCATGCGAGAGCAGAAGCGTAAATGTGACGAGAAACATACGAGGGACCTACATATAGGTGATAGTAGGTGCTTTCAACATGTTCGATCGTCTAACGTTGCGGTATTTTAACAAACAAGTTGGTATCGAATTTTCTTTCTTTGAGTATTTTATTTTCAGCCCAGTATATTTATGAAAACATTCGTAAATTATAATGTATGGTAGCTTCGACTGTTGGAGAAGCTTATATACAAGTGATCGAGATCGACGAAAATATATCTTGTTTCTTGAACGACTCATTACAAATTCACATTTTTTTTTCTTTTTTTTTTTAATAAATTAAGTTTCTGGAGAGTCGAAGAAGGTTGCGGTTTCTGAAAATAAATGTTGAATAATGCATCTGGCGCGCAGGGTTTTGCCATGCATTAGAAATTAGCGAATTTCGCGCGAATTTATTAACAGTGTCCAATTGCGCGGCGCGATGCACGTCTTGCAAATTCGCCGAGAGCCTCGAGGGAGGAGTCGGCAGGTGCCATGCGTACGCAAGCGGGCATGCATATCCCCGGGACTCACCCTCCTCCAACAGCGAGTCCATGACGGAATATCTGGCGGGCAGAGGTCCAACGAGGTCCGCGAAAATTTCTACAACGACGACGGACGGACGGACGCGGATATATATATATTTCGCGCTTCCGTTGGTCCGGCGCCAAAAATCAGCGCGACGTACGTTCGACGCTTCGAGATCGATGTACTCGTCGGTCGCGGTGCTCCAGATCTATCGTCGTCGCCGACTCAAAATACTCGAAAGCCTCGTTTTCTCGCGACCGCGGGTACTATTAGTCAAAGGTCAAAGTGGAAATACGCACGAGGAGAGAAGCAATCCCCACGATTCTCTCGATTATTATTATTGGATTCGCGGCGGCTGGGGTGGTATTCGCGGGATGGCACGCATTGCACCAACGCACGCACCACGTTTCACCCCCGGCACGCACTCGCGAGAGCGACGCGACGCCGGCGAAAAGCAATTTCCCTCGGAAGATCGGATACGGAATACATTACCCCGCATTAATGCCGCTTGCATTAAGATTGCCGGTTGCTGAAGTTCGTCTCCGTTTTACATCTCTGTGTATAGGGGAAGATGGTAATTCGCAATACGGACGAGCGCGAGGCGCAAAATTGCGTGCGTATTTCGATCGCGGTTGATATTAACCGCCGGATATCAGCGGGACGATCGACGAAGGTCGCGAACGGTCGTAGAGAAATTTAGCTCCCGTCGAATCCGTGCCAATCGCGATCAGATTATTTCCGAAATTCGCGGTAACGTTTTACGAAAGGGTTAAACTCGCGCACGAGAGCGTTGTATATACAACGCGACGGTGCTATGCCGGAGTCGTCGCCGTCGCGATTCTCAAGCGAGATTCTCGCAATTTTTTACTCGCGCCGGCACTCGACTCGCGTGGGAGACTCGCACGCGGCGCGAATTTTTCTTCTCGCCCAGCACCCCGAGGGAAGGATCGTGCCCGGACTGTACGTACGGCGACCCTCATCCTTTCTCGAATCCCCGACGCGACGCGACGCCGCCGCGCCGCTCCAGTTTTTCCCCGTCGCCAAGCAACGAAAACCCTCGTTCGTGTGCTGCGAGTACTCGTGTACTGGGTCGCGGTATCTCGCTCGCCGATATCCCTTCAGAGCGCCTGACGTATGCCCACACACCCACGGCCTGGCGCCATCGATTTGCCAGCCGCTCCTAGCCTCGTGGACCATATCCGAGGATCGAAAACGAGGCGGTTTTACTCCGTCGAGCATAATTTTCCCCAGGCGATAGATATACGGAAGAAAGGGTCTTGTGTATACTGTAGTATAGTAAATAATTAATGTAGTTACATAACAATATCAGCGATACTACAAGTGGATTTCGATCTACGGAAATGCGTTTGTTAGTGCCGAGCGCGACGCGTGCTTCTTTGTTTTATTACAGCTGTAAGATACCCTTCCCGCCTCAATTATAAAATTTACGCATCAACGAGGATTTATTATACATAACTTTAGTATTGAATTCTTTGCGCGTTATCGTTTTTCAGATTTAATTGTTTTTTTTTTTTTTAAGTTTGTTTATTCGATTCAAGTGATAGAAAATTACGAAAAAGTTTTCAAATTTTTCGGCGAGTAAACACAGAATGTGTTTTCTCGAATTTCTTCGTTATCGGATATTATATTTCCATAAAATCTTGAAAAATTGAAATTCTTCCGTGCTTCCAAGAAAAATACTGCGATGAACAATCACATTTACGGATCGTTACTGTCGCATTCTGCGAACACTTCAACGAGATCCTTATGAGATAAAAGAGGAGAATATTGAAGACTTTTGAAGTTATCTTGTCGTAACTGTCTTGACTAGATTTGCATACTCGCGAAGTCTTGTTGATGATAAATTCTCAAATAATTGTTTATTCTTGGGAAATTGTATTGTCGAAATATTATTCTGAAAATATCTAAATGAAATTTATAACACACTCCAAAGGGTTAATGCGAAACTCAATAACGCGAATGGTAAAAAAATAAACATTTAAAATGTTATAATTAAAAGAACTGTTAAAATATTAATACAAGATAATATTTTGAGAGATTCGTAAAAAAGAGATAAGAAGAAGCAAACTTGATATTTTAGGATACTAATCCAATTTGCCTGGCATACAGTTACAAACGTGCGGTGCACAAATATCAAAAATATTCTCGCGTCGGTTATATACATTTCGCATAACGGCACAGGGTAAACATTACAGCGTGCAATAATTGAGTTATCACATTAACGGCGTACACACATGGCGGGGCGCGGTCATGCATAAATAAATATAATAATCCGCAAAGCGGCGTTCCTCGATTCCGCCAGGCGAATTAACGCCCGCTTTTGTCGAATGATATTTTATTTATTGTTCACGGGAATTAGGCGTTTTCGCGGGCAGTCAACGGGTCGGCCCTCTTCTTTGCGTTCGTGCATTATTCAGACGACGGGGCATTGTTTTAAAGCCGATCCGAGTCGTTTAAAATGGATATAGGGATGTTTGCTCTAGCGTAGAAAACAAAGTTGCGCCGTTCACACACGCAGCGCGTCAATAAAATAACCGGTATGTAGTTACCAGTAACAATGAAATTTTGTTAACAAGAATAACTCTCTTAACGAGAATAACTGGTTTGCTCTCATATTGTTGTGCTTACTATTGTAATAAATATATTTTTATATTAATATATATATCAATATAAAAATATAAATAAATATATATAACACTGCGCCAGAAAGCAAACGATTATATTTATTTAGACGATGTTCTTCTCCGCGTGACATAACAAAAAATAAAATTAAAGAAACTATTGTTCAATAATTTTCAATTATTATCTTTATATATAAAATTCTAATATCTTTCCCAGATATTCTCTTCTTATGTTTTAACCTTATTTGATAGCATATTTTAATTCGAACGCGACTTTTACGGAAATATTGATTTCATGAAAATGAATGTCGATAAGCGCAAACTGCGCTCAAATATGATTTATGATGTTATCAACCGTTATTTGATGAATGGTATACGTACGCACAGACAGTAGAGTCTATTAATTTGCATGATGTAAAAAAAGATATTAGAGCATAACGGTTTGTGAATTGCGGCGAGATGTAAGAGATATAGAGGTCACATACAAAGAAACACAGTGACAATATACTTAATGAATTTATAATAAACTCCATAAATCGTACTGTACATCAATTAAATCAGCCTCGTCAATAAATTAATTACGCTTTAATACGAAATGGAATGACCGAGATACACAAAGTTGTGTCGTTACCATGTAACTCGATATATATATATATAGCACATCTTTTCCTCGCTTATTATATAATATATATAATACATAGTCCCTAAATAGCAACACAAAAAAAAGAAGTTCGCGCCAATATCCGATTCAGGTACATCATCTCGCACACTGTAAAATACTTAGGCGGGCCGCAATATGTATTTTCGCGAACACTTTTATACTCATCAGTTATTCGTACGGAGAAAAAGTGTGACGACAGTGTATGTGTATGTGTGTATGAGAGACTGTGCGAATGTATGTGTCACGTGTATGTACGCTGGTCTGTATATCGAGTGATTTTACCCTACTCATATCTGTCGTGTACATGCACATTTGTTTATACTTCCGTATATGTGTGTCTGTATCCACGTGTATGCGTGTTATTGCGCTGTCGAGGAATACGCACGTACATTCATGCTACGTTATAGTCTCTTTCTGAGTTATAAAAGTACGAAAAAAAAAAAACAACTATCTTCTCGTATGATGCGACGAAACGTACTATATGTATACGTAAACCTACACATTGCAAACACATTATCCCCGCTGGAAGGAAGCAAAGAGTATATGGTCTAATAATAGTAAAATAACTCCCGAATATATATATATATATATATCGCGAGTATATATATATCCAGCCGCGTGTCTGTTCGTCGCTGTAGTGCTTTTTGGACATTCGTTGATCGTCGGGACGAGTGAACTACACGACGGATAAATCATTTCGCGCGCGGGGGGCGAGGGGGGCTCGCCCGCCACGTCCGCACGATTTTTTTTCGGCCTTTTCTGCCCTCCGAAACCAATCGAATCCTCGGTCTCGCGCGTCCCCGTCACTTCCATTCCTCCGGCAATTCGAACAAGGCCTTTCAGGGTTTCATCGCTGTGACGTGACCCAAGGAGCTCCCTGTATTCGCTCCGGTTGTATATTGCTGTTGCGTGGGTGATCCGAGGCGATCCCATAGAGGAAACGTCATCCTCGCACAAAGCGCCTCTCGAGCCCTCCCTCCACCTCCTCCTTCTCCTCCTCCTCCTCCTCCTTCTCGTCCTCTTACAAACACGTACGCAAAGCGTTCCAAAGCGCGTTTCTCGAACGATGCACTATATATGCCTTTAACGAATGACGATTAGAAGAAGCGCAAACAATTCCAAAACGATCCTCGCCGACGGCCGCAGCAGGCTCACCCCAGTGGACGACCCCAGCACTGAAAAATTATCGAACGAGACGCTCTAATAATACGATCCACTCATTCTTTGTGTTTTCGTTTTTCTTTCTCGTGGGATTAAGCCGCGCGCACGGAGGAATTCAGATCGCGGCTTAACGCAGCGCGTGGCTTGCTGGACGCTCCGACTCTGTGTTTCAAAGCAAGGAGCTCAAAGAACCCGCCGGATGTTGTTCAAGCTCGAAAAAAAAAAATAGAACGCTCTCTCGAAGCAAATAAATCCGCGCCCGCGTTCGCGTTCAGATTCCCGAAGTGTCTCGAATTTCGATAAATAATCGAGGTTCAACAGAGTCGACCGAGAAGATTTACAGGTACACCGCCCCTCTCTTTCTTGGGAATAATGAAATTGCGTCACGCTGATCCGGCAAGTGGAAAAGTGAGGAAGCTTTTTTTACCTTTCACTCCAACCTGCCCGTCGGGCTTCTTCTGGCCGGTCTGAAAATTTGGCGGTGGCTGAAGGTAGTTGATGCCGACGATTGTCGCGGCGGGCTCGTAGTGTATCACCCGCGGCCGATCCTCCTCGGTGCTGACTTCCGTGCTCTGCCAATAAATGTCGTATATCGACGCGCTGCAACGTATCTTCAGCTTGCCGTTGACGAAGTGATCGTGCGTAACCAGGAACTGGAGTCCAATTTGCGAAATCTGCCACTCCGACTCGTTCGTGTCGAGCGGGCTGTACGTGCGGACGTGCGATTTGAGAGGCTGCAGGGAGAGAGAGAGAGAGAGAGAGAGGAAACGGAAAAGATAAGTAAATTAGTCAACGGGGATTAGATAAAACTTCTCTAAATGTATACGGTCGCTGATGTAGAGATACAAATATGCATAGCGTAAAAAAATATAACGTGTGGATAATGTGGAAAAATTAGTTCTTCGCAATTATATATACGTGTGTCAGAGCCATATATATTCTGATATGAAAGTTAAAATTATCTCAAATATATTTAATTAAAAATAAACTAAACTTAATTAAATTTTATTTGATAACCGCGATGAGTTGACGATAGTATAATGGACTGTTAAGAGGTGAAATAAATACTGATATCGCGGAATAAAAATGAAAAAGTATATCCGCGCTCTGCTTCGTATATATCGTTAATGCTGCTGTTATATAAATTCTTGTGGTAGCATGGCGATATCAATATTCCGACGATCATGCGTTCGTGCCTAGCACGCGAAATAACTTACGTAGAGGTGCGTTGACGTAAGGCGATTAAGGGGAGCTATTTTGAGCATTGCAAATTACGATTTGTAAAAATACCCGTCATTTTAAAACATGCATCCAGTCTTCAAAAAAGTTTTCAGCATTTTATTTTTAATTTTCAGCCGTTTAATTTTATAATTAATAAAATATCGATAGCGCAGATTTAATTGCTTCAATATAATTAGGGACAGATTTTCGATATCCAAAGAATCAAAATTTCCGAACGCCGTTCTCAATTAAGCCGCGATCGAGAGATATTTACGTTAAATGTTGTACGCTAATCGAGGATCGGAATGTTAAATTATTTTCCGCGCCGCGCGAATGCTACTCTCTCTCCAACTTTGCGGAACATCTCGAGCTCGAGGAGGAACGTATCCCATAAGCTCCCTTGTCTCTGACGTTTGATCAGGGATAATGGATCAAAGCCGGGGTAAACTAAATAGAGGTATCTGATCTCCGTCTCTCCTCCCGTTCCTTTCCGTCCGTCTATATCCCCCTCGTCTAACCGCGCGCGCATTACTATCATTAGCAGTTAGAGCATACCTGTCGATCGTTGATATACCAAGTGAGATTCGCGGCTGGCTTGCTCCGGCCGGATGTGCAGTTCAAACGTAGCGGATCGTTGACGTGGTATTTCCTCTTTAGTCCCTGTATCGACGGCAACTCAGAGGGCAATTCTGCGAAGGCAATATATGCTCCGCATATATAGAGTGTTCCAGATCTAGCCACCTCAGCCCCGCCCCCCTCTCGGCCTCGGTGAGCCACCCTCTTCTCCATGCATACATATACTACTTCGTCGTGTCGAAAACAGATTTTCTCTCGGCGAAAATATCGAGGAAAACTATCATCTCTTTTCCAGCAAATCTTCAATTTCTCACATTAACGCGTCCGCAATAAATTATCAAATTGCATGGTCCACGGTGAAGTAAAATTCATCTCACGTGAAATTTTTAAATCGACGATAAGAAAACCCTTTTTTTCAATCGCGCATAACGTTTTTTTCACAGTAGATGCTATAAAGCCTTGTGTCCGTACGATACTGATCCACGAAATCGTTCCGAGATTATAAACGAATCACATTTGAACAATTCGGCCAGTTGAACAATGCGATTGGTCAATTCTTTCTCCGTCGGAGATCTCGGAGCGATTTCCAGCATCGCGAATACAAGGCTTCAGAACAAAGAATACGTATATATATGAAAGGTGATTCTTTTTACGTTCGAGCCACCCCGTACACCCTCACGCGACCAAGCACCGCTCGAGCTTGCGTGCAGACGAGACGTTGTCGCTTTGACCGAGCTTGACCGGACCCGTCGTCGTTTCTCAAAGCCCGGCCGACACACAGTCGAAACTTTCGGCGGAACGGTGACAGTTGGTCGATACAAGGAGGAGGACGGCCGCCCCGTCTCGCGCTCTCGTCTCTCGTGCGAAAAATTCTTTCTCTTACGATGGACGGAGCGATTCGCGCTCGCGTGCTCGGTCGTTTTTCGCTATCGCAATGCGTCGTCGAGCACGCACACACGCGCGACTCGTTACAAGCGCCTGCACGTGTCGCCGGCAGCCCCGGGCTCGCGAAATATTACTTTTTCACTTTTTACGGTGGACGTAAATTCGCGCGCCTCGCCGCTCCTTTACGACACGAGATGTGGGGGAGAATAAAAATGTCGCTGCGTCTCTCTGACGCGAGAATTGAATAGTCCCGCCCCCGCCCCGTCCTTCGCGGAAGATTTGTGTCGCGTCTCCGAAATTCCGTGAAACTCGCGATGCACGCGGAATATATATTTCTTGTTCCTCATTCGCGGCTGGCTGTAACGCGCGCGCGCGCGCGAGCGAGACGCGAGTAATTAAAAAAGACATTTAATTGTACCCGGAGCGCGGAAGGGTTACGCTCTCGTAACGTAATATCGGAATAGATTACCGCGTGTGTTCGAAAAAGGAACAACTCTCGGCAAAATGTTGTCGGCGCCTCAATTTATCGGACGCCACACACGTTTTAATGAAGGAACCTCGAAAATAGCGACATGCAATTTACGTCGTTAAAATATATTACTCGGTGCGCGCAACCCCCTCCCGCCCCCCCTCTGTAAATTGCGAAAGGCGTCGCTCGCGAGGCGTAAGCGTCTCCTCGTTTTTCTCCTTTTCCCTCCCTTTCGCGTTTTTACCTCCGCGAAGCGCGTTCGGTTCGTCGATCTTACGGTGAATTATCGTAAAAGTTTTATCGGCGACGAGAATGCGATTTAAATAGCGCGCTTATTATTATTCCCCTTATCAAAAACTCGATATCGCAGCGGACGGGGAGAGGCAGGAAAGGGGGGGGGGACGCGCCGTTAAAGCGGACGAGGCGCGTTAAATCGTCCGTCTAGTAATAACGCTCTAACCGTGTTTTTATGCAGTCGACGACAGGCGTCCCAAGTTATTAACGTGCCCGAGCGCAAGAGCACCGGGAGAGATACTTACCGACGACGTTCAACGCCGCGTCAACCATAGCCGTGTGGAAGGAAGGCGCGTCGGCTGATACCTCGCAGCTGTACGCGCCCGCCGCCTCCAATTCCAACTTCGTCAGCACGACCTGCGTCGCGTTGCTCTCCGTTTTCTGCGGAACAACGGTAATTCATTACGATCGTGCCGCGCGCCTCCGGCACGATGGCGAGTCCTCGTCGCCGTTCTCATCTTCGTCTTCGTCGTATAGGGATTATCGGAGACACGAGGGGACTGCGGGAATTCTCCCGGATGATACGCGCGGCATGTATGTACGTACGTGTACATACGCGGGAGAATACGTAACGCGGCGCGCTTACGAGAGGAATTCGTCCAATCCATTAATGACCAATGCATCCACCAATCGCGCGACATGCGACCGACCTGGTTATTTGATATCCAGCCCCGGTTTGATTCCCAAACGGGGAAACCCCGTCTCGCGTTCTCCCCGCGCGGTTCACCCGCGGCGATGTTAAATATTCGGCGATGCATGACTCGGGCTTTTGCATTTTCGTTTTTTTTCCACTTCTTCTCTATTTTATTACATATCGGGGAAGCTGCCGATTGCCGAGAATCGTTATCGACGATGTAAAAATAATGACTGTCGCAGCAAGGTGTCCGAATTGCAGCGGAAAGCGCCTGCGGCTCGGCGTCCGTATATCGTACAAATGCGGCGCGCTATAGAAACGGGTCGTGGACGTAAAAAAAAAAAAAAAAAAAAAAAAAAAAAAAAAAAAAAAAAAAGACGCGCGTGCGCGAACGCAATAATGCGGTATGATCTATCCACCGACACCGTGGATGCGTGTCGCGTCTCACCGCGCGCGGGACGTTCGTCATAACAGCCGTCATTAGATCGTAATCGGAGCTGTCGTGTACGAAATGCGGAATTTTTAATTGGACTCTTTGCCGGACCGCGCATAAAATTATATATTTAACGGCGTTTTAAGCAACTGGGTTGAGGCGAGTAAACGATGCATCCGCGAAACGTTGGAATAAAATAGAGTGAGGTGGAACGTATCTCATTTAGAGAGGGCGAGTTACATTAAAAAGAATAAAAAATTGCAACTCAAACGTCGCAATATTACATATACATGTGTGTATAACACTGTATACGTATGTATGATATAAATCCAATTACAATATAAATTCAAAAAATGCAATTTGTAAAAAATATAGAATTTGCGATACCATACATCGAATATTAAGACTACAATAAAAAAACGCGATATAAAACTCCTGTCGAGTTAAAAAATTAAAAAGGAAAATAAAAACGAAATTTTTAATGGAGGGAAAACGCGACGCCCCCCAACACACACCAGTGCGGGACGAGCGGCGCGCACATCGACGACGGGCGACGGCCATCAGTTACCCCTCTCGTAGGGAGACAGCTCGAATTCAAAAACTTCGATCAGCCGATATGTAGAACGGTACGCTATACAACAAGCAGGAACTGTGTACGTTCCGGCGCTATCGGCGTTATCGTGTTCTATTCGCAACTTCTCGACCGCAATAAATCCTCACCCCTTCTCTCACTCTCTCTCTCTCTCTCTCTCTCTCTCTCTCTCTCTCTCTCTCTCTCTCTCTCGCTCCTCTTGACACCCGCTTTTTTTCTTCGCGCGGTCCCGCCGGGGCACGGAAAGATCTCGAGATTTCGCGACGGCCCGCGGAACACCCGATATTGTAAGCTCGTCCGTCTCCTTGAATCGAGAACGGGGGGGAGGGGAAACTTACCTTCACCGTCAGGTTCCCGATGGGGAAGGTCTTGACGGGCGGACTCTCGTTCGGGGCATAGCGATAAAACTCTCGACCCCCCTTGTACCATTTGACGGCGTACAATGGGTCGCCCTCGGTGTCGTACCAACATTTCAGCGTCGCCGACTCGCCCTTCTTCACGGCCGTCGGTATCTGGATGCGCACTCCTCTCAGACCCGAACAAATTCCTACGAAAAACAGAAAAAGAAAGGAGGGGTTCTCGTTAATTATATTTTATCGGTGCCGCCGAGAGACGGCGTGCGGTAACCGTATTGTACACCCGTTTGTCGCTGAAACGACGGTCCGGCTCGCGTTGCGCGCTTATCGGGACGGATGATCTTGGCGAAGTTATTAGGGCACGCGTGCTGCTGGACGCAGAGGGACCCGCGTACGGATCCGAATCTCGACTCATGCCCCCGAGGGAAAAGAGGAAATGAAAGCCGAAGGTGAATTTCTGCCGTGTCACGTCATGAGAGGCGGCTGAATATTGCCCCGCGATGCATACCTCATCGATTACGCCTGCGGACAGTGTTTCCCAAATAGGGAAAGCGACGACGGGGAACCTGCTTTCGCCTATCTGGAAGAGCGAGCTCAAATAAAGACGCTACGTCATATAATATTGTGTGTGCAGCTATCGATTTTAAAGTTCCAGCCGATGGTCTACTTCGATTTGATATTCCGTATGGGCCACTTTTTCACGACTCGATCTAGCGAAACGTTATCTCGCTAAGGACTTTTGGCTCGATCCGCGTGAAGATAATAATTTGCCATCATTGTAGTTTATTCGTCCTTTAAGTACATAAAGATATCATATATTTTTTCCTTCAGGCGCCTTATACACCGCTGTATTATACGCCCGACGGAACAAAAAGCCGCGACGGTAGATACATTACGTTAATTAAAGATTATATTTCCTCAGACCCTTCTGTGTGCGACTATCGTGAGGAAACCTCATCTTTTAATTAGATCAAATGATCCTTGCGCGCCGCGCGAGCTTGGGAACCACTGGGCTTCGCAGGCAGCCCCACGAACTGGTTATCAGAGCGACATCATCATTATACGCGGAAATCCTCGTAATGAAAGGATACCGCGAATATAATACGGATTCGCGAGAAATAGTTTCTTATAATAACGGCGACGACGCAACGCACTCTCCCCCCCCCCCTCTCTCTCTCTCTCTCTCATCCGCGGATTTGAAATTGTTCGGCGAATCCCACGTCGGCCGTCGGAATCCTTTATCGATCGCGAATAGAATCCTTCCCGCGTTGCGCCCCCGTTCCCCTCCCCTCTCCTCCCCTGCCCCCTCGCTGGCCTCGCCACCGACGACCGACCAAATATTCTCATTCACGAGGAATGGGGGATCGATCTCACGCGAGAAACAGAACTCACGCGTTCCCCAAACGAATCTCTCGTCTCGTCGCGGTCGCCCTTCGCGCGGAATTTCCACGTGATGCCAACGTATTCGAGAATCGTTCGCTCTTTCGAAACGGTCCCATTCTCCGGCTATTTATGTGTTCGCGCACAACTTTTGCACAAAGGATTACATAATAAATCTGTTGAGCGTTTCATAATCTCGATCGCTCGAAAGGGAGAATCCCATTTATAGTTTATTAATTCTGGTTTTTTTTTTACACACGTATTCCGAATGTATATTCTCTCTTTCTTGAAGGAGAGAAATCTAAAACTTATACGAGTCACATAACGCAGCGTCGTGACTTGTTACCGTATTCAATTAGGCGACACAAACTTCGTGGTCAGCAAACTCGAGTTGGAGATCCTGTTTATGTAAAGAAAGTCCGCGGTATTAAAGTATCCGCGTGTAAATGATTCATGCCAGTAACGCAACGATTTCAATGCGACATTTTTACGCGAAAGTTTCCGCGCGCCGCGCCGGCGAGAAATTCTTAGCGTTTCTTTCCTCGGGATCGATATAATGCTCGGGAGCTCTCTCGCAGTTTCACGGATTGGATGAAGTTGTTTCGGGGGAAGAGGAAAGTATCGCAGGGAAATATTGCCCCAGCGCATTAAAGGGTGTGACGATTCGGGCGTAATGTTCCCCCTGCCCCGTTCAGAGGCACTTTACGGGGCTTACGGGTATTTAGTTACAAAACCACGAGAGCACTCTCTCGCGGCCGGTCGTTAGTCGTTAATAAAAAGTGGATTTGCGGCAAGCAAAAGCGACGACTCACGGGGAAAAAGAAGGGGTTGAGGTGACGACTCGCCTCGCCCGGAGACTATCGTCGTCGTCGTCGTGCCGAAGGCAAAGAACGTGCCGTCGTGCGAAAGAAACAGATAAAAGCACGCGCGACGCCGTAACGCACTCGCGAAGCGCTCTCGAGCGACGACGATAATGGGCCGAGATGTTAACGAGGCGAGTTCGCTCCGAGCCATCCGAGTTTTTTCGAGGAAAATCGAATGTCGCGTTAAGTACAGCCTCTCGTAAAAAAAAAAAAACAAGGAAAAGAAAGAGAGTAAAAGAGAAAAAGGAGAGAGAAAAAAGGGAGTAAATGCGCAAACAATAAGCGCTTCGCAATAATTTCCATTCGCCCGGTGTATCCGATGGTTGAAGTAGGTAATATCAATCTGCTTTTGAGAGACAGCGGCTCGATTCGGAATATTCGATGCCGATATACGAGAGCGAGTTCAGCTTAATTCGCTTACACTAATGGCGATACGCTCAGTTTAACGGGACAGCGTTCTCGCGCAATGAACGCGCGATTTCGCCCGATCGGACAATCGCGCGCGGACGGATCTGCAAAACGGATATATGACGTTCGGTAGAGCGATCGGCTTAATTAGCTGCCGAGCGAAGCGACGAATCGCATTTGCGGAAAGGGAGAAAGCAAGGAGGGAGAGAAAGAGGAGGCCCGTATCGTCGTGCGCTTCGACGCTTCGCACATCCCCATATATACGCTCCAATAGGAAGCTTATCTTTTGTGCGCGCCGGCAAAAGGCTCGCGCGCGCGATCGAACGAAAATTACTGCGACGAGAACGCGTCGTTGAGACTTCGATTCCGCGAGATTCCGCGATAATGTTATCTGTATATTCTGCCTATTTTTAGCGCAAACTGATAAAAGCGAGATACCGTAATAACGGAACAATCGTTGCGCCGCGCCGCTGTACATCGTTATCTGGCGCGTTATAAATGGCAACGCGTAGATAGGCGAAGTTACCTCATTCGTTTTTTTTTTGTTTTTTTTTTTAGGAAGAAAAACTCGGTTATAACTCGCTTTTTGTACAGTAGATTCCCGGCTCGTAAAAATATCGCGCTAATACAGACGGGATATCTCGCGCTTAAATATCGGGTTTCGGAATCCATTCAATTTGAAGCGCGCTATTTCGTTTTCAAGCGAGATGTTTGTTAACGTCAGACGCGCAGGTTTGCAATTATCGTATACGATCGCGTGGAGTATACATTTTAACACTTCATTTATCAAGCGTTATTATTTTGTTAGCGGGATTGAAAATGGTATAATTCCGGCGAGTTTATTTCTCGATATTACGGTTCTCTGCCCCGTCCATTTTTATCGCGACGAGGAGACATTAAGATTTAATTCGCCGATTTCGATAATTAATCACATGCTGCAAACGACGGATGAATATCTCTTATCAGCATGTCAACATAACGATTTTTCGATAATTTAAAACTTGCTAATTTATTGAATTGTCGAAGATATTTCCTTAACACCACCGCGGTCTATCATGTAGAAATTATGTCCTTCTCATAATCACCTGCATATTACAAAGAATTCCGACTAGAAAAACACTTATCTAGCGAAAGATCCTGCTTCTATCGATGACAGAGCTGTTTTAAAATATAATCTTCGAAAGAAGAGCAAGATTGACATATTAGACTTGGCAGCGCGAGCGTGGAGTCTCCATTTACGGAGAATCGTCGCGAAGTCTCAGGATTCAGGATAATCAGATATTTGATCGCTCGCCGAGACGCGAGCGTTAATATTAAGGAAGAAAAACATCGATGAGAGAGAGGAAGTTTGATGAGGCCAGATTCGCTAGCGCGGAGCGGAGCGTGAATTCATCCGGCTCGAGCGGGGAGAGGGCTCTCCACCGCGCCCGTGTCGTAAAATCGCATTCGCCAGAATGTCATTAATGCGATTATATGTACCACCGTGATGGGAATTCGTTAAATTTGTTAATGCCCTATTACGGGGAACGCCCGCACGTTTTATGGCGAACGGTGCAACGACCCGACCGCGACGACGCCAGCGTCCGACATTCCTCGGGTACACCGCCGGCTCTCCCGCTAGTTCAACGCTCGCGGCGAAAAAGGATCCTCTTCCTCATCCCGAGACGAGTGAGAGACCCGCTAGCAGTTTTTTGCGCTTTGTTCCCCGCGTATAGCAACGCCCAACGTCGAGACGAAATCCATTTCCACGAGAGCTGGGAAATCCCGGCGCAGATTCAGACAGACGTTCCCGATGCACTCCCTCCCTCGCCCCTTCCGTCCCCCCGACGACGACGTTTGCGCGTATATCGCGTTATTATAATCCTTACGATGGCGATGGCTTTGCAATTCTCGCGCGTACCGCATCGTGTATGCATATATATATACTTTATGCTAATATCCGTAATGGAGAAAGTTTCTGATATCGTGAAAAAGTGTCTTGACCTGGCGCACTCAGGCATGAATTTCACGGTGGAGCTAAATTAACGATGGTAATGTATAGACGCACGTGCTTAGCTTGAAATTTTTATCGTCCGTCGCCCCGTGCGTTTCGATGCGATAATTTAATATCGCTTAATATCGGCAATTTAATTTAATCCATGTTAACATAATAAATTCATCGGGCTTAATGTAATAGCTTGACCGAAAAGTCGAACACACACGGGTAAAATTTATACATATCGTCGGTTTGCACACGTACACGCACATGTGTTTACTCAGACGTGTGTCAGTGCAAACGTTATTCATATTACGTTTTCGAGCGAAATATTTGTTCGCGGCTAACTCGACTTATTTCGACGTATTTTGCAGCTGCAAGCTCGTGATGCCGTCGCTCCGGTCACGCGAAAGTGGTCCATCTCGTTCTCGAGAGGAGTATAGAGCGGCTCTCCGCGCGGACGATCCACGTTAGCTGAATAAGCCATCTCGCAGCAATCTCGCTTCGGCCGACAGGAACGGCCGCGAGGATGAAATCTATATCGCAGGATGCCGTCTGTCGGGGCTAACGAGCGTGCGAGGCAGCTTAATAGCCAGCGGGAAGGCATCGCGGCAGGACACGCGAATTTAGGCGAACGGTATAGCGGGAGGGTACCCCGGAGCGCATGCATGCCGTCGATGTGACAATGGGTATAATATCATTGCCAAAAAGGGAGATTCTGAGTGTATACGCATTGCACGTACGATCGAGGGACGCAGGGCGGTGCGGGAGGGCCCGCGCCGCGTCGGGGAAGGCAACTCACCCACGATGTGAACCCACAGGAGGATTTTCAGTTCCATGGATGCTTCGGTCGCTCGTCGCCGTCGACGTGTCTCACCAGGGCTGGCTGCGATCCTCGCTCGTCGTCCGTCGTCGTCGCGTCGGACGCGTCTCTTCGCATGTCGTCGGAGAGGCACCTCTCCGCTCGGCCTCTCGCTCTCTCTCTCTTTCTTCTCTTCAGCAGCAGCAGCAGCAGCAGCAGCAGCAGCAGTAGCAACAGCCAGTACGGCGCGCGTGTGAAAGGGTAGCGTAAGAGAGCGACGACGGCGGCAACATTCCCCTTACATAATACGCCGCGGTCGGGGGTCGTCGGGCTGAGCGTTACGTGGAGCGAACGCGGATCCTTGCGTGACTCGATCACGGGAGTGATTATTCCCCGGCGGAAGAGTATGCGCGGCCCGCCGAGCCCGGCTTCTCTCTGGTGGTGCACGGCTGGCTCCGTCGCTGCTGCGAACCCCCGTTGCGTTTCGCGCAGAATCAATTTCCTTCCGCGAAACGACGACGGCGCCGGCGACGCGCGCCGCGAGTGCGCGAGCGTGACCGCGCGCGAAACCGCGCCTGCGTCCCCCGCGTCGTTAAACGTGTCTTAGCGACGGGTGTACGTACACGGGAAAGAGCACTCACACACGTACGTCGGGCGGAGCGACACGCACCCTCTCCGACGTCGTTGTGCCGCGGGGGGTGAATGTGCGTACGTACGAGTCAAATCTGGTCCATCGATATAGATTCCGAACTACTCCGAGCCGGCCTCAATAGGTCCAGTCTCCCCTTTCCTCCTGGCACCCCCGTCGAGGCCTCTCTTCCCCCGCGACACCCCCCGCGCGTTGTGGCGTTGTTTCCTTTTTCGCCCCCTACGTGTGTGTTTTGTGTGTGTGTGTGTGTGTATGCATTCGCAAGATGAACGCACTCCTGCTACGAGGCGGGCGGTCTTGTCACGACGTGTTCCCTTCCTCCTCTTTCGAGATATACCGCTATCGATATTCTATCAGACCGCCTATCTGGATATCCGTTCGTCTATTTGCAGGTCTGGCTCTTTCTGTATCGCTCTGTTTTACTTGGATAACTATTCGACGAGAGAGGAGAGACAATACCGCTGCGCGCCTTATTTAGAGCATCTGTGTATCCTCTTCTGTCAAGTTTTATCTTGATAGAAGATAATACAGATAAATTACAACTGTAATTAATGTATCGATTGTAATTAATTTCACGATGATATTTAATAATAATTAGATTATGTTTTATACGTCTCGATATAGCGATATCATCGATTGTGTGTTTCCAAATATTCACAGAACGCTTTTACAGATTTGTATCTATTGTATATTTCTTTGTATACGTTTATATATACGTCTACTCTATTTTGAGAAATAAGTAAAAATGACTCATAAATAAAATGAAAGTTTAAACGAAAGGGACAATTAATCTGGAGTGTTTGCTCATCCGTTCGCTTAACGGCATTGTCTTCCTGCTATCCCCGCTATTTCTCGTACAACAGTTAACAGTAACGCCGTGACACAATGAACGAGACTTGTCTACGGCACAGATATTGTTCAGCTTTTATCCTTCAGAAATATGTGCGAACATAACTTACATGAAGAGTATCATGTACAGGGAGTATACGCGGATATCCCACGATTATTTATCGCTCCGTCGTCCACCCCCCGATGTAATACAAGAAAGTAGAATGAACAGGGTCCGTATCGTCGACAGCACAATTGTGTAGCTTGCGTAAGTGCGTCGGGCGTTTGCGTTTGTGTGCGGACGATTGCACAACGTCGCCATTAAGCTCTCCGGAGCTGGACGTAACTCGCAATCTCAAATAACTTTCAAAGGGGGGGGGGAAACTTGTTCGATTCCCAATGCAGCCGAGAGGTTACTTACGTAATACCCATTCACCCGGGATTATCAATTTTAATTAAAACGAATTTTTGGCCCACCTCCCTCCCTCCCGCCCGCCGCTTCCGGTGCGGCGTCGCTTCGCGACCAATTACGGCGAATTAAAACTAATTCGAAATAATCTTCAAAACTTTCCGCCGTCTCAGGTTCAGCGGCCTTTTTCTTTCCATCGGCCTTATCGCCCATCATTCGCACGTTCTCCGCGAAATGAGCCCGACCCGTAAATCCTCGTCATTCGCCAACGTCCCAATTTATATTCCGACTCCTCGTCGGGAATATAAATAACTTTAATCATCATTGCACGTACGCGTATCTGCATGTCCATTAAATAGCATCGACGAATGGAATACTTGTGCCATCGGCGACACATTTACATCGGCGTGAAATTTAAATTCATGCCGGATACTTCGTATACGTACATAATACGCTCCCCCCCCCCCGAATAAACTAATTACACCTCCGCGCGCGCATCACCCTCGCCGATCGAATTACTCGTAATGCATCAAACTAGTAAATTTCCGCGCGATGAACGTTCCGTCGTAAAGTAGGTAAATCGCGTCGACGCGCGAGAGCAAAAATAGTTAGTTACGCTGCACCTTGGACGGCGCGCGGCGAGCAAACGATCCTTTCGAAAAACCTGAAAGGTCTCTGAGAGACGCAGGAAGGATGGATGGACGTGTTTCAGCACGAGGCGGCGCGGCAGCGCGCGGCGGGCTTCTAGTCCCCCAGAAATGCACCTGATTGTGGACGACGGACCGGACGTCAAAGGAACCTTATTGGAAAAAGGGAAGAGGGCGGCTAATCGCGGGGAAAAGTTCGCGGACCCGCGCGCGCGGGGCCAATTTCCCCTTTCATTCCGCATCCGGCCGCGAGTGTATCCGGCTGAGCGAAGGGAACGGTCGCGGCGGGGTAAGGGAAACCCAACGGCATCGAGCGATCTTCATTTCGGATTCATAGGTGCGCGATCGCGCGAATGAATAGCGGCTAATTAATATACCCATCGGCGCTCTGCATCTGTTTAACATCTTAATTACGATCCATTCGGCTGTTCGTGGAGCTACGCCGCGCTCGCGCGATAACCGTGCCGATCGCCAATCTATCGTAAAATCGATCCCTGCCGGTTTCGACATCGCGAAATTCAGACTCGCCAATGTTCTGCGAGAAGATAGAGAGAAAAAAAGTCGCCGATGTAATTGCGCGCGTTTGACGTTGTTCCGTGCATATATGTTGTTACGAACTTCGCGTAACAAAAAGCACAACTCCTCGTAATATCCCTTTATCCTAAGGCGTCTCAATAAACTCCATCAGCGCGAATACGTGACCGGGACGGTTACACCGCCGTGACTTGCGTAATATCCATTAATCCCAATAAGAGAGAAAGTCGCGATTGAATGAGTTAACGAACTCGAACCCTTCGCCATGTATACACAGTAAAAAATCGTACGTCCAAATGTTAAAATTTTCTTGTGTTACCAAGATTTGACTATTATTTTAATGTAAAATTAACATACAACAGCTATGTTATTATTTTCGTAACATTTTCATGTGTTATATTTATGTCAACGTTATAACTAACACTTTATGTATGTCATTTAGGCATTGAATATTATTTTGAGTTTTTTAACATAATTATTTCAAAAAATCAACACGTTTTAAAGTTATTTTAACATAAACAAAAGTTAAAGTAAATCTTCTCTCAAATAATCGTAAACTTTGACATATAAAAAATAATCAAATTTACTAAAATATGTGTCAATATAACTCAAAATAAAATGTATAATATACATTTCGTAAGAGTTACATTAAATCAGACGAAGCAAAATGTTATATCGACATTTTGTACAAGTTATTTTTACATTATACTTAAAGTTAAAAGAACACATATATAAAAATGTAAAATATAGTGTCAATAAATTAACATTTCTAATTTGTCAACAAGTAACACACGATGAATGAGTTATTTTAACATAAAATTTAGAGTGGACTTTCTGGGACATTTGAAAAATGTTACGCGTAACATTTTATTTTTTACTGTGTAAGTAAAGGCGAAAATATTACGCCTTACGTCTAAGCGTGTCTTATTGGTCTCGATAAATATAGTTTCTCCGAGATATATAGTTCCATTAATATGCAATGAGCGACCGTCGGCTCGCCGCGCCGTCATTCCAGCGTCGCCGACGTATGAAAGTTTTGACGACGCATCGCCGCACCGACGCGACGCCTCTCGACGACCGACGACGACGTCGAGACGAGAATTCGCGCAAGTACCGTTACTCTTATAACGCTCTCCGCTTTCTCTCTCGTCACTCTTCCCTCGCCACTGCTTCCACGTGGGTGTTTCACCCTCGTGGAACCCTCGCGCACCCTCGTTCGCTGAGTTTCCGCATCGGGGAGACGGAAAGCGGGCGAGGGGCGACGGAACGGCCCCCCGTTAACGCAGCAGCGTTGACCGAGCCGAGCCGAGCCGAGAGCGTCGTTGTCGTTATATACCCCTTTCGAATCATCGAGCGATGCGCGAAGCGTCGTCGTGCGCGGTACACCTTTTAAATAATAACGTAGCAGCGTATCCGTGCAATGTTGTTCGCCAGGGGATATAGGCCATCCCTTTTCCAATCTCGCCCGGTAATAGAGGGACAAGAAATAAGACAAGCAAAATTTCGATTCGACGTATACACCGTTTGCGACTTTATTAAATCCAGAATACCGTTTCTCTCTCTCGAAAGCATGACGGGATATCGGCGGCGGAAATATTGGTGGAAAAGCTATCGCCGTTACATCCTGTGTAGTCGGATTCTATACAATTCTTTCAAAGCCGTAATAAATATAGCGCATTTGACAACTTTGCGCCCGACTTTGCTGCGAGCCGCATTTATTTCTGCATTCTGCACCCAAGTTGCGGAGTTAGAAATATATCTCTAATAAATCTATATATTCTCAAATCTCGAAATGAAAAATCGCCGGTGCTCCAAGAACGTGCAATTGTCGGTATTACAAATTACAAGTATGTGCCATTCTTTGAAGTCTTCGTTTTTTGGAACTGTATACAAGTTTCGCGCATTAAAAGCACACGTAACACATAGCTCATGTTATACATAACTGAAACGTAGCTCATATATGTAAGAGGGATTGTCGGTACATGCGTTTACGCAGATATACACTGAAAAAAAGTTTTGGTTCTAATAACCTAGGCTTGGTTGAAATAGGCTTCAACTAAAGGGTTTAGTGATTATGACAAAGTATTTGGTTAACGTTAACCAAACTTGTTAACATTAACCAAATGATTTCGTCATAATCACTAAACCCTTTATAGTTGAAGCTATTTCAACAAGCCTTGGTTATTATAAACTAAAACCATTTTTCAGTGTACACGCGTCTATCATTGTTTCACGTGCGCGATACGCCAATACTACACGCAACTGTCGTTTCCATTGCCGTGATATGTCCGAGTTTCCAGTCGCGTACGACGACCGCCGAGAAATACAATCGTTGATATATGTACCGAGGGACCCGATCTGATTAAAAATCCACGACCACTCATAACTCTCGGCCATATATGCCGCTCGTCGGCGCGCGGCGGCTCCAGAAATGCCCTTTAAATTATGGAGCACGGGGAATACGTCGTACGTTATACGATTGCGTGTCCCGCCGCGACAAGCGGCCGTTCCCGGCAGGGCTGTTTGCGAACCCTTTGCCTCACTCGCCTCATATTACTCTCGGCCCCGGCTCTATTCGCGGGCGGGGATAACGCCGCCCAGGTTCGGGAACGATACCCAGCAGGCTAATGTCAGGATAAGCCGCGGTAATGCCGCGTACAATCGTCGCGCAGCCGGCGCGCCGCGGCGCGAGGGTGAATTCGGAATCCGGGCCGCCGCGCCGCGCCGCGCCGCGCCGCGCCGCGTGGTCGCGTCTGGCCGACCGTTGGTGACTCGGATCAATGCCGCTTCCTTCATTAAAGCACCATTCGGTTACAGCGCCTGTCCGTTAGAAATATTTATGACGGCGAAATTACAGGCTCGATATAATTACCGAAATACGACGTTCGGTAACGCACGCGAGACCCTGGGTTAATTCCGCGCGATCGCGGTCCGTCGTCAAGCTCGCACCGCGCTTCGTCGCTCGTCCGGCCGCGCACTTTCGCTTCTCGCGCATCGTTTCTCCCCCGGTAGGGAGAGAAAGGGGAGCACGCCTGTTTATGACGCGAACGCGAAAATAATACTGCGATTACGTTCTCTCGGCACACGAAGTCGAAAAACGCGACAATCCAAGGTTGCGCGCGTGGCGTAACGAAAAATCGATAAGCAGCAGCTAGACACGAACGGCGAAACGACGAGAGATGGAGCGAATAGAGGGCGAGACACAGAGAGAGAGGCGAGAATGAAAACAGATGTAATACAACGTCTCCCGTCGAATCTAATGATAAGATAAAATAATATTGTTATGATACACAATCAATCAATATTAAATAAGCTTAATTTACGGTCCGAGCTTGGATCTTTGTAGCCTAATAATATTTTTTTTGTGTATTACAGATATATTTTTTTCATAACTTGTAAATCGTGACAAGTTAGTCGGCGCGCAGTTTAAGGTTGGAAAAAATATTAGTAGACTACTGCGGAGAGCCAAGTTCAGACTTCAATATTGATCGATTGAAAATAATCTTTTAATGAAAATTTGATGGGGCGGTCAAATCGCGGCACACGCGAAATTATAACGACGTTTTGAAAAATAAAATATGAAATCTCGTCTCCAATTAACGCCGAGTGGGTATAAAGAGATTTGACCGGTGGACATTCGCGGGAGATAATGGCCTCGCGCGAAATGGCATGGAATATTTATAAAGTAGAAATTCGAGCTATTCTTTCATTCGTCATTAATGGCGACGGCGACCGGGACGTGGTTCGTCAGAACGGAGAGATGGGGGGCAATTCTTTTTCGTGCGATTCGCATCGCGTTTATCGTCTCTCGTCGCGATTGCCCTGTCGGATATAGCGACGATAATGCGATGCCCTAAATCAAACTGTATGCGCCGCGCCGCGCCGCGCCGCGGACTACTTCATCGCGCGCACGAAATTCCACGAGGACGAGCGCGCGGGATCGTTTCTTATCGTTTCGCCGCGCTAATCGTGCTTTATCGTTGTGCAAACAAGCGATTCCCCGTATGCTGGCGTATACAAATAGCGAGCGTAACCAAATAGATCCCGGTTTTCCGGTCGAATGACTCCTTTTATTGATCCAGCGAAGCGGCAGATTCGTCGACGCGCGACGACGCGCAGAGCAATCGAGTGTATGAATTTTAAGACGGGGTCGATTAATTAATCGTGTGCCGCTATGAGAAGAAACTAGAGACGAGAAGCAGCCCTCGCGGCGCTCTCTCGAAACGCAGCGCTCGGGATCAACGATTTTTACGTCCGGGTGGATTTGCGCCCGCCACACACCGCGCAACGTACGACGCCGAGGGGGTTTTCCGCAAAGCCGCCTAGATCTTGATAAAACACAGGGCGGTTGTCGAGAGGTACGTACGGAAGATAAGCGCGCGCGCGGGAGTTAAAAGTGGCGAGGGCGACCGCGCGCGCGCCTCTCTATCGTTCCGCAAAACAGCGGAGCCCGTCGCCTTGCGAGGGGTTCATTTGTCAAGGCAGAAGCTACTCGACGTCCTGATAATTTTTTATTGTGCAAGTAGGCCGCAATAAATCCTTATCTAACCGCATTTTCCGCCGCGCTCGTCGCACGAATTACCGCCGCGCGCCGCCGCGCCGTTGTTGTTGCGCAAGAAGCGCGCGACGCCGATCGGCGATTCGTCGTCGTCGGGACGGCGCGTCGCGACGATTACGGAGGAGGAAAACGGGATCTTCGCTGTCTACGTCGAGTCGCCGCGATAATGCTCGGTGACGATTGAGACATGCCGTACATATACACATCACCGTCGCCGTCGCGCCGCCGCGCGCACCGCGCGCCAGAAAGATCTCTCGCGCATACGCCGAAATATCCGACGAGCGATTGCCGGCGTATCCGCCGCGGCTGCTTGCGCAAGGTCAAGGCCTCCCCGAGACCCGGCGAGTGCGACGCAACGAGTCTCCTCGGGTTTAAGATCGTCAGTCAGGGCTTCGCGCGGCCGTCACTGAGACGTCGAGACGCCGGCATCGCGACGCTCCCCCCTCCCTCCCGCCCCGTGAAAAGTGGAGCACTTTGCGCGTCGGTTGCGCGAAAGGGTAAGGTCCCGTGGGTGCTTGTTTGCGCGAGGAAACCACTACCGGCGAAATATGCCTCGCTGCTGTGCACGAGCGTTTCCTCGAGCGGGCGCGGAGCTCGACGACGCCGCGCCGAGAACCCTCGAGGCGGCGTGCGGCAGCGCGACCCGTAAAGCCTGACCGCAATCAAGCCGCGTTAATAACGTCGGGCGAGAGTATTTCTGGCGGGAGAACCTCTCTCTCTCTCTCTCTCTCTCTCTCTCTCTCTCTCTCTCTCTCTCTCTCTCTCTCTCTCTCTCTCTCTCTCTCTCTCTCTCTCTCTCTCTCTCTCTCTCTCAGGCACGGCGCATCCGCCGCTGGCAGCGCGGTCGAGGGTATAGCTATATCTGGGCGTCGCGACGCTTGCGCGGGTTTCATCGACGATCAGCTGGCTGGAAAGCTCCGTGCTCCGGCGGTGGTGGAAGCGAGAGGGTAGGCGGCGAGGGATGACGGAGATGGATGAGAGGACGAGAGAGGAATAAAGGGGACGCCCGCGCCCGCCGCGGTCTAACGTGTGTGACATCTATTCATCCCTATATCGTCGCCGACGACGAGGGCAGTGCCGACGGCGCCTACGCGCGTTTCCGGCAGCGCTTCCCCGTTGCTCGGTTGCGGTTTACATCGGCGTCGTCGCCTCTAGGCCGCCACCGCGCTCGTCGGACGACGGCGACGATAGTGCGCGTCAGTACTACCGCGCGCGGCCGTGCAGTGCTGCCGTATCCCGTCGTCGTTCCGTCGTTCCGTTCGCGGTCGGTCGGTCGATAGAGGCACGCCGGCGATGAAGGTGCGACGTAACGTCCACTTCGATGAATCGCCCGCCTATATTTTATAATACGGCGCGCCCGTTATCATCGTCGCGCTTCCTGTCCCTCCACCACGTCGTCGTCCACGGGCCGCCGCCGCGGGCGACTCCGGAGTAAAGACTTGAGGAGCGTCGCGTCGCGGTATTCGCGAGCGACGAGCGACGAGCGACGCATCCGTTCCCGTCGCGGCGTCGTCCCGTCTTATCCTCCTCGTGTCGCGCCAAGTAAAGTCGAAAGTTGCTCTCTCGTGCAGCGTTAACGCACAGGTTTTCCGTTTGCGCGGGGGGTGGGGAGGGGAGAGTCCAATTCCCTGCTCCGAACCGGAAAACGGCTGCCCGTATAGTTTCTATCCGAGGATACGATCGCCAGCCGAGAGATCTTATTCGGTTCCCTAATCAAGTGCGAGCATTCCTATAACGGTGACGAATCTGGCCAACGTCTTGCGATGCGATCTTACTCGAGGGACATGGACCTGGCCAGCAGCAGCTGTCATAACGCGCGACGTCTCGGCGCCGAAGCGGTATGAGTCACGCTTAATTATTGGGTTTGACGTTTTAGCCGATTTACGGCCGCGACACACTTGTCATCCTTCATTTCGGATTGTGGTTTAAGCCGTTTAAGCGATACCGCCCGGAACCGGATTCGCGTCCAATCGCCTCGCGCCGAACCGGTCGGCGAATCCAAACGGCGAAGCAGTTTGACTTTGTTTTTCCTCCTAAGATGTTACATCTTGTACGCTGTCATTACCAAGATGAATGTTGAAGCTTCGCCGCTTTAACTCTCGAATACGTCGCGAAAGGAAGATTGGAGAATTGTTTATCGCCGTGAAAATCTCTTCGCACGAGCGGACTCCGCGCGAAGACGCGAATTTTCCTTAACGGAAGAAGACAGAGAGATCGTTCTTCGTCGCGTACGAGCGGATCGGGGTGCTGCGTAGGAGGGTAGCGGAGGCCTCGTCGGGTAAACCGTCCCTGTCGCTGCTATACGGGGATTATAGGGGAGTCAATCGCGGGGAGCCCCCGCAGCACGTGCGAGCGTGCTCGTCGTCGTGGCGGTTCCCTTCTGATGGTACAACGAGTGGGAGTAGTGACTCACCGGCGACGGACGAGCGCGGACGACGGCGCGGATCGTCCACGGCAGAAGCACCGTCGTCGACGTCGTCGTCGTCGCCCCGCGCCATGGGCCCGCGTCTCGCCCCGATGATCATCCCCGCGCTCCTCCCCCTCGTCGCCGTCGTCCTCCTCGGCTGTCCGGGATGCGGCCGCGCCGATCTCGCGCCCTTCCACGAGGTCGGATCCGCGGAGCGGATCATCCCGGCGGAGAAGCATCCCGCGTCGTCGCACGGGCCGCAGATCGACAACACCGACGACTTCCTCGGCGATCCTCACCGCGCTTACCCGGGCATGAACTTCGGGCCCATGGGCCCGGTGGTCCGCTCGGCCCTGCCGAACGACGCCACCCTGCGCAGCCTCTCCTCGGCCAGCGGCGACGATGCCGAGCAACGTCTCCCTAAGGAATCGCAGCTCGCCTCGCCGCGCTCCGGCGACGACACCGCCGTGACCGGCGACCGACAGTCGCCGAAACCGGAGTACCACATCGTCAGCGTCGAGTTCACGCGCGTCGAGACGCCCTTCCTCATCGGGATTTGGATCTTGTTCGCCAGCATCGCGAAAATCGGTAAGTGCCGACGCGCGTAGCCGTCAAGTGTTGGCCTCTCTGGAACATATCGCTTAATGTAAACAACAAGACTTTTCAGCGTTTAAGAACGAACGCGTTGTAGGAAACGACAGGCAGATGTGACATTTGCGGTAAACATTTGCAATAAATCAAGTGTACTCTTGAATGAAACGATATTCGTCCGAGAAGCTAATATCTCGCAGCTATGTTTTTTCCTTCCGAGATATTTGCGTCGATAATACGGCAAATTAGTATTTGCTGGTGTACTTAAGAGTCGTACCTTTCGAAGACTCATTATCTACTTCGCAGGAACGTAAAGCATCAAAAATTCAACAAGCCAAATAAAAGCAACATTTCTCTCGATATAAATTTAGGCTGCGGTCCACTTGACGCTACAAATGCTTCGAAGCATTCCTCTTCTCTTTTCTTTCAATGAAGAAATAAGGAGAAGAAGAACGCGCTCTCCAAAGCATTCGTAGCGTCAAGTGGACCGCAGCCTTAGTTTCATCTCTCAATGGAAAATAATGAGGTTCTTTTTAGAAAATAAACATTCTGATTATATCCCCTAATGACACATATCTATATGTATAATTAACTGTTTATTTGCGATAATATGCGCGACAAAATTGGAAACAGTCAAACAATACCACGTATACGTAATATGATAATTTCAAACATTACGATAGACGTGTTGTATGAAAATTGTCATGCTGTATAAACACACTTTGCGTCTATTGTCATAACCGAAAACATCTGTCACAATTTTGTTATCCGCCGAGCGCATATCAGGCTGCATGAATTTTCATAGTGACGCTTTTCGATGAATATATTAGCGCGCCCCATTTTTCCATTTGCTTACATAACAAAACCTGGCAAATGTCATTTGAAAGCACGCTGCAATATTCGTTACGTTATGCAAGGCTCGTTACCCTCTTTCGTTGCAATGAAATTTTTTTTTAATTATTTATTTCGAATGAATAATGCGCAGGGGAATGTGGACAAAAGGCTAGTATCGTGTCGAAAATATCGAGTAAAAAGTACCTTAACAATTTGTGGACTCGTATATTATTTCGTACAAGTGTGCAAGTTCTTGAAAATTGCCCGCGCGGCAGAAAGTCGACGATTTTGCATTTCGAGATGCATGAAGATGCTGCGGCACTCGAAGACTCAAGAGAGTGCGGTATCTTACGATGCACGTAGGGACTCATTTTTGTGCGCGCGGCGCGGCGCACGATGAGCGCCAAATGAACTCGAACATGGGCGTTCCATTTACCGCGGATAGACCCGTTCAAGCAATATAAATGATCGAAACCCGAATGAACGCGCATCTTTTTCTATTTTCTCTCTCCGTGCAATTTCACTCGCATTGCACGCACGCGTGGATACGCAAGCACGCGGCGAGACGTGGTAGGTGATGAAAAAAGAAAAAAAAAACTGTGCCGCTGGTATTTCTGTTCGTTTGACGGAGCGGTGGTAAAAGTCACGAGAGCGAAAGAAACGGGCAAGAATAAAATACACCTGCCTCTATAAAGTTCGCGCACCAGTCGCGCGAATATCTCGGCAGGGCTAAACTTTTGCGCTTTGTGTAGAATCATAAAAAATGTTACTGTAAGTAAATAAAACAGCTGATTTTTTTAATAACGTCACGAATTCCGTTTTCCAAGTCGACGATAAGCCACATCGTGACTCGTACCCACGTTCGATGCGGCTCATTCGTCGCGCATTACGAGTTAGGGTCAAAGCACATATGACAATCGTAGTCGTGCCTCTCTAAATCTAAATCAGTGAACTTTTCATGAATCAGTGGCATACTTTACACTGATACCAGTGACTATTCACTGATTCACAGTACTAATCACTGATTCAGATTTAGAGAGTGGACGTAAGTGACGCACAAGCTTTGGCGTATCCCGATCTGTCAGGTCGGGGACTACGACCGTCGTACATCGCTACGCTATGTGGTCGCCATGTTATGTGCTTTTGCCCTTACCCGCAATCGAGGCGAAGATTCCACGGAGAATGCTGTCGTGCAAGATGCACCGAATATCCGGCACGTTCTCGAACGGATACGTCGTACGCGACATAGCACGACACGCGCCGAGAGGGGGCCACCACGTGCCGAGCGTGAAGAAATGCGGGGCACACGCGACACGTTGCACCTGCCGTTGCACCGCTCCGTTGGAATCTTCGCTCGCGCAGCACGCCACGTGTGTTCCGTCACGGTTAACTCCCCGATCGAGGCCGATGTAATTTCGGTGATTCTGATTTTCGACGCTGCAGACCGCGCGAATAGTTCTCACGTCTCTCTGCGACTTGGGATCTGAACCCCCCCCCCCCTGGTCAGAATTATAGAGATTAGAACGGTCTCGGTCTCTCTTCTCGATTCGTTATTGAAGCTGACGATTAATGATTTAATACCCGTGATCGGGGTCCAGGCTTCCACATGACGCCGAAGCTCAACAAAATCTTCCCGGAGTCCTGCTTGCTGATCGCCGTCGGCGTGATCGTCGGCCTGCTGTTGTTCCAGGCGAGCAGCGTCCACATATCACCGCTGACGCCCGACACGTTCTTCTTGTACATGCTGCCGCCCATCATCCTCGACGCCGGCTACTTCATGCCCAATCGGCTGTTCTTCGACCATCTCTGGACGATACTCCTGTTCGCCGTCCTTGGGACTATATTTAATACGATGTCGATAGGTTGGTTAAGTGCAGCGACAACGTGACGCGACAATACCCGCGCCTGGCGCGGTCGCGGGTCGACCGGACGCGGCGTCGGACAAAATTTTCGACTCGGAAATATTATTTCTTTTTTCCTCGTCGTCCCGACTCGGGCTTTATCCCCGTCTTGCCCACGCAAACCGATTTTGCATATGTAGAAACTAGAAACGCGAATGTTTATCCACCCACGGGCTCCCAGGAGGCACTGGGCGCCATAGGACTCTCAGAATGATTCCAAGCATAAAACGTTACGAAGGCAAATGTGGTCGTAACGTTATGACAATCTGCGTCAGAAAAAATCAGGAAACAACTTGAATTGTGATATTACTATCATTATTGCGATTTAAGATAAAATGTCAAGTATCTCGTCTTTAGCAATAATTGGAAACCATTTTTTTTTTTAAGACAGTATTATTTAAAGAGATAAATAAAACGACTACACAGTCTAAAGTCTAAAAGATTCCTCTTAATATGCCTACTACAGCTGCACATAAACTGCTAACATCTGTTGGGCACCGTATCAAAAAGTGAAGCTGTACAAGACATCGAACTTTCAGATTATTTATTCGCGTAGCAATCCCTTTGATTTTACAAAACTCTAAATATAATTTTTTCCATAATTTCCATATTTTTAACTGTAAAACTATATTTTTAGCTATAATATATATTTTTTTATTTTTAAATTTTAAAACTTCCGACAAATAAGTTGCCGCAAAGGAGAAAAGTAGACTTCCGGATGAATCAAATTAGCAATCTGTTAAACAATTCTAGTGCACGTGGATAAGAACAATCCCTAAAAAGATTAATTAAAAATTTGAAAGTCTAATAAAACTTTGAGCAAGTTGGCTGTGTGCGTTATACATATGTATAAAGAGAAGCATACATAAAGAAAACAGCCCGGCCATCCCACGGATGGTGAAATTTCCATTCTTCACTTTTGCTCACGGTCTGCTCGCGGTCTAGCGTGAACGCAGATGTTCGTCTTAAAAATGCGGAGAAAACGCGCGGCTTGAGAACGAAAATAGCGCAACGCGTCGAAGCGGACGTTGGGACGACGCGCGAGGCAAGCGACGACGACGACGACGACGATGATGACAGCATGTAGAGCATGTGCGGCAGTCGTCATCGCGACGATAGTCGCTATCATCGCAATGATAACGCGTAATTTCGATTGTGATTCCGATAACCACAGATTTCGAGCGAAATTGTCGCTGTGACCAAAAGGAAAAAAAGAGAGAGCGGAAAAAATAGATCGACGCGACATTTAAGTCCGAGTTATTTAATGCTCGATAAAATCACGTTAAGAAACCATGATGGGATAAGATAGACGCACGTTGAGAGTAAACGACAGACGCGATTATCGATTAGAATTGACTTTATGTAAAAAGACTATTAGTGCCATATTTTCGGACAGTTACTCCTTATCGCGAGAGATGCCAAGACTATGTGCCAAGGGCAATAGCCCTGTAAAATGTTTCATAGATGCCATGTATAAACATTTATGAGATACAAAATAAATGTAGAAAAGTACGTTCTGATATATTCTTCTTATATTTAAATAAATAGAATGTTATAAATATACTGTCTCTTTTCTGAAACTTTAACATCTGTCTCTTGTGACCTGTTTTATATTGAATTTTTTAATATTCCGATTCAAATTTGGACACAAATTTTTCAACACTTATTTAATTGCGTTTCGAGAGGAAACGTGGAACAATACGGCTGTAATTATTTACAATTTTCATTCGGCATCAGAATTCTGCCGAATATCAAAATCGTAATTTGATAAAATTTTAATAAACACCGCAGAAACAAACACGTGGAAAAGTACGCAGATCTAAAGTTCTTCAAGAAACGCAAATGTTTTTGCGAATAAATCGCGACGACGCTTTTCGAAGACGACGGGAGATAAAATAAAAGTGTGGGAAGCGTCCGCGTGATAACGTTACATAAAAATTTAATTATTCCTAATGATGTTTGCAGTAATTATCGGGATAAAATCCAACGAGATATCCGATTAACTGAATTAATCTGTAAGAACTCGCGACGGAAATAGAATCGTGCCGCGCGTAAGTTCCAAATAAAAAACAACACGGTAAATACAACAACGATCGATAACATGAAATTACGATTATTAATTAATTAATTATGATTGGAGTAGATTAAAAACTATATTTTATTGTCGAAAACCTATACGGACAGCTTAATACCAAGAGGGTTTCTCCCAAAAGGGAGAAATATTGCGAGTACTTGATAGGTTTGAATATAACACGTGGGCGGGGCGTCGGTATTCGATAATGCAAATTTCTATCTTTGGCGACGTTAATCTCTCTTTTTCTCTCTCTCTCTCTCTCCCTCTCCCTCCCTCTTATCGTGATTCAACGTTCAATGACTTTGCGGATCGATGGGATAATAATAATCCCGATAAATTGACAATTTATTCAGATATATTTAAAGCGGATTAACGCGACGCGATATTCGTAATAATTAAGATTACGGACGCGGGAAAAATTACGATATCAGATATTTTGGACGTGCACGATTAAAACGCTATTTGCACTTTTAGGTGTGTCGTTATGGCTGTTGGGAAAAAGCGGTATGTTCGGTTACGAGACGCCTATCCTCGATATGCTTCTCTTCTCGGCGTTAATCAGCGCTGTTGATCCCGTGGCCGTGCTGGCCGTCTTCGAGGAGATCCACGTCAACGAGATACTCTACATCGTCGTGTTCGGAGAGAGTTTATTGAACGACGCGGTCACTGTCGTGAGTATTACATTATTTACATTACGTGATCCTGCTGTGCACGTCAAGGACTTTGTTGCGCAGGTAGTACTACGCTACGCACGTAGAAATCTTTGTCTTTTTATTGCAAAATGAAGGTCTTCGACATTTAGACAAAGATTATTAAAGCTGATCAGTCGTTCGGTCTGCGAATACGAGATTTCCGCACACATATGATAAATATAGGCATAAGAAGAAAAAACGGAGAGTACGGAATATATCTTCTTTTTCGAAATAATCGTGACAAATGCATAAAAACACATCAAATGAGTTTAAATAATCGTAATAGAAAATTATAAGTATCTCTTTGATGAGAGAATATTAGAATTTTTTAAAGAGTTAAGGTCCAAATAAATAAATGGACCAAAGATAAAAACAGGTTTGAAAGAGTAAAGTATGACAAAGAGAGGCTCGCTCAGAATCAAAATTCAAGGAAAATGTAAAGTTATCGGGTAATAAAGCCTAATGTAAAAAGAAGTAATTAGAAGAAGGAGCTAAGGAGAAATTAAAACCGTTGTTGGATGCGGAGTCAATTCTTTTTAAAGCAATGATATGTGATTGATTTGATGTTAAGATTTGTTTTTTCTTGATTCTTTAAAAAAAACAGACATTTTTTTTAAGAATTAATTTTCTCAATTATATTATCTTTTAAAGATAATATATTTAAGATATTTAATTTAAAGATAACAATAACTACCGTGCAATTTATTTATCTATGATATCGAATTCTTGCTCTTTTCACATTCTCCCACATTGACCCTGAAGTTGACGTAGATTAATATCCTCGCACATTCCATTTTAAAATGTCTGATAAATAAACGGAGACAGAATATAGCAAAGCTTGACACCGCCCCAAATGACAAGCACTCGTCGGGCGACCGATCGATGTAACATTGATCACGTTGTACATAAGCGCGAGTCAAGTAGGTACCGAATACCTTCGCCTCGCTTAAAAGTTAATATCGTATTCGCTGGCGCACTTTATGTCTGTGATCTGTAATGTTCCGCTTGAATAAAACAAAACGATATTATGTAAACGCGTTTTTACAAACATGGTCGTCGCGACGATTTTAATAAACGTGTCGCCTACACTGGCGCCTCGACATCATTCGTGCACAATTAACTCTAAAAAAAAAAAATGTCTGTGTGTCGTTTAAAGCGAGAAGAATGTAGCGTCGCAAAATACGACTAGACGGTTTCTTAGAAATTCATTCATTCCGTTCCAATTTTATCTGTTACGTAGCGAGACTGAATGCCCCTACAAATAGATCGGTACATCTCTGTGCCGTATCTACAGTTTCTAGTATTATATTTGCAATGTCGTTTATAGTCGACCGCGTTAGTCGTCCGAAAAAAGTGTTCCGCTTTGCCGGAAAAATTGGGTCGTGCTAGCTAAGAATGGTAGTGCGAGGAAGGTTGAGCCAGCCGTTAACGATCCGCCGCCTATTAGTTTCGTGCCGTTGCGGGGCGAGGCGAAGGAAGGACAGTGTCAGGGGTTACTGGCGACGACTGAAGTAAAAGGCCATTTAATACGAATACGCAGGTGCTCTATCACATGTTCGAGGCGTACAGCGAGATGGGCCCTTCCAGGATCATCTACACGGACGTGCTAACTGGCCTAGCCTCGTTTTTCGTGGTGGCGATCGGTGGCACGGTCATAGGTGTAGTTTGGGGCTTCATCACTGGCTTCGTGACCAGGTTTACTCATCAGGTGCGCGTGATAGAGCCGATCTTCATATTCGTGATGGCGTACTTGGCATACCTCAGCGCGGAGATCTTCCACTTGTCCGGCATATTGGCGTAAGTTAATCATCGGCTTTTTCGACATGTCGCGTTGGCATCTTCCAGTTTCGCGTCGCGTTCCAATAACGCGTTTCAACAGATATAATCGCTCAATCGCGAGATCAAATTCATCTCTCTGTTGCGAACGTAACGAACACTATCGGAACTATTATAATCTTGAATATTAAATAAGTATACCTATCGATAAATGGCGGTATCAATTACAAGAATAAGTTACAACAACTTGTTGCATTGATCCTTGGCACGACTCTGCAGAAATTATACGGAACTGAAATAAACGCCAAGAAACTATCGCGAAGGAAATATTAGCTGGATCAATGCCGAAATAGAGTTCTAAACAGTATATAGCTTAATTCCCGGTAGTTGCGTCCGTTGTATATAATTACTCGCGTTTACAGACAAGATTCTCGGCTCGCGAGGTTCAACTTTGTCGAAACAACGCGGATTTGCCGAGCCGCTCGTTCCCGTAATTCGCGATCCCTTTATTCCAGAATAACCTTCTGCGGCATTACCATGAAGAATTACGTCGAGGCCAATATATCGCACAAGTCTCACACGACCGTCAAGTACACGATGAAGATGCTGTCGAGTAGCTCGGAGACCATCATATTCATGTTCCTCGGTGTCGCCACGGTGAACAATGCTCACAACTGGAACACGTGGTTCGTCGTCATGACGATAGTCTTCTGCTCCGTCTATCGGGTTCTGGGTAAGTAAAAGCCAGATTTTCTAATTTGATTCGATTGAGGGGGATGGGGTCAGAGGGAAGAATTCTTCCTACCTACATTTGGCCTATACCCACCTTTGAATAGCTGTTACGTGATATACGAGGGATTACTTCTTGCAATTTGTTCTTTAATAAGAGTTGCATATATCTGCAACGATAGTTTCTAAAGCTCCTAAACATTTTTACAGTACAATTCTACGTGCGTGTTTTTAGACTCGACTTGTAAAAGTACAAATCGTGTAATTTTCCAAATCGGCTAATAAAAAGAAAATTGGCACGCACAACTGTTGGCGTGGAAAAAGTTTCGAGGAATATTGCAATAAGAGGGAAACGAGAAAAAGTAGCGTGACAATGGCGAAATCGTGTCAAAGAATTCTTACACGATCGCGCGGGCCTTGACCGGGCCAGCTGGACGGGCCGGGCGTTAAGGGCGTCGCTTTGAACCCCGGCTATCGCGGCGAGCCGGAATGGCGTGTAAAACGATATGGTTAAACGATGAAATCATAATAGGACTTAAGACAATTGACTCCTACTTACACGAGTATCTTGCGTCACGCGTGAGCGACGCGCTTCGCTTATGGCTTCTTGTTCTAACCGGACAATTTGTCACTTGACCGTGTGGAAAGTGTGGAAAGATAAAGGCAAAGCCTGAGATGCCGCGCGTTCTATTAGAAGTATTACCATCGGTACACTCAACGTTTCACGCTTTGTAATAGGCAATTGACGATCGCTCGTAATTAAATAAATCGACCGGGATTGTAATAGATATTATAATAGACTTTTATAAAATCACGCTTGTGTTCCAGGCGTGATAGTGCTGTCAGCGCTGGCGAACCAGTTCCGGCTGCACAAATTGGACAAGGTTGAGAAATTCGTCATGTCCTACGGTGGTTTACGCGGCGCCGTGGCGTTCGCCCTGGTGCTTCTGATAGATCCCAAACACGTGCCCCTGCAGCCCATGTTCGTCACCACCACTATCGCCGTTATCTACTTCACCGTGTTCATCCAGGTAGGATCGCACGACATGCATGATCGCGATCGATCCATGACGAGTTTCATGCGAAAACATCAAACACATACGCGTGAGCGTTGCATAACGACGGGTGTTTGCGCGTGTTCTTTCAAGGAGTGCAAGATTGCAGATCTTGTGCATTAGTAAACCGGGCCGACTCAGTCAGCGGCGTCTTTTTCACGGAATCGATGACTCGAGCGTATTTCGAGACACGGCCAAAGGTGGCACGCGTTCCGAGAGAGAGAGAGAGAGAGAGAGAGAGAGAGAGAGAGAGAGAGAGAGAGAGAGAGAGAGAGAGAGAGAGAACTATTTTATCGGAACGGAGAGAACGGCGAGGAAGAGGAAAGTGATCGCCATTAAACGGACGGATGATCCGTTTAATCAATTAATGAGCGGTGATACAAAGATGCTAGCCGCAACAAAAAAAACAGCTCGGCTTTGCACGTGTGCTTTGTGTTGCGCGATCGATCGGAAACCTAATATCTCTATGCCGGCACATACGTGAGCATACACTTTCGCGTCAAACGCGTTTTATCAGCCGCGCGTTGCTTCTCTCTCTCTCTCTCTCTCTTCGCTCGACGCCGACCGATAAAATCCGCGTCGGGAGCGGGCGCGTCCGGCTCGCGATGACGCCCATGTGTAACGCGCTCTTATTTTCAGGGAATCACCATCAAGCCCCTCGTCAAAATTCTCAATGTCAAAAGGGCCGAGAAGAGGAAGCCGACGATGAACGAGAGGATCCACGAGAGGGTACGTTGCACGACGAAATTTATTTCGGTTGTCGCGTTTGCTGTCGCTGTAATTCGTTGTCATTGTCGGGGAAACAAATCGACGTAGATTATGTCAAAAATTCGACAAGATCGTTCGATCGTTATCGCCAAACTGTGACGATAACGGAACGGCGACCTATTACCTCGAATCCCGGTTACGGCATATAACTCATCTTTAACGGGAATGACAGAGCTATACGACCGATATGAAGAATAGGGTCGAATTGTGAAATAGGACAACGTTAGTCATTGTCGAATCGCATTACAGAATGTGTATATAGCGGCAATTTTTACCCCGGGACTTTGATACATAATTTCTGCTTGCGTCTGCGTTTGCCCGCGTATATACGTAGCTTAAATCCCGGCGGATTCGTCGTGACGCCTGAATCGAATTGAAAGGTAAATAACGTCTGTCTCTCAATTCTTAGATAATGGATCATACGATGGCGGGTATCGAGGACATTGTGGGGAAACACGGCAACCACCACGTCCGGGATAAGTAAGACGCTTAGTCGTAACTTCGTGTTTACTCAACTCGGCCATGTTTGCGAGCAATCAAACCAGAATCTATGAGTTATTAGCGTAAAATAATAAACAGAAGCGAGATTAGATTTACCCTTAAGTGCGCACCTTTGCATATATGCCACGACTTTTCGATGCTCCGTGTACTCCCCCTTGTACGATGTTTGAACTGGAAACGCGCGGCTTCGCACTATATATATATTTTATATATATATATATATATATATATATATATATATAATGGCCCTTTTTTTAAAAAAAGATTCTTTAAGCAGCCATTATTTATTTTAAAAAATACTCAGAATGCGAAAGTTGCGCATTTAAAGGGTCTATATCTTTCATGTATCTAAATAGAAGTACAATTTTTATTAAGATGAAAAGTATTTCTCTCAAATATGATACAGATGAATTATTTGTTTGTTGCCGGAATATTTTTTTTGTATTTTTTCTCGTTTGTTGCCGGAATATTTTTTCTGCATTTTTCCCTCTCTCTCTCTCTCTCTCTCTGATAAAAATATTATCTGAAAACTTGGTTTGCTGTAGGTTCAAGCGATTCGACAATAAATTCATTCGACCTTATCTCGTGAGAGATTATTGCGGCGCCGAGCCGAAGATTCTGGAAACTTACTCGAAGCTGGCGATGAAGGATGCGCTGGATTACATAAGAAGGAACGCCTCCACTATCGGCAACATTAGCGGCACCGAAAGTATGTCGGCGATATTCCGTAATTACAGCAATACCGGACAGTTCAATGGAAGGTGCGGAATTCGCCGTTGTACGCCTCCTCTGACAATTGTCGTTGATAAAAATAAAAGCGCAGTCTCTAATCGTATTCCTTTCCTCTCTCCAGTCCCAGCTGCAGCCAGCTCGAATCGGGATGGAATATCGATCTGCAGGAACTGGAGTACAATCCTTCCAAAAAAGACCTGACGGACGCGAGAATTCACCATCTGCTCGCCGAAGAGCTTTGTAAACCGTACAAAAGGGTAAGAGATTACGGTCGAGTCTAGATTTTCTTCAAATCCACTCCAAATCTGCTCGTGATATATGATCTATCACATAATATAATATATTACGTGTAATGAAGTTGGTAATCCCTTTTCTACTGGTCAAATTTTTTAGCCATGTCTTAAAAAATTTTTTAAGTCAATTTAGCTCAGGCGGAAATGTAATTGTTTGCAATTCTCTAATATTTACTGAAATATCTTGACATCTTTTTAATTTTATTATTCATTTGCTGCTCTGGAAATTTATCAGAGCTCGTCTATAAAACATGTTAGTAGCAAAATATTTTATCGTATTTTAAAATCGTATCGCGTCTAAGAATTTTGTACAAACATTATGTTAATCCATGCAGCATCGACGTTTGAGCTACAGCCGACACGCGGTGAACGATCGCGATCTCTCGACACAAGTCAATTACAAAATGCACATGAATATTCGACGAATGATGGGGGAGCACAAGCATCGCCACAAACGCAGCAAAAAGTTGCTCAAAGTAAGGAATCGATCCACGTCTCGATCGTTTGTCGTATTTAATTTCGACGTCTTTTACTTTTTATTCGATTTTCACCATTTATCGATTTCGATTCTATAGGACGGCAAACAGAATCACGTTAGTTTCCCAGAATTTCAACAGCAGAACGGCTCGACAAAATTATTTACGCAAGGTACGTGCAAAACGTCGCGGATAATTAATTGTACCTCAAGGTTTCGTAATTTTTTCTCCCCCTTTTTTTTTCACGGATTATCGTGCACAGATTACATCAATGGCGTGCTGTACGAGTTGGAAGACGGAGAAACCTCGAAGCCCTCGAGCAAAGAGGATTGGGATTCGGCGATCACGTTCACCGCACGAACATCTGGTAAGAAGACTTTTCTTCAACTTACTAAATCGAATTGAACTGTAAAAAATGAGATTGAAGGTAAAAATATATCGACGAAATATATTGAACGAGGCGGCGATGGGGAAACGATCGGGATATCTCGGTTTTTTTTTTTTTTTTTTTTTCTATAGCAAAGATTACATTTCTCACAATTTGTGTACAATATAGTTACTTAATTATCTTCTTAAAAAAGAGTCATGATTAATAAAGTTTAAAATCTTTAAACGAAAGATTCGCCGAATGTAAACGCGGACAATCAACACGCTACCACCGCTACTACGTCGATGGATACAATAAATACGGACGAAGGAGACTTGAAAATAGGACGCGACGGTACGTTTTTTAGAAAAGAGAAAGATCTCTCTCGAGCGTTGGCTTTGCGTGAATCGTTTCTTTTCTTTCAGCGTATTTTTTTTATATTGTTCAGCATTTATCGAAAGCAGTCGCTGATCCAGTATACTATAACAGTGAACCATGTTTCTCTCTTTGCACCTTTTTCATATTGCTGATCATTTATTTATTTTTTTTTTTCGTTTGTTTCGCCAGGGTTTGGAATCGATATAATTTCGATGGGCACGACGGGGGCTTTTCGGGTCTCCCGGCACCGAAAATTGCGAATCCGCCGAAATCATAGCGATTTCAATTTCCATTTCGTACTCCTGTTACTATTGTTTTGCGGTGTTTGACCTATAGGCGCGGAAGGTAGCTACAGAGTAACCACCCCTACGGCCACGGAAACTATGTTACCGTGGAAACGTGAGGACGATTACGAGTCGGGTCATCCGATCAAGCAGCACGAATTTCCAGCCTGGTGCTCCAATAAAGAATACCTCGCCTACAGCTCGCCCTCCGCCACTTTCTTAGGTAAAGAGAAAAAAAAGAGAGACAGAGAGGAAAACGGCGATAAATCAGTTTAGCTGTTAAATATTAATCTACCGTTAAAGTTTCGTCGATTTTTTTCTCACAAAAGAGTAACGAGTATGAAAACTGATAGACCGTTATACGACAAGCGTAAAGTCAGTTTACCTTTAAGAAGATTAACTCTGAAAACTTTCAGCTCGCGCAGGAGAGAATCGCTCACTGCCTATATATTTATTCCCGGCGGTACTTTTACACACCCGTGTTGTGTCTTTCCGCTTTTCAGGTGGGATCGAACAGCCGAAAGTCCAATCCGTGATTGGCCTATTTCGACGCGAGAGCGTGTGCACGCCCGACAGTATCGATTGCCAGGAGACCGTCGACGAGGCGGACGAGACGGACGAGTACACCCCTGCGAAAGTGGATTCCCCGGCGAAAACCAAGGGTACGTGACGCAAAGCGGAAGGAGGGTACGTGAGGTTCATTTTTATTTTTTTGTTCCTTTTCTCTCTCCCCCTTCCCTTTCTCTCTTTTCTGTGCATACCGTGGCAAATTGTTGTTTCCATTCTACAACCCCTTCCAAACTTTCTAATGCGCAGAGAGTACTCTTAAATATTTACCAAGATTTATATCGCCAATGTATTAAAAAAAAAAATCGCACGTTTCAAAGTTTTCAAACAATATCTCAGACGTCGATGACATATAATGACTAATAAATTAGTGAGTTTAAGTGAGAAATGTTTAAAGTGACGCGCGAAAGACGCAAAACGTTGAGAAACACTGACATACGCTATTTTTTAATGCGTTGTGACGGACGTCACTCGCGTTGCGTTGCACGTCCGTGGCTATTTTTGCGAGCAATTGCAAAATGAGCATCGACACGCGAGTGCCCGCAACATGCTAACCGTTGTTTCGTTATAGAAATATTGTTTCGAGAACGGATTGCATGTTAAATGTACAATCTCTGTTCCAAGACAATCTAATACCTTTGTTACAAATCCATACCAATTTATTTTGTTTATCAATGTCATGTCGTGTTATTTAATTTTTCACTTTTTTATTTACTGTTGTACTAATCGCTTTTTACTTCTTATACTTTTATCATTCAGGCATTGGTATATTCGCTGCGATATTTGCGATAACGCCGCGGCGGGGAAACCGGTGTCCTTCGATAAATGTACTTAATGTCTACTTGGGTTTCGAGATATTAAATTTCTGACATGTATCAATTTTATTATCCCATTTTACACTTATCAAATGTCGCATGTATGTGTATTGAAATTTTTCAAACAAACTATTTTCTAATCTAACAATAAGACATCGGTCATAGGTGGAAAGAGAACATTATTTGTGAACAATAAGAACATTTTTTATCGGAGTTCAAGATATACATTTCAGAGTAGTTAAGGGATACCGATAATCGGCCAAGGCTTGCGATTTTCTCGAATAAACGAAACGTTGGCCTCTTTTCTCTTCCAGGCAACCCGAGGAGGGTGCCCGCGAGGAGGGTGTCAATGATGGAGCTCGGCTTCGCCGACCGAGCTCGCTCGGGGGACAGGGCAGCGGACGACGGGTCCCACTCCTTGCCGGACTGCTGGAATGTTCAGAGAGCACGCCTTAACTCCCTCGCCTGCTTACCCCATATGCCGAGCCTGTCGACCGCCCTGCTCACCTCCTCCACGTCGGAATCGTCGGAGGACGAGGATGACGAGAAGGAGGAGAAGGCTTGACCCTTGGGGACCGTCGCCGAGGAGCGATCGTCCGACTTCGCGGACGTCGAGCGTCGACAGCGTCGACCCTTTCGGCGACCACCGAGACACTCGTTGCTCACCTCGCTCCTGCGACGACCGAGCGCCCCCGTTTGAGAAGACCTGCTCTTGATGAGCCGCCTTTTGCAGGAGGCATCTCACGAATCTGAATCTCGGCCTGAATCTTGTTGATACGCCTCGCAAATGTGCGCAACAAGACGTTGCGATGAAATGATAGTGCGGAGAGAGGGAGAGAGGGAAAGAGAGAGATTGCGATTTTAAATTGAATTTGTACGAGAAGAAATATCTAGGAAAACGCAGGAATTTCGTGCTAATAAGATAACTTTGATAAAAATTTATTAGATAATTATCTAATAAATTAGATGAATTACGAAAGAGATAAGAAAAGAAAAGATATTCTTTTCTACCAAAAGTTAATGATGAGTTTCCCCATGCAGTAATGCGACAAAGTGCGGCGAATCTCTTTGAAGTGAATGATCCTCTATTCGAGTTTTCGGCATTCGCGAGATCGCTCGCCGATTCGGAAGGAAGCGCGAGGAACGACGCGTATACGACGTTGAAATTTGATGGAATCACTGTTATTTTTTTCTGCACGCCGCGTGAACGTGAGGGTGAAGGCGCTTGTCAAGAGCAAGGGCTTATTTCTAAATCCGTCTCTAAGACGTCTTGGAATTGTGGCCTTAAGGAACTGTAGAAGTGCTTGAACGCCGACGATTTGTACGATTTGCTGCCGTCGTCGTCGTCATTGGCGCAAAAAATAAAAACTTGTCGGTGCTATCGATTAAAAGTCTTGTTGTGCGGGGTCGCGAAACGCGCCCCGCCAGCTTGTCCCAAGATTTTACCACGAGTACCCTTCTCTCGGGGGTGGATTCGATGATTCCGGCGATCATCGCTGCTGTATACTTCGCGATTAGACTACGATCAGACTAATCGACTTAGTAGAAAGTTATACGCGCGGAGTCGAGTTAAAAACTTAAGTTGCTGCCGCAATTTGCTAAATTTTGAAAACAATCCTGCCAGTAGCATAATACGAACAAAACTTACGCCTAACAATGTTATTTCCGGTAAAAATAAATGTCTATTTTTCGATAATATGATTAACTTACATTATCTCCGAATTATTTTACGACGTATAATTTTCTATAGAGAAAGTTCAACTTTGATCTCCATCGTCGCTTGATAGGAAATATTTTTATTTTTCTTAACGATCAGAGAGCGTTTTTTAAAAACGCTTATTGCACTGATCAAACTGTCAATTATAGATAGATACCGATTTAGATGTATCATACATTTTTGGAAATACAAAGACAAAGGATGATTGCGTCATGATAAAAAGTGATGCATTTTTAGTTATTTGATTGAAGTTACGGCTTTTATTCGCTAAGTCGCTAGTCTGGCCGCAGCTTCGCGGACGACGCTAGTCCAACATTAGGTGCGTTATATCGTTAGCGGTTCCGCTATCGCGGTTCTGACGCGTGTACGCACGCGTGCAACGCAGCACGTCGCGGTGTACGGTGTACGTAGACAACATCCCGTAGCGACGCATCCCCAGCTGAATTTAGGAGAACCTCCTTTCAAGCGAACGGTTCCACGACGTTCGGTCGACGATGTGCGATTCGTGTAGAACCAGACGAGAGAGATGCGGTATACATAGGCGCGCCGCTCTCCCTTCGAGTATGGCCTTAAAAGAACAAAACTTTCCGGCAAGCGGATACTCGTGAGTAAACGGTGCCTGGTGTATGGTAAATACACACTGTTACAATACATTGCGTTAATATCGCGCGGCCACGGCACCGCTTGGTCAATATATTTAGCGAAAAGCCGCCAGCAGCATATGTACATACGGTTTTTCTTAGAGAAGATACGCTAGCAAATTGTCGGCATCCTCATCGTTGTCATCCTCAAAAGCATCCTCATCCTCACTATTTTTGTTAACGTCTAGTATTATTTCGCGGACGGAAAAAGAGAAAAGAGAAAAAGAAAGCGAGAGGCGGAGCGCGACCACTTAGACCATTCGGTACTCTAGTTATTATTGTTACCACTTGTTACTATCGCTAGTATGTGACTATACTAGTTCTACTACTAATAACTAATAATGCAATTATAGCCATCGCTCGGCGCGGCAGGCGGAAAGCGGAAGCGTCGAGCTCTTGCTAGTTTCGAGGGGAACTTTTGTCAACCAGAGTCTTTCGATAGTCGGTGACTTATTTTGATTTGTTCAAAATACGAATCGAGAAGAGAGAGAGAGAGAGAGAGAGAGAGAGAGAGAGGAGAGAGAGAATGCAGTTTACAAAATGGGATCGCACCTCCAATAGTGAAACCTTGTCATCGACCATCCCGAATACTTCTGTTGCGTATTGCAGAAATTGCGATCTTTCTTAATTGTGTATTGTTTTCGCATCGCCCATAGCGATTAATATTAATTTTATTAACGTCATAATTAGAGCTTAGATTTTCAATAGACTCCTGGACCTTTAACTTTTTGACAATTACCTCATGGCTCTTGGGGACCCTGCGATTTTTATACTTCCTTATAAATGCATCGCATATTGCGGAGTACTTAATTTTAGCGTACGCGTTCTCTGATACCGAACCATTTTTGTATCTACATGAAAGGGTGACAGGGTATAAGTTCGCTCTATTTAAAAAAAGAAATCAGAGAAAAACACACGGGAAGCTTTCTGCGACGATAAACAAAACTGATTTCGCAACGGATTTGGAAGTTCCCCTCGTATGGAATATTCCTCGCGGCCTTTAGTTACTTAGACCGGATGAAAAAAACGTCGGACTAGTCTCTAGGTGCTAGTCTCTACGCTGTTGATTTGTTAAAAGGAAATAAATGTTTATTTCTTAAAAGACTATTACATTTGATATTTTTATTTCGCATGTTCTTCTTACCTCTTTATCTCTGCCGATTCTTTAAACGGATCATTCTCGCCAACGATGACACTCGAGTGCTGATGGATCGATGGGAACCTTTTATTATCACTTTCTCGTTCTTCATCGTTAACATCTTGCTTCTTAAAAAGAAAAATAACAAGAACTGTAAATGTTTCTGTAACTATGTAATTTTTAATTTGAGTACTTCCAACCAAGAATATTTCCAATCGCTCGCGCCGTATCGAATATTTCTAATGTCACGACCGTCCGAAAACAGCATCGTAAAGTCATCTTCGCTCACGGGGCAATTACGAGCCAGGCAATAAAGCAATTATCGTTGGCCGATGAATGAATTGCGCCTTCGATCTTCCGAAAGATCGCTCGGCGAAATCGAGGCAGAACAGCCCTGGCGATCGCACGAGGCAGATCGCGTGAGTGATTCTCGTGCAATAAAGTTGTCGACGCGGAACAAACATGCCCGGAGGTGTTGTATTCTTGGTCTGCATTCCCACTCTGAGCCACGAGCACGAACTTGTGTTCGGCGTGCCGCTGAAGTGCTCGAAGAAGATCGAGAAGAGCGAGAATAAGATCGCGGCGCCGAAGGTGGACCTTCGTCTGAAGGAGGCGAAAACCCGCGCGCAATTACTCACGATCGAAAACGGTGACGACGATGACGACGACGACGACGTCGGTATCGACGTCGGCGTTGAACCTAGGAAACGTTCTCGCGGATACCCCTCGCGATCGAAAACGCCGGTTTTCGTGTCGATGGAAACGGTAACAGTATAGAGGATATATTATAAAAGATGTAGATATTACGCAGTATGAACAAGATACAAAAGATAATTATAATACCTTGATGGAAATATATTTTGCTAAGAGTACTATGAAATCAAGTATAAATGACAAGTAAAATGAAAGTTATTGAAAAATTACTTAATATATTTCAAAATAAATCATAATTTTCTTATAAAATGTAATATATAATACTGTGAAATATAAAGAAAGTTAAATTACACTATTGAAAAGTAATAACAAATTTTTTGAGATATTAGATGTCATAAAATTTACTGAATTTAATTAAAAACTGAATTTTTACTGAAATATTGAAACTGAGAAAGAGAATTTTAAATACATTTCAGTAAAATTGTATTATATTTTTTATGAAATATTTTCATCAGGGTAAACCATCAAAATTATGAATAAATAAAATAAACCCTGGTGGAAAAATGTCTCACAATTTTTCATCAGTCTCAATTCTTACAAAATTTCTCAGAATTTTTTTCATTAGGGATATGCTGCTAAGCAGTTACATATTCGTTGTAATTATAGATTTCATATTTCTCTTTGACCCTTTTAATTTCAAGATTAATTTTTTTACTAACTTTTTAACTTCTAAAAAAATCAGGATCCTTTTCGAAAATATTTCTACAATTCAATTTCAGATCGAGATTCATACTTATCAAATTATGTATTTATGTGGTTTGCTCAACTTTCGCAGGTACTGGAAGAGCTTCTGAAAAAACTGAGAGTAGAGCATGTCGTGTGGTGCAAGGACAAGGAAGACCTGTATTACGAGGTACGGTATATAAGAGTTGCGGATACATTTTTATCTATGTATATTTCCAAACGTCAATGCAAACTGGCTTTTTGGTGAAAGGTGATATTTCCGGTACCGGCCGGAGAACCCTGCGAAAATTGCATACATTGCCTCACCGAGATGGGTATCGGCGTTAAAATGAACTCGATAGTAAGGTGATTTTTACGCTGAGCTAAAAGAAGAATCGCACGAGCGAACTCCAATGCGCTCGGAGTCATGACTTTGGCTATTGATTTTTTATTTTTAGCGTAATCCCGACGCAATGTACGTATAGCGGTGTGAACGGTGCGGGATCGCTGGCTGTCAAGGACGACGTTGCTCGCAGGTTTCTCTAATTGACTTTTGCTAATGAGATTTAAGAGCGGATATACATTTGTGAGATATTATCTGACACGTGTTTCCTGCCAATCAGACGGAAAGAATCGGAGGATCGTAAGAACGCTTGGAACGATTTCGTGGGATCCATCAGATCGAAATTGACGGTGAAACAGGTGGTCGATGGCGTTCGCAGTGGCGGTGATCTTACTTTCGATTACATAAGTCTGGTATTAACCGCGGAGTAAGAAGCCAAACTACCCCTATTACCCTTATATACATTATCTCTAGATAAAATAAGTAATCAAAACAGATTTCCGGTAAGTTCGTCCGTGACCACGAGAGAACAGTCCTCTAATATTATTTTTAAAATTCCTCTTTGTCACTCATTTGACGATTTTTATTTTGCCATATTTTTTCGGATTGAAGGCATTGTAGAATATCGAACATAAAACATAGGACTTTATGACGTTTTGCCGCAATAAGTAAGATGTGTTAACAATAGTCAACTATGTGAAAATTACGATCTTACAGCTGCCTCGCTGCACTTGGTCTCGTCGAGAACAGCGCAACCAATGTAGTCGCAGCCATGCTGGTTTCTCCCCTCATGGTAAAATTTAATGCAACTTTGCTAGTCGTCAAACAATGTTCGCGCGTCACCTCACACTTTTGATCGTCTCGTTGATCAAAGGGACCTGTGATGTCTCTGACTTTCGGGACGATCATAGCCGACAGAGACCTGCAACTGGTCGGGCTGAAGAGCTTGATGCTCGGTATCTTCGTATCAATACTCTTCGGCTTCATATTTGGCCTCATCCTCGGAACAACCGAAATGCCATGGGGTTATAATGATTGGCCGACCGATGAAATGAAGGGCAGGTGGATATATCACAGAAAAATCAGACCAGACGTGCCACTGTTAACAATAACGCAGTAGATTGCATGCAGCTTTTAATTATATAAAATCGAATATAATTATAAATTTTATCTGAAAGTGACAATTCCTGTAGAGGCAACTATAGATCGCTCTGGATGGGTGTTCTTTGGGCCCTTCCGTCTGGCACAGGTGTCGCAGTCGCTTTACTGCAAGGCAGCAATGGACCGTTAATTGGCGTCGCCATATCAGCTTCATTACTACCGCCAGTCGTTAATTGCGTAAGAAAACAATATGCATATATATCGTAGTAAAAAGTAAAGCCTATATAATAATAATTAGACATATGTTGTTTAAAGATATCTATTTTTCTCTCTTCTTTGTTCAGGCAGTCGTCAATGGATTAGTGTAATTACATTGATCGAACTGAAAGCTCGTTTTTATTTTTTCGCAGGGCTTATTTTGGGCTCTGGGATGCATATGGCTCATATATCGGCCTATAAAAATGCCCCATATCAAAGGCGAATCTTACACAAACTTTAATAGTTCCTATACATATATCTACAGTGATTACTTGCCCGTCGAGTTCTTCTGCAACGGCATTATCAGCGCGTGTCTGACGTTCATCAACGTAATGTGCATCTTTATTACGGCGATAATCGTCTTGAAGGTAATTAAAGTTAGCACGCGACATAGCTCGTTAATGGCCGAGAACAATCGCAAATTGCGGCTGTAATTTGCATCGTTCGTATTATTACGTCACTAACACGACATACACGTGGCGTCGTTAATTACAACTTCACCATCGGCTTACGCAAATTACATCGCGATACGACAAATTCGCCGATTGTGATAAATAATATGTGTAATCCGCTCTTATCGCACATACGTTATTTTTATTTTCATCGTAATCACTTGCTTGCGACCGCAGATTAAAGAGGTGGCCGCACCGTACACGTCCACACCGGAACTGCGTCGGTTCTGGGAGCACGACATCCGACTGGTTCGCGATAAGAATATCTCTGGAGATAACAGTTCCTTGGATTCAAGGTAAAAAGATAACTGCAAGTGTAAACATTCAAAATTATGACATTACACTATATCTTATTCTACCTATGAGTATAGGTAGAATATCATAAAGTATAATAACGTAAAACAATGGCTGCATTCGTCACGTATATTATAGATTTTCAGTACTGACAGCTGCTGACAGTGAATATCGGAATGCAGCCTATATATATATTATGATTCTAATGTATATAGTTAATTACGTTATATATATATATTATAATTCATTTAAAAATGTAATGATTTTCCCCATTAAAATACTCATTCGAATTAGTTTCTACGATGGACTGAGCAAAACTAAACAACGAGCGTTGGAACGTACGCTAAACGAAGCAGTCAGAGAAGCGATAAATGACGAAACTTTCAGAAAAGTACAAAGACTTAGTTATGGGCAACATGGACCGGAAGAGGTATTAATATCACACCAATTTGAATATTTTCTAATAATATCTAATTATTTAATTATTATTATATAATTATTATAAATTTTGTAATATATAAATTAGTATATATTTATATTCTTTAATAGCCTTCTCTCTCTCTCTCTTTAACAGTTTTTTAAAACAATTATAGATTGGCTCTCGGTTTGGTCTTCATGGTCGCGGAACCGCGGGCAGAGGCAACATAAAAGATAATGGAAACGTCGAGGAAATGATAAGTGGAGATTTACGGTCGCACAAAAACTTAGCAAATTCTGGCAATACAAGCGAAGACTTGGCCGCATTGGACCGTTTAATAACGTATCTTCTGAGCCCGCCAAGCAATCCCGGTGGTAGCAATCTGGATTCGTGGAGACGCTCTCATCGAGCTAGTTCACGAGGCTACAGACAATTGCGTGGCACTGCTGCCGATATCGCGGAAACCGGTGGCGTTGGCACAACGCCTCTTTAAGCATAAGTTGACATTTAAAGCCAACATCGCATATGAAAATAGCAGTAGAAAAGCTAGTCTTGATTTGAATGTCATAGATGTAAGATAAAACTAATAAGGATGAGGCACATATATAAAAGTGATAAAATAACGCAATTTTTTCTAAAGATGTGATAGATTATTGATATCTGCATTTGTATCACAATTTACACAACGTAGCGAATATAAGAACTTTAAATAGAGATCTATGAATCACCTTAATCATCAGATGGCTCAGTGCCGAAGTACCTGTCGCCAAAATTGCCGATACCGGGCAGTACATAGAACTTCTCATTTATCTCGGGATCCAACGCGGAGGTAACGATTTTCACTCGCGGGAAAGCGTATGCAATCGAATGTACGCCGGATTCGGCCATCAGCAATGACGCCAGCAGCACATTTTCCTCAGCAACGTCGTGATCCAAGAGCACCCTAATTGCCATAATAGCAGCAGCACCAGTCGCAACAGTGGCATCCATCAATATTACTCTGTAGTCTTTAATGTCCTTTGGTAATCGGAGATAATACAACTAGATACAAGAAATTAAATGAATTATCGTTCCGCGACCAAGAGTATACTTGTGAAGGAAAAATTTTCAAGTACTTACTTCAGGCTCGCCAGTCTGCTGATTAGTCTGGATAAGAATTTTTCCTATGCGTATATCCTTGCACACGTCCCGAACAGCCTGCTCCATAGTCTCGCCGGCGCGCAATATCGACACGCCGCATATCTTGTCCGTTGCACCTCGCTTGCCACCGTACAACACCCCTTGCGGTGTTTCGACAGTTACATCCTTCGTATAAAAATGATATATTATAACATACCCAGAAATTAAGTGCTTGGCCTACAACTCTTATCCATAAAAATTGCAATAATTATAATGAAATCAATTTAAAAGGACTGGTAAAACGAGAAATCGATAAACAAACGAACAAATAGCACTGAACAATATTCCTGTACGTTTGTATTTACCTCAAAAGGTAGTAGAGACAACGCATATTCGATGACTAGACGAATCAAGCGCTTAGAATAAAAAATAAATTCATCTCTATAGGTCTCCTTATTTCGTATAAACGTGTGAAGACCCTTTATCTGTGGCGTGTCCGGAAGTAAGTACAAAGACGAAGGCAACGGCTGACCGATATACGAGTGCGCCAATTTCTCCCTTAACTTGAAGCCTCTCTGAAAGTGGCATAGAGATCGTTAAAACCGGTAATAATTATGTAATAAAGTGCAAAATAAAAGTTAGAAATTCACCAACTGAAGTTGAGTATGAACGTGTTGCACGATTAGTTCAATCGCCACTTCGTTTTCTCCTCCACGCGGCACAATGATATCCGCATGAACCATAAGAGGCGCTATGTAATAATAAAAAGCCGGCTGCACGTGCTTACTGTACTGTTTTAATACACCCTCCAAGTCTCTACCTCTTTGTGAAATATCCCTTCGTAAACGCCTGGCCAGTCTGACGTCCGCATCAGTATCGACGAAAACTTTCATGTCGCACAGCTTGATGAAACGTTTATCTATTTTGTTACTCTCTTTCGACATTTTTGCCAACCTTTAAAATTATCTTTTTTACCGATTTACCTTCAAGACGTCCGTATTGTAAAACGTAAGTATTCCCTCGAAGATAATGACATTGGCGCCATACATGGTTTTCTTCCAAGCAAAGAAAAAAATAGAACTTGTACATATTAATTTCTTACACGATAAGTAAAAACCGCAACCAATCAACTTACCGTTCTACTTTCTCTACGATGCGTTACAAAATTATAAATAGGAACTTCTACCATGCGTCCTTCCTTCAAACGCTGCAATGTAGTCTTGAGAAGTTCGAAATCGAAAGCGTCAGGATGATCAAAGTTGTACTCGTTGTGTGCAGCCATCTCGTGCTGCTTCTCGTTTAATACCTATAAGACAAATATTCAGTATAATGTCTACAGCCATATCATTTTCCATCCTGCTAATGACAAATTTGTTAAACTGTAAAAGAAGATATTTCTAGTAAACTCTATTGATCAGAATATTTACGCACTTTATAAAAGGAATCCATACTAAGAAGGGTCACCCACGGTACGTCCAGAGATTCTATAATTTTAGTTGCCACTGTTGTTTTCCCAGAAGCGCTGCCTCCACAGATACCTATCGCAAATATATTCCCCAGTAATAAAAGTTTACATTTATTTCATATAGAAAATTTAAATCAAGTATCGAGTTATAAATTAAATAGCAATTTTAATTAAATTAATAATAAATACTACTAACCAATTACAAAAGGTTCTACTTGTTGACCAGCCGAATTATACCAAGGCGGTCTACCAGCTGTATAAATGGTTCGCGTTTTGCTCCTGAGAATAGATTCCGCGGACGTCTTCTTACTTGATTGCGACATGCTAGTAGTGCGCTGCCTGCGTGATCGTGGTGATTTTTGAGAACCTGTTATAATTATATTAATATACTTTTCTTTGTTATTTCTATGTAATAATCAATACTTATTTTTATCCGTTATGCATACATAATTTCTTTTTTATATGATCTGCAAAAGGATTTAATTAATAAAAGGAATGGGGATAGGATTAAAGGTAAGAAGAGAACCTTCTATATATTTTGTATTGGCTGTCCTCTACGAGTTCATTAAGGAACTTAAGGCATTGGATTGTTTGATTTTCCTTTTACAGGTACAGCTTCATGGGAGTATTGATTCTGTAAACAGTGCATCTATATAGGACTTAAATATAGGATGTGTTAAACTATACGTTACTTATTCATATACGTTACTCATAAAAGCATAAGCTCATGTTTCATCTCGTTACAATTATTTCGTTCACTGATAAGATATTTTTATTCCCGATGCAATCTATATTAAGATAATTGATTGTCAGTGGGTAACTGACTTAAGCTGTTACAGACCATTTCCTTATCAGCTATGTATAAATAAACTGAATTATGCACTTGCACATATGTAAGAAATTTATCATCAGGTACACCAATATAAGAGGATATCTACCAACAGGTTCACTGACAGGTTTTGCTAGCAAATAAAATGAATCGCTACCCACATGTGAAATTAAACTGAACTCTCTCTCTCTCTCTTTCTCTCTCTCTCTCTCTCTCTCTCTCTCTCTCTCTCTCTCTCTCTCTCTCTCGTGCATGTGATATAAAGTCGTTCTTCAGAAACATCAGGTTGAGAAGCCTCGCGAGAGAGCCCGCAATAAATGGGATTTACCTGTGGACGGTGGCCTCGGAGATTGCGGCGTGCCGACGTCGGAGTGCCTGTAATGCTCGACATCCTCGCACAACTCGTCGGCAAGAAAAATCTCGCGGTCGTCCAGGCACACGTCACCGTCCTCACTGAAAAATTCAACGAGCATACAACGGAATACTCATTGATTTCCGATAAACGTTGACAGGAAAAAAAATATGCTGCAATAATTGTACGGAAAAGACTGTCCTCTCGCATACCTCTCGGAACTCGCCGAGCTCGGTGGCTCGAACGGGAGCTGCATCTTAGCTGCCATGGTTCCGTCGACTCCGCCGATCCCGAGCTCGTCGCGACACCGACCGACAACGTGCGCGTCGCTGACGGTCACCCGAGTCACCTACGATCCGCTATGTCGTACGTAAACGACCTCGACATACGTACACGCTACACAGCGCACGTCGTCGTGGCGCACAGCAGCTTCTTCTTCTTCTTCTACTAAATTGGCTCCTGCCGCTTTTCAGCGGGCAATACGGCCAGCTTTTTCCCCTGTTTGATTACTAAGTCTGGTATAATGTTGAGTGGCGAGGTCCAATTGGCAATTGCTATGCGGACAGTATCAGTCGCAGTACTTCAAAAAAGGTTTCTCGTTCGGGTGGAACACGTCCGAACACGTTTGAACGTGTCGTCCGTGTCTTCACACTCTTCACGCGAAACACGTCCGAACTGGTCCGCGTACGTTGGGCGAATTGGCGCACAGCAGCGAGCCACAGCTGGCCACAGCGAGCACTCACTGCGAACTGTGAACGTGAACAGGCAGGCAGAGGCCATCCCGGCCTTTTTCGTCAATTTTCGTGTGTTGCATTTTCCGACGCGCCGCCTGAGAAAGTGCAACTCAACTACGTCGTTTCGCTCGGTAACCGCACATGGTTTGCGTCCGTGCTAATGGTTCGTGTCCGAACTGGCCAGCTGGGGAAGATATTCTGGCCGCCGCGGCCGCGCTCGGCCAGCCTTGGGGTACGGCTACTTCAGCCCTACAAAATCGATCTTGAATTACGCATTCTTATATAATATTACGTTATTTTTATTTGCATTATTAAGCTACTGCGTTGCCCAAAAAATATGTTGTAAATTTAGAAATGCTGAAAAGCAATGTCGTTTTTCTTTGATCTCTTTTTCTTTTCAAGAACTGTCCAACTATACAGTTCTTGCGAGACTTTAGCGGCTAAGTTCTTTCATATAAGATTTCTTATTCCTTGTCTCTTTTATCTTCGATACTTGAGCAGGCGTATATACCATACCGTAGACGTGCGACGACAATAAATATGTATATCGTGGAGCAGAGGCAGCGGCGAAAGGGGGGACGGAGGAAGCTCTCCCGCCCACGTGGGCCAAGTTAGCTCTATCTTTGGTACGTATGTTTGCGAAAGAGCATCAGGAGCGAGACCAACGCTCAGGCACGCTTCGAATATCATATAGCTGCGTATTGCAACGAGAAATGACAAATATATGTGCCAGTTTTCACGTCTGAACCGCAATTAAATATGTATGAGTTGTATGACTTTATACTGTTCGACGGAACTGATAAGAAACATGGAAATCGAGTAACCGACGTCATAAGTCTACGCTTACGTAGATGTCATATATAATTGTAACAGCAACTAACGGCGGCAATTAACGAGAATACACAAGAAGGCACGCTCGTATGCGCTGAAACTATAAATACAATTTGTATTAAATAAAATTTGGAAATTTGATTGATTAATATCCATTTCTATTTTTTAAATCTTGGTTTAACTTATTTTTTATCTTTTTCTAGTTCTATAAGAGTATTAGAACTAGAAACTGCATTGATAGAACAATTAAATTAAAGTTATATTAATTTACATTGATAAAAATAGGCATAAATGCGCGTGTTTTGTATAATATACACGGAATAAATTAATACACGAAATTGAACACGTATCGAAGCGTAAAAAACGCATGCGTCAAAATAAAATATTAATCCTGTTATGTAGGTATATAACCTATAATATAATCGCGGAATAATAACTATTTAATGTACGATATAGCGGGAAGCAATTTGATATGTATTGGAAATTCGAGAATGAGATTCTCATTACATCATACCGATACGGATACCTAAAGCATACAAGAGCAACATATATAAATTTAATCTTCATCGAAAACAAGAGATATGTCGTATATCAGTTTTTCAGTATTTCCCGAATTATTTTTGATATTATTACCGTATATAATGCCTACATAATATTTATAAAAAAAAACCGCTTTTAATTTTTAATATTGAAAATATAAATAAATGTTCACGCACAAATTTATAAATCCTGAAAATATATGATTTATCATAGACAGAAACGTGTGTCTCACGGTATAAAACTTAAGCCGAAAATATCCCAGGTAGATCCTAATGAGAAAACATTATTATGGTAACGTCACATAATATAATTTTTTGTTATCGGACATCAAAATAATAGCTATTCGAAAAGCACCTTTTTCACGTAGAAAATACAAACAATGTTAATTATTATAAATTTAATGATCGATTTATTAAAATTGATTTCTTCAAACTGTATTTTTGCAAACGGTCCTACAAAAAGAAAACGTAGTTTCAAACTAAATTAGATTAAATGCATTTCAATTTTAATTTATTTATCAACAATGCAGTGATATAAAAACGCATAATATTAATATAATATTATTTACGCTAATTTTTATAAGCTTTTTAAACGACAAAAAGCAGTATATACAATAATAAGAGAAATAGGATCGTAACGATATACAAACAATTAGAATCAAAAGCCATGCGATCCAAGCTTAGGTCTTTGAAAGCCTTATATTAGTTTCTGTATACATATATGTCTATATATCTATATGTCTATATGTATCATATGTCTATATGTCTATATATGTATACAGAAACTAATATAAGGCTTTCAAAGACCTAAGCTTGGATCGCATGGCTTTTGATTCTAATTGTTTGTATATACAATTGTCCACAGTTGCAATACACACAATGTATAAACGTTTACTTTCTTTTTGTGCGGGAATCAAAATCAAAATCTTTGTTAAGTTTTTAATTTTTAAAACAATAGCGCTGAAACAAAAATTGCAAACAAAATACCGATATATAAATTTCCAATATTTTTAACGAAATATATAAATCTCTGTCTCTCTCTCTCTCTTCCATGATCCTCTCTATATATTACTTATTATTTAAGTAGATGACACGTTAAACATAGTTGACATTGCATTGTACACACGTATAAGATGTAGATTACGCGTGAACGCTCAAGCTTTCCCCTCGCTGACGCGCACAATCGGCGTAGATAAGTGATCCCTCGCGATAGCGAGATCCCGTCGAAAGGATACATTATACATGTCTTCAGAGACCGCCGACTAGAGACCCTCGAATTAGAGTCTGACCATAAGGCGATTTTGTCAATTAAAATTCTGCAAGAGAGAGAAGGATACTTATATATATATTATATGACTGACTGACTTATAATTTTAAGACGTTTTATGCTTTAAAAATCTTTGTTTTTAATAACGCGCAATACCGTCTTGTGTCTCAATTTAAACTTACAAACGTTGGTGTTTAAGAGACACTTTGAGACATAAGACGGTGTATTGTGCGTCATCAAAGACAATGCCTTAAACATCGTCCTGTTCAGGCCTGATTCGAGATTCGAGGGTCTCTACCGCCGACGGCCGACGGCGCCCAACGACGCCGCGGCGAGTCGCACTCTCATTCAGCCGGTAACACCGGCTCGTCGCTCGATCTCCACGTTGTCGGTCGGCCGAGCTCCGAAGTCCGAAGTATAGCGAACGCGCCGTGTAGAGAGAAAGAAAGGGAGCGAGCGAGAAAGAGAAAGAGAAGGAGAAATCGAGCGAGCGCGAGCGCGCCGAGTGCCGAGTGCCGAGCCGAAAGTCACCCCGCGTCCGCGTCTACCCGCCCCCGATGGCTTCTGCGTCGTGTTGACTCCGCCGACTCCGCCGCCCGCGTCGCGTGACGTCGCGCCGTCTTTTAATAGTCCGCCGCCTCGCCTCACCGCGAACCGCGACCGGTTCGCCCGTATGATACCGCACGATACGTCCGCGGCGTCCACACACGTATATATATACTTGTATGTACGCGTCGCAGCTCGTCGGGAGAGTCGGGAGACGCGCCCTCGTTCGACCTTGAGCGACTATAACCGGTGCGTATAACGTTCGGAGCATCGTCGCTGTCGCTGACTGCTGATCGCGGAATCGCGAATCGCGACAACCAGCCGCGCCGACCGCCGACCGCGAGCCACCGCAGCTCCAAGCTCCAACCGCCGCGACCAAGCTCGTGCCCCCGTGTGCGTGTGCTCCTTTTACTCTGTTTACTTCCTCCGCTCCGCCGCGGCGCCTACTTCCCGACGCGGGCCAGCCTCGGCGACGAAATGGCGAAGAAAACCTACGATCTCCTGTTCAAGCTGCTCCTCATCGGCGACTCCGGCGTCGGCAAGACCTGCATACTCTTCCGTTTCTCGGACGATGCCTTCTCCACCACGTTCATTTCCACGATAGGTGAGAAAACGAGAGAGAGAGAGAGAGAGAGAGCGAGGGAAAAAGTGGGAATACGAGAATACGAGATCGAAGAGGCCGGCAAAGTCGCGGAGGCTTCTCTCGTCGACGACGCGAGCCTGACTCGCGTTTTCCTTATTGCCCGGCGATCAGGTTAGAATGCGACGCCTCGATTGTGCGAATTACGGACGGCCGTCGCGCCTCGTTCCATAAAATCCCGACCCAATCGACGGCAATCGAGCCGATCGCCGAGCCTGCCTCGTTTCCGTGTGCGACAGTCACACAGTCACACACGTGCGTGCACGCGGCGTACGTACATCTCGGTACATACGTACGCGCGGCGATCGGGATGTAATATACCAGCGTGTTTTTTCTTTGAGAGCAAAAAGCAATCGGTGCACTTTGTTTTAGCGGGGTCACACATCCGTTCGGAGCATAAATATCATCGTTGCATAAGTTGCAAAAAGGATGTAACTAACTTTATAAATAATATACAAGTTGTTCTCTCTCTCTCTCTCTCTCTCTCTCTCTCTCTCTCTCTCTTTCTATATATATATATATCTACACAAAGGATGACTTTTTGCTCGATTTTTTGGGAATAAAAAGTAAAAACTATAAATTTTCCACATTAATGTGTCGAATTTTTATTTTCATAGTGATAATAATTATGCATAAAATATACATATGTAGTTTCTAGATATTTAAAAATATTTTATTTTTTTGTTTAATGGAATATGAGAGTAAAACTGTGTTTTTTTTTCTCCCTTAGGTATCGATTTTAAAATCAAGACAGTGGAATTAAGAGGAAAAAAAATCAAACTACAGATATGGTGAGTCGTCAGGTGTGCGTTTCAACTTACCTGTGTTATTTATGAGCTTCTTTATCTGCAGGGACACAGCTGGGCAAGAGAGATTCCACACTATTACCACGTCATATTACAGAGGGGCTATGGGGATTATGCTTGTGTACGATATCACTAACGAAAAGACGTTTGAAAATATTGTCAAGTGGTTGAGGAATATCGATGAAGTAAGTATAGTTTAACTCCGTATATTCGCAAATTTATTTGTACATTTATTGAAACAAACGCGTAACAATAATTTCCATAAATGCTTGTAGCATGCAAATGAAGATGTGGAGAAAATGATATTAGGAAATAAGAGCGATATGGAAGAAAAACGCGTTGTCAGTACGGAAAAGGGAGAAGCGGTAAATATATTTTATATATAACTTTTAGTGTATTTTACGGGCAACGCGATAAAACCTTTTGTCCCTTCAAGCAAATGGTTTCTTCAAACAAAATCTTTTTCTTGCTTATAGATAGCGAGAGAACATGGCATTAGATTTATGGAAACGTCGGCGAAGGCGAATATTAATATCGATCGAGCATTTAGCGAACTAGCGGAAGCAATATTGGACAAGACTCACGGCAAGGAACCACAAGACGCGCCCGACAGAGTGACGGTCGATCGAAGGGTAGAGAGAAGTTCGAATCGGTGCTGCTAATTTTATATATTATTTATTTTAACGGCGCATAACGAACTATATATCAGCTCGTGCCACTTGGGATAGATCCCTCGATATAGATTTAGAGCGTAATTTAAAGCATGATAACAGAAACACTTCGCGACACTGCCTGATCAGGTATAATCCAATCTCACCTTTGATCTGATGAAAATACAATTTTTTTAATGCTGCGATCGAAACAGATATTGCTAACAAAAAATTGTTGGCTGATCCAATAATTTAAAAAGTTAGGTTTTTTAATTATACCTATATAAATGTCAATAGCTATAAAAGTACGCGCGCAGTTTTACGGATACATGTAACTGTACCTATAACTGTACGTGTGATATATAAACAAAATTTCTTTACGGAAGTTTGTGTGGATGGTAAGAGAAACACAGATTTCACTGGTGAAATCCTTCATGCTTCATGTAAAACGTTGCATCGTTGCACGGACAAAAAAGTTGTTTGTTACGAGGCTGCAATTTGTTACCAAGTTGAGTGGTGTGAGTATGAGTGTTGTCGGCTTTTAAATCTTGATAATCTTTTTGGACATTGGACGCTTTCCTACGTGAATAATCGCACCACACCATGCTTATTTGTACGTTAAGTTAGGGAGAATTTAAAACCAAAAGCTTCTACCGTTTTGTGTACGGCCGATTTACTATAAATATAAATATTCGCAATTTCGAATTTGTCGTTTTTATTTCTTACACACACACACACACACATGCGCGCGCGCACATATATACACTCTACGTAGAATGAATCTACAGCTTTGTAGACGTAAAATTGCAGACAAGTAAATAAAAAATAAATTATATATATGTAGACATTTTTTTATGTGAGCATTAAAGGCAGAAATATATACTATGTATATGATTTAAAATAATTTTCTAATTTTTTTTAAAATGTTATTAAAGTAGAAAGTATTGATAACGATTATTCCATCTAATTATTTCTTTTAAGTCGCATCAAATATGACGTTATATATAGAATTGTCACGGTAGGTAACATTATATGGAAATTGTCTTATCATGAGTAACAGTGTCAACATGTTTGTCGACAAAGAATCGCAAATCGCAACGTACTACACTGTTATCTGGAATAAAAAAAAAGGTTATAAATACGAGAGAAGTAATCGTTTGTTTTATTATTCAAATATGAACAAAGAATAAACACAATCTCAACTTCCTATATATGTATATATATATATATGTATGTATAGGCAACAAGGTGCATCTCTTGAGGTTGCCTGGAGTTATACAGTAAGTCCAGATAATATAATACTATAACTAATGCTGGATTTTCATCACGCTATGACATATTTATAACAATTATATTAATAATCGGTTTTACGTACTTTTAATTAGATGTGTACATTCATTGATTACATTGAAAAAATCCAAGTCCTTTAAAGGAATAAAAAAATCATATAAATTATAATTTGACTATTTGCTTCTTAATAAACGATTCTGGTGACGATTACTCAAAATGATACAGACGAAGAAACAACATCAATCATCTTTATGATAATGATAATAATAATAATAATAATGATGATAATGATAATGACATACTATTCTACACATTAGCAGTTACAAGAATTTATATTTAGTTTTCTCCCCAAAACGATGGGAAATACTTTGTTATCCCTTATAGACCTAGACAAAAGACTTGGAATACAAGCGTGCTATTCGTGTATATTGATCTTTGAAAATTTGTAAAAGCTATCTTCGTAGAAATTAAAGTCTTGCCAATACATGCCCCTTCGTACTTCATTGTTTATTCGCCTACAGTGCGCTCTCAGGATAATAACTGTGGAGAGCCAGAGCAGGACGGCGGTAAGTAAAAACTGTGTATTCTTTAGCAATTGTAACACAAGTCAAAACATCATAATTGACATCAATTAGTCTCGCGAAGCGCCAATAATAGCTAAAACGTACAGGAAGATATTGACGACATCGAGATACAAACTCAACGCGGCAAAGATATACTCTTCCGGTGAGATAGAAAATTTATGTTTTCCGCCTATCATCATTTGCGTATCGTAAATCAGATACATAGAGAATATTAGTGCGCCGAGCGCGGCGTAAACCAAAGTCATAATTCGTCCGGGCCAGATCGCTGCGACAACACCGAAAATAATTAAGACGAGCACAGCGACGAACAAGACAGTGTGCAATCCGGTAAAATCGATTTTCGTCTGAAATGCAAATAACGTCAATCCTAGACAAACCGCTGCTGTAATTCCAACGGCCAGCATGACCTGCAAAAGCATTTCTATGTAGAGACATCACGTTTGTTACATATTATAACTTACATAATAATGTAGTACAAGAGTTATTCGAACACATCTGTACAGTGGAATTAAAATTGTAACAACTTACCTCTTCCGATTTGTACGTTGATGCAGCTACAGACATCAGGAGAGCCTCCGCCAATGTAAATAGGAACAAGAATATATAGTTCATCGGAGCTTTACGTCTCACAGAGGTACAACAAACCATACATATGATCAGAACAATAGTCATGGCGAAAGCGATCCAAAATACTTCCGAGTGTCTCATAACCCATTGCTGTGTCGGTTTATGATAAAGGAACAGGCTAATCATTCCAAGCGTGATGACCAACTGACACATCAAAATGCTATATACTTTCCTATAAAAAAAGAATATATATTTATGTATATGCTCACATCATATATTTTGAAGTATATTAAAGAACTTGGCCTATTTTCATAAGGGTTTTGGGCTATCCATCAGGCCAAGTTATCAATAATATATAATTTTGTAGATAATAATGGTAGTATTAAAGAAAAAATAGTTTTAGACGTTCAAATCCCTGCCGGAAGCAATTCTGACCGGACAGCTCTCGATGATGAGCCATCGAATGAAATGACATTAGGAGGTCAGAACTGCTTCTGGTGGAGGTTTGAAAATCTAGAACTATTTTTCCTTTAATACTATTATTATTATTTACAAAATTATATATGATCGATGACTAGGCCCGGATAGTCCAAAATGGGCCAAGTTCTTTTAAAAATGATATCTGATATTTACCTAATAAAACCGTTCCTGATAGTTTTGTCATTAAACTCAAATCCTTTGATCTCATCCTGCATAGGATCTTCCGCATAAGCACCGGACCCGTACATCCCTGGATGTTGCGGAGGTATCCCTCCGAATTCTGGACCAACTGGCGGCGGCGGCGCTTCACCGTACGGTGGACCCTGTGGAGGTATAAATCCTAGACCTATAAAAAAAAATAGTAAGCTCGACGAGCAAATAACTGCATTAATTTAGGCTGCGTTCCGATATTCATTGCCAGTACTAAAAAATCTATAGTGTACGTTACGTAAACTATAGATTTTTAGTATTTCAGCAGTGAATATCGGAACGCAGCCTTAGGGTGTTTTAAATAACATTCTTGAATTATATGTATATCTACCTGGTGGATTTCCACCGGAATAAGGCGGTGGATATCCTGGTTGTTGAGGATATGGGTAGCCTTCCTGTGGTGGCGGGTACCCAGGATTCTGTTGAGGATACGGATATGGACCTGCACAGTCAAATTTGAGAAACTTGAATATTATTGACGTTACAATATAATGCGCATGTAACCTCGATAAGCAATAACAATTTGAGGAACTCTGTGCGGTATAACAGCAGCCACTACTTTTACACAGTGAGTGTTTTATGTATAAGTAGGCTTCTTCGTGACACTTGCAGATTATGCTTGACATAATTTGCTGCGATGCGTTACGTGAGTATATGAATTGTAGAGTCATGTCAATGATGACAATCGGTATGTCAACGTGTTACTGCAGAATTGGTAATTTGCTTTACTCTCAAACATTGTTGACTACATATAATCGTTATATCAACAGTGTGCTTTCGAATGTGCGTGGAATGATATATCCTTTTAAGCAAGTGATTATACTAGCTGCTGATCGAATGGCTTTTGATATGGACCCCGAATATAACACAATTAACATAATAAAAAATATAGTAATGAAAGAAATATATTAAAAAACGGAAGGAAAAAGATCAGAACCTTGTCCTGGATAGAACCCCGCACCAGGTGCTTGCCAAGTTGTCATCTTTCGGTTTTGTTTTAGCTGAAAAAGAACCTATTGTTATAACTAGGCCTTGTTTGAGGAAAAAAAAAGAATATCAATGGAACTCCGATCAACAAATGTGCATTGGCACCCTTAAAAATGTGTAACATATAGAATTATTAAAAGCAAACTTATCCTTTACCTTTACATCAATATTATACTATTTTACTTACATTTTGTATTTAAAAAAAACAAATAAATCGCCGCGAGATAAAAACAATAATAAACATATTAGTTTTTTCATTAAGAAATGTTATATATTCCTGTTATTTCTGAAGAAAGTTTTACTATAATTTACATATCTAAAATCTTGTATCTTTTAGTTTATATTAATTACATTATACTCTTTATTGTTTTCTTATACAAAAAGTGCTCATAAAAAGTAAAAAATATGGAAGCACAATGTTAAATACCCAACAGAATTAAAGATATTAAGGTTTTACGCTTTCAAGGAGTGTCATGGACAAATATCTGGAAAAAAAAATCTATACTTGTCCCCACTCTTAACGTAGATTCTCTGACTCATACATAAGTCTGTGACCTATAAAAAGTATATCTAGATCATCTCAATTTTATTTATACTTCAGTACTTGTAGTTTCATTGTCTTTCAGTGCTGAATAATTTTATCTCTCTTATCAAGGAAAGAGATAAAGAGTGACACGATGTGAAACTGACATATAATTACTCACAATCACAACAGACAGAAAAATTTGTCAATCAATGACTCATTGATAAACATTCGCCAATTAATTTTGTGTGAGCGTGTCGTTATTATACCGTAACAATTGGTAGTGATATGTTAGAAACGAAGGCGAAGGACCCAGCAAATTAATTATCTCGATTACACACAGTTTTAGTAACAGGCATGAAAATACGAGATGAACATTAACACGTTCGTCGTTCGCTGTCAACTGTTCGGTCTATAAAAAGAAGAGGATTCACGCACACGCACGCACACACAGCATAGACATTTGATAAGCAGTAGGTATTTATCGCACTTTTCAGATGTGGGGCACTTTGTAGCAAGCGGCGGAGCTTAATGTTTACGACACGACAGTGATGCAAAGGCGACGATGCAAAGAGATTTCGCATAGTTACTCGTAACAACGCAATAATTTTAGCCGCGAAGCGAAACAGCAAACGTGCAATTTACCGAATATATGTTCGCAGGGCGTATTCTCCTCGTTCCTCGTCACTATTTTAGGACTAAACGCCGTTTCTAGACAACACGCAACACATATCTCGTCCCGGTAATCGCGGTAATCGCGTTTATCGCGGTTTAACAACGATCTGTAATCCGCAATCCGTAACACGCGTTGTCGCTTTTCCTGGAAAATGACACGGGCAGATGCGCGCGCGTACCTAACATATACGGATAGACGAATATGTATACATGCGAGTTTGCGCGTGTTTGCATATGCATGCGTATTCAGTATCATTCATCCGTGAGATAAGCATCGATACTCGATGAAGTAGACGCGACGACTCCCGATTATGTTATTTGAAAAAGAAGAAAAAGGAACGTCTCGAGAAGGTTCGAACGTTTCGAACGCGCGGCAACGACACGACGCGACGGTACGCCGCGCCGCGCCGTCCCGTCCAGATCGATTTTTCACGACGGCAAGGTCACGCGTGTCGTCGAGCCGCGGTACATACAATCCACCGTGATTACAGTGCCAACGGTGACCGGCACTGTATTACGGGTCGGCGCGTTTCCTTGTACCCGAACGCACGCGAGAACTCGCGCGAGGCCGTATTCCAACAAGGGGCGACGCGAGAGGGTAAATACGTCACACACGCGTCGATGCGTCACCCGTCGTCCTATCCGGAAATAGTCGTAATCGATAATCGCCGTCCTGCCGAATACCACACGATGATGCGGATGATGAGTGTATTTACCTCGTTTCACGCGCGGGACCGCCCGTTTTACTCGCCGTGCCCCCGGGTTTTTAGCTGCTGTGGGCGCACAACGTAAAACTGTAGCGTAGCGCGACCGGACGATCGCTATTTCACTCGGAACTCGGACGACGCAGTCGCACGTATCGCAGCGCAGCACCTCACCACGACCTCACGCGCCGTGACACAAACGCTCACAAACTACAAATACCCGATCCCGATAGCCAACCTCGGTTCCGGGTTATCGCGTTTCGACCGAAGTCACTGAAGTGCGCCGCCGAACGCCGAATATCCGAGCGACGCGAAGTGAGCCGCAGGTCTGGGGACTTGCCGCGCCGCCGCGCCGGAGCGCTTGCGTGTTGCCCGCATCTTCGTCCACGTTGCATTTTCGCACGAAAAGTCCCCGTACGTTATTTCCGGCCGGATTTTTCTTCGGCGAACCGAGGAAGAACGTTTTCACGCGAATGCGAGAAACAGTAACTCGGAGGGCAACTATTTGCAACATCAGCTGTTAAACTTCTAACTTGCAATAAGCTTATGACTATTTCGAAAGTTAACAGTCGGTTAGAAGTTAACGGACGTTGGAAATATAGTGGCCCTGAATCGCGATGTAAACTGAAATTAAATAGTACGAGGATGAAATTACCGTACGTGTCTATCACTCTCGGAACGCTCTGACCCGTGTTTCAGTGCCATTTCAGCGATAGCACCTCGAGATCGTACTTAAGACGATCGTAAATATAAGATTTGAACTATAAATACTGCCCTTTATATGGCCTAAAAAACTCGTTGAGCCCGTATCAGACTACGGATTGGGATTGAGATTGGATTGAAATTTAATCAATCAGAACAGAGAAAACTGATCTCAAGTTTAGTAAACTTACTCTAAACAATTTAAAATCAAATTTTATAGATTATATATATATATATATATATATATATATATATACGTGCAAAATAATGTATATATATAATATAAAAATCGTCAAAGTTGTCAGGAAAATATATTTCGATAAGAAATAAACAAAAGTTGAGAGAAATACATTACAAAGTTCATCGAGAATGTTGCCACCATCGGAGAGAAACCTGAGAGCGGCCATCCCTTTATTGTTCTTTCTGAAAATGCATTTTCCAATGCGCTATATATCTGAGAAAGTGCAAATCAACGTCGTTTCGCTCGGTAATAATACATACGTGGTTTGTGTCCATGCTATGATTCATGTCCAAACTCAGAATCGAGATGATTGTCGGTCCTTGTCTAACTTGGTCTAACTCTCATCTATTCGTCTCATCTGACTCTCATCTCGGCTCTTGGCTGGAGTCTTAGATAATTAAAGAGGCGTGAGACATTGAGGTCGATCACCTTACATTTTAGAAGTTTAAAATACAAACCGCTACATTGCCTAAAATTAAAGTTCACACTTCTATATAGCCTAAACAGGCCTAAACTATATGGAAATTAAAGATGAGTTAGACAAGGACCCCGACACAATCTCGACTATATACATATGAACCATGTGCCGGTCAGGTTTCTCTCTGCTCTACCCAATGGAGACGATGGAGACATTACCATATTTTCATGAAGTTGCTCCATCCCCATCCACGTGCGTGACAATTATGGTTATGTTTGCTATAAGCGCATCAAATATATTCGATTGTATGTGAAATTAGATTTAATTATAAGAATAAACGTCTAATTATGGCTTCGTATCGTATACACAACATAAGATTTTACAACCTGGAGCCGAGATCGGTGACCTGCTTGTGTCACGAATCAAAAACGAAAAAGTTAGCCCTGGCAAGGTTAGACAGCCCATTTATTTATGACTTTACATTTAACATTTATGTGGTAAACGCGTGATTTTATCACGCGCGTGAATTTTTTGCGCATACTTTCTAATTCCTTTTTCCTTTCTGAAGGAACAACAATTCTATAGAAATCTGGAATGTAGAGAACGCACCATTTGTTGAGTGTACCATAGCCGGTCATGCTGAGAACTCGGTGGAAAGCGTCCTCTGGATCGATTCTAGACTGTTTTCGACAGGTCTACAGGGTGCGGTAGTCGAGTACGATTTAAAAACGCTGAGTATCGAGCACCAAGCCACGGTGATAGGAGGAGCGGCTTGGTGCATGGATGTGAATCAAGAAAAGACTCGCTTGGCTGTTGGCACGGAGGACGGATACATCAATACTTTCACCGTGTATAAAAATAAACTGATTTATGAGAGAATATTTGATAAGCAGGAAGGCAGAATTTTGTGTATCAAGTGGGATAACACGGGCGAGATGATTTATACAGGTTCCACGGACACCATCAGGGTATGGAGTGCCATATCTGGACACGCGATACATAAAATGACAACTTCCAGAAGCAATATCAAGAAAACCACGATAGTTTGGTGCCTCGCAGTCACCGACGACAATATAATAATATCCGGCGATTCTCACGGCTTCTTATGCTTCTGGGATCCACAAATGGGAGTCCTAATAGAGTCTCACGAAAGCCATACAGCGGATATATTATCTATTACCTTGTCGCATGACACGAATGTGGTATATTGCGCGGGTGTAGACCCAGTTGTGAGAAGCTTCTGCAAAGTTATTCTAAAATCAAGTGGAAAGCCTCAATGGGTGAAAGGAATCGAGAGAAGGTTACACGTTCACGACGTCAGAGCACTCGTAGAAGCTAGCGGAAAACTCTATTCGGCCGGAGTAGACGGGTACCTTGCTGTGTCCAGTTACCCACCAAAGAATCTTGTAAAATATCCTCCGCTGTTGCAACCGCCCTGTGCCATAATTTGTCGAAAATCTAGATGTATTTTGTTACGATACGCAAACTATTTGGAGCTATGGAGACTTGGTTCGGCCACTAAAGATCCTCCAGAATTAGTGCGCACCTCCATGCTGCATCAATTAGACGAAGAACCTATAAAACTGCTACAATTACAGACCAAGGGTGACGAAAGCATCATCTCTTGCGCTATTAACAAGGACTCTAAGACAATTGTGTACTCGACGGACACTCACGTCAGAGTGTTCAACTTTGACGTGGTGGAAGGAGATGCTCAGCTGTCTAGAAACGACACCGATTTGTCCATGAACCGAATACAAAAGATGTTGTTCAGTCCAAACGGCAAGTTATTTGTCGCTATTAATAACGATGGCAGTGAGAACACTGTAACGCTGTTCAAAGTGGCTAAAAAGAGTTTGAGTCTGATTGGGTCGTTCCAGACGACGAAGGAATCCGTTAAAAATATTGGTCTCGTTTGTTTCTCTCCAGACAACAGGTATCTCGTATGCGCGGACCGACAACGCGGAATCGCCGTGTATTTTATCGCTGACGGCGTAACGGCAGAATCGCTCAAGGCATGGCAATTGCCCAAGTACAGTTGTCCACCGACGGCAATCGCCGTGCAGAAGAATACACTCAATCTGGTCACAGTGTATTCCGATCATAAGGTAAATATAGCGCGCTACATATACAACGATTTAAAATGAGTAATACGCGCATCGCGCATTATACGTCGACATTAAAATAACGACCGACTTCGAATATGTACCATCGTAAAATACTGTACAACGTTAATGACTCGCGGCAGTAAAAATTCGCAATTTACCGTTGCTACTGTGGTTTTATTTTTACGCGACGACGTTACACGTAATTGCCTCTATAATTTCGTTATTGAATTATCTGTTCGTACAGACTTTATGAAGTCCTACAGTTTATTACCTTTTGATATGGGCAGTATTAAATTTTAAGACGTACAATGAGGCATGTTAAAAAAATCCATATGATCTAAAGTGAAAGACTGGAAACAGCAATTCTAAACTTAATATCTTGGAACGAGCACAGAATTGATGTTCTTAATTTTTCAAGATATTAAAATGGTCTTGTTACTGATAATTATGCAAACGATAATTGATTTTCAGATCGTCGAATATAATATTCCTACGAAGACCTACACAGAGTTTTCTAACAATTTGCAACATCGATTATCGAAGCAATGGCTAGCGCGTCCGTTCCCGATAACGAACGTCATATTCGATCCGCGCAACGAAAATATCATAATCATGCAGGACGATTCGAGCGTATATATTATCAATAAAAATAGTGAATTATTGGATAAAGAAGCGAAGATTCCTAAGCGTGAAAATGGAGAAAACGCAGACGATAGCAATTCAATTTCCAGCTCACAGCACAGCTCTCAACATACGTTCCAAGTTGCCAAGAAATATAAGGTAACGTTGTTAATTAGAACTGTTAAGTATCTGTTTTAAATAATTGATAGCGCGAAAGAGAAAAAGAAAGAATTGTGATTTTAATATTTGCAGCATCTCGTCTACTTAAATTGGTTGAACGACGAAGAATTGGTTGCGGTAGAAGTAAATCCTACTTCGCTCTTGGAGAAATTACCGCCCACACTAAAACAAAAATTCTTCGGCATGTAAATATTGTATAATAATATGACATATTATTATTAATAATAATAATAATAAAAAATTTTTCACTTTATTTTTATATTAAATTTTACGACTGGAAATCGCTATTTCGAACGTACCATTTCGATATTTCGATCTTGTTTCCAACATATCCGATAGTTCTGATTGGGCTAGTTTACACCAATCACTTGATATTGAATAGTAAATAACTAGTAAATTAATTAGATTATTGGCTGCTCAGCTGAAATGTACTATTTGATACGCGTGTCGAGAGATCGGTGTAAACCAGGCCATAAATTTCTTGTAATAATTCATTATTTCTTGCATCACTTAATAATAATTAAAATAATTCGAATTTAGTTTCTACATAAAACAAACTCACGATTGCAGTAATTGCTAATAAATTATATAATTAGTTATTTAATATTATTTATAATAATTTAATTTATAACAGTAATTTTGATTGGTCTAGTTTACACCGATCTCTCGATACGCGTATCAAATAGTATATTTGAGCTGATCAGCCAATAATCAAACTAATTTACTAGTTATTTACTATTTAATACGCGTATATCAAGTGATCGGTGTAAACTAGGCCATTAATCATAATTGGTTCGCGGAGTCGCGCGGTTTTGACTTTTTGATACTTCGAGATTCGCGAGGGAGATGGCTCTTCAATAGTTCTCGAACTTCGGCGTTTCGGACAATTCGGACACTTCGGACAGTCATGAAACGCGCCACGGCGACCGCGGAGTCGCATTCGAATCCGTTCCACATTTTCTGCAATTTTTATTGTCTAAAAACGAATCTCGTGCGCGAACAATTATCGCGAGTACTTTCTGTAAAAATTATATCCTCGTATACGATAATTACCTCAGCTGCGTTTTTGTGATTTTAAACTAGAGAGAGTGATCTGCTTCTATTACATTCTATACATACATATTAGGATCGCAATAAACGCGATAATTATTGCAAAGCGCGTGCGAGTTTTCATTTTATATAGTTAAACTGCGCTAATCACATTTCTCATAGCGATTCGCTACTTCATCCATTTCTGATATATTTGTTAAAAGATATAGAGCCGGTTTCACCAACATCGATCAACTGGAACCTTCGATTAAACTCACTCTTATTTTTTCCTAACTGTCCCCCTTAAAAAAAAAAAAAAAACGAAGAGTGAGTTCAATCGATGGTCGCAGTTTATCGACGTTGATGAAACCGGCCCATATTTCGAATTTTTTTCCACGTGAAATAAGAAATAACTATACGCCACGGCCATCTCGTCGCTGCTTCGGTCACTGCCGTCACTGGTCACTCGGTTGCTCCGGGATTCGCGAGATGGCTCTTCGACAGTGGCTCGCCAGTCGCCGCGAACGCGAACGGCGCGCGGGCGCCGCGGGCGGTCAGTTAAGAAACGCGCCGCGGCGATCGCTGAATCGCGTTCGAATCCGCTACGCACATTTATTCGCCAAAACGGCGAATGTCACGCGCGCACAGTTATCGCGAGTGCCTCTCGCGAAGTCGGGTTTCCGCGATGTATCGAGCGTTGCATTGCTGTTGCACGATTTCGACGTCGTTGACGATCCCGCGTGCTCGCGTCCCGCATTTCATCGAAGTGTACCGCATCGAAAGAATAACGGGCGCACGACCGTCGCCACGAGTGGCGCGCACATTTTCGTCCTGTCGTTAATTGCGACCGATTTATCTTTCTCGTATAACGATTCGTCCTTCCGACCATTCGTTTAAGCGTTCGCCGAGATACATGTGTAATTTTATTTCTCCGCGAAGTAGTTGCACGGCCATCTTGTCGCTTGTCGCTGCCTCGATCGCCCGTTAACTTCGAGAGATTCGCGAGATGGCTCCTCGATAGTTCTCGAATCGCGGTCGGTTGAGAAACGCGGCGATCGCCGAGCCGCGCTTTCGAATCCGCTCCGCACTTCCCCGCGAGATTCTTGTTGCCTGTGAAAGTGAATTTCGTGCGTCAATAATTATCGCGAGTGCTTCACGTGAAATCCGAATTTCTGTCGAGCAACGGTATACGAGTGTGTCTAGTTATTATGTCATTTCGACGTTGGTGATTCGCCGTACGTGGAAGTCCATCGGTCATATGCCCTCGTCGCGTATTTCATCGACACGCATAACATCGCAATTATCGCGCAAGGTACGTGCACACATTTTTGTTCCATAATTAACTGCGCCAATTATATTTCTCACGATGACTCGCTATTTCGGCCATTTCTAAACGTTCGCCGAAGATATTTTGAATTTTACTTTTCCGCGAAGTATAACGGCGGCCATTTTGTCGATGCTTCGACTTTTCGATACGTCGAGAATCGCAGCGATCGTTTCGAATGCTGGAACGCAACGCGACGATCGCAGATTTACGTTCAAATCGTTCGATATTTCCCGCAATGCAATGGTTATTATATCTAAAAATGAATTTCGCGCGCGAGAAATTATCGCTCTACATTGTTATTGTACATTGTTATAGCGATTTGTACACTGTTAAATTCGTAGTGTCCAATTATACTCAATTTGAGTCATTTTTAACCATTCTTATAAGTCGTCACTGTGCTCTTCTACACAATATTTCATTAATTTAACTAAAGCGATAGAGTTAAAATAATATCTATTGTTTTGTAAAACAAAAATAACTGTTATATATTTAATCCAATTGACTTTTTCATTCTTTAATATTTAACAGTGTATGCTACAGTCGATTAAAATTATCTTCACACATGTATATTACATTCTTTCTCCAATACGAATCGCATATTATCAAATATGTGCGTTTATAAATCAGCTGATTATTTCGCATAATTCATTATTTCGACTATTTCTAGCAGTTGCTAAAATGCTATCGAATTTAATTTTTTTTATTAAGTAACTGCTGCGATAAAAAGTCTATGTTAATGGTCTCAGTATTTTGAGAATCGCAATAATTTTCTATATTTCGAGAATTTCGCACTCATACCCACGGGAAATAAAGATTAGCTACTATGTAGCAAATTGTAAAATAGGGACAGCTAACATTTTTTGCAGCGAGAACAAAAGGTTTTGCTACTATTGCTAAATTATAGCTCTCGCTGCGAAAAATGTTAGGTGTCATTAAATTTGCTACAGTAGCTAATCTTTTTTTTTCCATGTACGCTTGATATTTTGTCGACAGTTTTCATACATTATTCATACGTAAATCCGGATAGTCTGTTTTAGATTTAGTCTATATTTTGTAGCAGGTACTAATTTTAATATTTATAATGTTAATGTTATATATTTCTATGAAATTTTTATGAACTAAAGACTGTCGATAATGTCAATATTCTTCAATTAGTCTTGGTCACTTGATGACTGAAAATTCACGCAAGGTCAACCGGTTTTAGTACTTATAATGGTACAATTAAATCAATGATATAATTAAGTTGATGATATAATTGATTTATCTTAAACTATTTTAATACAATCTCAGAATAGTTTCGCGCAAAAGCTATTTTTGCTAATAATATTTAACACGAAAAGATAGAAAATGTAAGGATATCTGTTTGAAATATTGGCTGCGTTCTGATATTCACTGCCGCAGTACTGAAAATCTATAGTTTACGTCACGTACACTATATTATAGATTTTCAGTATTATTATGGCAATGAATATCGGCACCACGGAAAGCGTGTTGAAATATTAGGTACTACATATTAATAGAATAATAAATTATAATAACGCAGATTATTTTTCTATCTTCTTAATTGCTCGTTAAAAAAACTGGTACAAAAAAAACCATACACAATTTCAAATGTATATTGATACGCCATTTCTGCACGGAAAGAACGGTTTTGATAAAGTAGCAACTATGAAAATTTAGCTATAGATGCGGATCTGAAATTGTTGCATCAACAAAATAATTATAGTAGGTCACTGAAGTATATGATGATAACGCTGTAAAAAATTGTTGACATTTTAAGCAATCAATTTGAGTGTTCTACATAATTATTTTGATGGTCCAACAATATTATTTTCAAATCTGTATATCTAGTTAAATTTTTAAATACTTCAGCACAACCCCGTTCTTTCCGTGTCAAGGATGATCAAGATTTCTTTCAACCTAGAAAAATAAATTTTTGTTGCGTCGCGCGCAATTCTTCCACGGGAGGGTCGATCGTCCATCTTGGCGAGATATAGAGACGGCCCACGAATTCCAGGCTGTATTCCGTGCGAGATGAACGATGGCCGATCTGGGCGGATGTCGTCCTAGGGAAGGTTGGTGAAGCTTTCAAAGGGATCGGCGAATGTTCGGCCGCGTCTTCCGGCGGGTCACGCTCGAAAGTGTTCGCCGGAAGTCCCGCTTTTCTGCATTCCTCCGCCAGCACCTACGGTCAGTAACACCAACGGCCACATTGAAATTCGTCTGAGACTCTCTCGTGTACTCTTTCTCTTTTTTTTTTCTGCCGTGCGTGGCTCGCCAACCGACAGAGTTTTTAAAGTACCTGGCTGAAAAATTGCCCGGTCAGGTGCTCGTACTTTTGCGGCCACGACCGTCGCGACAGGCCTTCGAGGAAGTTCGTTTCCTTGCTGAAATATTAACGAAATAATCATTATCGTTTCGTATATAACAATGAATCTACGTCGTTGTTATGAATATCAATTAAACTATTATTATTTCTATGGCGTATGCACTACCGAATATTATCTGCGGCCACTTTGTTTTTAAAGACATCACCGCGTTTCAGAGAAATTACCCTGTCAACCACCTTCTTACTTTCTTTATCTTGCTTTTCTTCGGACATTCGGACGGATATTTTTTCCGCACGGCGGAGCGATGTCTTCGATATTGAATCCAACCAAAGCGTATGCGCGGTTTGTTCGATACCTCGGATTGTTGCTATAGTTATCGCGCGCGGTAATATTGAAATTCCCGACCTGCATCTTCTGAAATAACTTTGGAACTTTCCCATGGCTTTTATGAATTATGTCGCGAATGAAATCTTTGCGAAGAAAAGAATGAAGTGCCGCACGGGCGCGTCAAAAGTGTCGTTTTAAGGGGATCAATTTCGAATTTTCGAGTTATATCAAATATCGGCGCGACTTTTTATACGACTCCTGGGGGCCGTAAATTTTCCAATTTTACCATATCCAACACCATATCGGATTATTCCGGAAGAATATCAAAATCGAAATAGATGGGAATTCCGCTTTGGTGAAGATCTCTCGTAAATCCGTTATTCGGTATAACATTTGTCGCGATCGCGGTAATCTCGTGGTTACAAAGCCAGCAGAGATAGGGGGATGAACACTAGAGAATCTTCTTCTGTCGAAGTGGCCGGGAAATAATCAAGCGAACGACGATAGCGTCTGTCTATCCGAGTTGGGGTACGTCTGCATCGACGGAGGTCGTCTCAAGTCGATGTTCGAGTGTATGAGAACGTACGACCGAAGGATATACTGTGTAGAGCGTACATCGAGGTAGAGAGAAGAAGAGAGAGACGCGTTTGTTAACAGAGGAGGTAGAGAAAGAGAGAGGAAGAAAGACGAAGAGAGAGAGAAAATGGAGACACTGCAGAGTGCAATGTACCCAGATTACGACTAATCTGCGCCCGAGACCGCTATTCGCAGTGCCTGTAACTTACATCGCTTAAAACATCAACCCCTGACTTCGGTGCCATAGTCTGCGCCTTCATCGCCGTCTCTCGCCATTCTCTCCCTCTCCCCCCTTCTTTCGGGCTTTCGATGTCGATCTATCCGTCTAGCCATCCGTCTTCCTTCGTCGTCGTAGCTTGCATCTCCATTCGATTTATACTCCTGGGAAAATCGCGCCATCCTTTATTCCTTCCTCTGTCCCGAAATTCGAAAGTTCATCGTCGTGCTAGCGTTCATCCGCTTGCTTAGCGCAGTAGTTGTCTAAGTAGTTTGCTGCCGGAAAACACTAAAACGAATTTTTATATGGAATCAGGATTGATCGCTAAGCTCAGAGAACGTAGCTATGCATTATATAATAGCCATTGTAAAAAAATACCTAAATAAATTCTAATTAAATAATTTTAAGCTTTCAAACATCTTTTTACACATTATATGATTTTATATAATACAATTATATAAATGTTCTTGAACAAGGTATACGCCTGTACAAGTAATGATACATGTATGAGTGTCCAGACACCGTATCCGTTTTTCACAATTTATTATTTGTTTGTTTAAATCCGCAAAAATCATAGGGGGGCGCGACGTGTCAAAATACCGATAAACCTATGTCAATTTATCTGCTCGGATAAAATCTTGGAAAAACAACACACAGTACGTGGCCTATGAATGATTATTTCGACTGCTAGAATGAATTAGAATGCGAACGATACCGACGATTCTAAATTGAAGTTTACCGCGCCGCTTATTTAGCGGGAATCGATTGGAAATTTTGCTTTGCTTTTCCAGCCGCAGACGCATATTTCGTGCTTCGGACGGGGTTTGTTTTTATCTAGTGCCAGGATTAACAGAGCTTTCTCTAACTGCTATAGAACAGTCATATAAAAGTCTGGCTGTGGGAGGGATGACCGAATGGGAGATTGCATGCATGCATACCACCGACCTTGACGTAAATATATCTGCGCACATCAGTATTAATAAATGCGATAACGTCTGCAGCTTGCCACGCCATTGTTTCATGAAATTACAAACATCCAGCAATCTCTCGGCAACAATTTCCCATTCTAATGAACGGCAACAACACGCGTGAGCGTGAATTTTCAATGAAATAACCGTACAGACTTATGCGATATTCACGCCTCGTATCGTCGAATGCATAATTATCTCCATCGCGTTTCAAAATTATATTTAAAAAAAAGCGATCTCGCGATTTAGACGTAAGATTTACGATAACGTCGGTGAAGTTTCGATCCCAGTCACTCGAGCTGGTATCGGATGGCAGAAAAATGAAGGAACATCAAGGCGGGAACGGGTGAAGAAGGAGGAACGAGGGGGGTACGTGGAAAAACTCGAGCAGAGGAGGTGCAAGCGCGATCTTAGCCATCGTCAAAAGTGCGAAAGAGGGGGGGAGAGAGAGAGAGAGAGAGAGAGAGAGAGAGAGAGAGAGAGAGAGAGAGAGAGAGAGAGAGGGAGAGAGAGAGAGTTCGTGGGTGTAGAGACACGGCGGGGTGTGCTGTAAATTACAAGCGGAACGCCAAACCGCTATGGTCTTCTCTCGGTGGCGCAGGGGTGTCTAGACGTATAGATAATGCCGGGTTGGCTTGGTGCGGCAGGGTAGACACAAGCTAGACGGTCCCCGGTTGATCCAGTCAGCCGAACCAGCCAGCCAGCTACTACCCGAACCAGCCAGCCAGCCAGCCCGCCAGCCAACCAGCCAACCAGCCAGTCAGCCGGGTTGCGCTAGACACATCGACCATGTTCCGTTTCTCTTCGTTTCTCCCGTTTCCACTATCTAGCTATCTATCCGCGTCTCTTTCTCGCGTCCGCCACGATCTACACGGTGGTCTCAAATTAAACAGCTTTTAATTTACCCGGCGAACTCTGTAACGAATTCGCAGTCGATCTCTCCGTGGTGAAAATTCGATTGATAAGTTTCACCGTCAAACCTCAGCAGGTACATAAATTCTGTTCTTTTTAATACGGAAATAATCCTTCTATGATCTCAATTATAAAAAGAATATTATTAAAATGACAATATTTGCAAGGAAACAATCGTATCATTTTCTTCGCATAAAATTATTTTTTACGCTTTTCTATTTTTTATATTAATTATCAGTTTACATCGTTTTAAGTCCAACGTTTCCCATGGAATCTGAAAGGTCTTATCTTGTCGAGAATTAAATCTTTTAATAACTAAACTTTAAATTAACCAAAATTAAAGGAAAGCCTCGACTACGAGGTAAAGAATACACTTATAAAAATTGGTATGGTTTAAATTTGGAAGCACCCTGTATGTATGCGCACTGGCTGCGTTCTCGTCTTACTCGCCTATATATGCAACGCAACCGGATTTCCCATCGTTCTCGTCGCGCCAGCCGGCTCACGGAGGACGAGAGGGCCTCCTCACCTCTCTCATGCATTCGGCGCGGCCAGGAGATGCAAATCTCCAATAGCATCACCTGATATCCAAGATCCCATTGGCAGCAATCGTGACGTGGATGATGCACGAGATCGTCGCTCGACTGCCAACCTCTCCTATCGCCTCGTCATCTCTCTCTCTCTCTCTCTCTCTTTCTCTCTATTTCTCACCCCCGCCAACAGTCACTCGTGTATGCACCGCGAACGCATAGAATTATTCCGTTTCTCCGCGTGCCAGGAATCTCTCTCTCCTTCGTCGCGTTCTAGAAAACACCCGACCCTTGAACGCGATTGCCGCACACTCCCGCGCTGACTGCGACAGCTGCAATCTCGGAAAAATAGGGAACTTAGACGTCGCTCATAACCCTCGCATTGCAAGACGTCCCGGATTGTCCGGATTTTTATTAAGAGGACCTTTCGAAGTTTATTGCCAGAAAATAATGCTTTTCAATATTAAAAGAAATATTTTAATTTTTATGCTTAAAATCTAATAGCGATATATATTGTAATTTGTGCGATATCGAAAAGTATTATGACTCAAATCGATCCTCTGATGATAAAAATAAAAAAGTTGTTAGTAACAAAATAAGTTTCACAAAACGGAATTTACTTGAAGTGAATATCTCATATTTTCGGATCTCTGCTTTTTCTGAGATATCATTAGGCATTCTTTGAGAAAGAGTTAGTAGTCTGTCAATTATATCGAAATTCTAAAAGTAGCATATGCTGATTTCATTATATAATATTGCGGTACAGAACTGTTCTTTTTTTTCTTCTATATAAAAGCCCGTTCTTCGGGGATCTGTCAATTATGCAAGATATAGGCACGTAGGCACACACTTATCATGGCGATAGCATCGTGATCTTGAGTTCCTAGTACAGCGTTGCGACTTGGGACGTCCATATCGCATCAACAACGCAATCGCGTGCAATTTTACGTCACGTAAAGTTTCTCGTATGATGTATTTTTTCCGCGGAAAAAAAAACCCAGATCTTTTTACAACTCACAGAAATACTGCGATCGTGGCGTAACTGCCGAATTAAAGGAAGACGGGCCCGGCGCATTAAGTTGGATCACGGCGGAGCTCGTACGTCGCCGAAGGTAACGCCTTCGTAATCGTTTTCCGCCGTATTTTTTTCACGCTGTGGTCCTTCGCGCCACCGCCACCGAGGACGCGGTTGTTTATCAGAACGGGCTATAACGAGGGATTAAGAACACGAGATACGGCGACCAACGTCTGCATCCTCTCCTCTCATCTGTATCTCCCAAAGCGCGGCGGCGCGGCGCGGCAGCCACCAGCCACCGTCCTTCGCTAACCGCGGTGGCGTTTTAATCGGCCGACTCTCCGATACATAAATCCACGTTAAATAATACGGCAGTTAACAGCGCCATTAAGCCGTTCGAGATACCACCGCGAAACCGAGAACGCAAGCCGCCGCTCTCGCAAAGTCGGTATTTATTGATACCGCTGGAGCAGCCGACGTCATTCGCGGACGACGACGCGCAATGTCGCGACGCGCCACCGAGAAATATTGTATCGCTTTGCTAGCTCGCCCCATTCGCGCGACCAACGCGGGCAAATGCCTGTGCTTTGCGACTCCGTCCTGACCGCCGCTTTCATTGCTCTCCTCGTAAATCGCTCAAAACAGAAAACATCCCTGAGTTAACCCGACGGCGGCGCTATACGCGTTGAGAAGTGGCGAAATGTTTTAAAGATTTCTACAACGGGGATAAAACTATCATCCTAATTACTTTTTCAAATTATATGTATAAGTACTACGTGGAAAAAATGTAGGGAAAAGTCTGTTAGGAAAATTACATAAAATAAAACAGAATAATTCTTTATAATGTATTAAAATATGATTAAAATGAGAAAGAAAAATTATTAAATATTTTAAAAACTTTTTCGATAAGCATCTTATCGTCTTTTTCATGCTACTTGACGCAAATAATTTGGACTGAAATAGATAATTATTAAAATTATACCGCGACAAATTTTTTGTTACAATAGTTTCGGGGATTATCAGGAATCAATTATTTGGAACGTCGGATTCTCACTGGAGTGTGACGATAACTCTCGCCAATTACTATCGATTTCTCCTGGGCGAATATTTTATACCGGCACCACCGTCGTTACGTTTTGTCAACGTAGGTCTTGGCGTTCATTCGGCGCCAAGACGAATAAAGATTCCAAAGGGATACGACTCGTTAATCAAACTGACCCGAACTCTCGCGTTCTCGTTGGCGGGGGAGACAAGGGGAACGTATTGTTTCCGGTGCCGCGATGTGATTTGTTTCTCAGTTCTTCATTCTTAAACGATCGTCAGGAACGATTTGAGTCGTTGACTACGATAATCTCATCGCGGTGCCGTTCCTCGACCGAGTCGGTCTCCGTTAATCACGAGACCGACGATGCGACGCATCCCGCGCTCTTAATGACAAATCCTCTTTGATTATTTCTGTTGCGAAACGACGGAGATGTAATTCGGGGATATTCCGGAGGGTGGAAAGCAGCGTGGCGGAGTCGCTTTCTCGGAGTAACGCGGCCCGATTGTAAAGCCGCAGCCGTGCAGCAATAATCATAACTCGCAAGGACGCGTAGCCGTTGCTACATAGTACATCCCTTCCTCTCGCCCTTCCGTCGCGGTTTCTTCGCCTTTTTCGCGCTTTAACGAGCGACCGCGACAATCAACGCGGTGTCTGCACTCTGCACTGCCGCCGCCGTCGCACTCGCCCGCGTCGCCGGCTCTCGCAACCGCGCGATCCAATCTCATCCGCGTGCACGGCGAACTTTTTACAACTCTCCGCTTCTCCCGTCCGCGAGGTCGCGAGCCCCCGGGGCGCGGTGGGCACCCTCTCTTCTTCGCGAATTACGCGAAAACGCCGGTATAGTTCTCCGGCAGACAGTTTTCTCGGCGCGACGCCGCGTTGAAATGACTCACTATTTCCGTGCCTCGGCCGTGAAACAAGAAGTTAACGCCGCCCCTCATTTTCCTCCCTTTACAGCCGCCTTAGTCTAAGGGACGCGACAAGATCTTATCTTGACTTCTGCCGGTTGCGTTTATGCACTCGTCTGGTGCTCCGAGAAAGACGACAGTGCTAACGACTCTTGTCGGCAAAAATTATGTAAAGCGTGAGCCAATACATATCTGAAATATCCTAGATTTTCATTGTCTTGGCACTAAAAATATTGCGATAATCTACTAAACGATTAATTTACAATTTATATTAAAAGTAGCGCAATGTAAAGAAAAATTCTCTTAAAGCTTCTAAAATTGGTAATTTATAATAATATAAAATATTCATACAAATATATAATGTAACAATATAATAGTAATCTAATTTAATCTAATCTATAAAAATATGTATATATATTTATAAAGTTATATAAATATTCTTTTAAGAAATAAAGAAAAATGTGTATATTTTATGTTATTTGTTTAAAATTAAAAAAATTAAAAAAATTATTATTCTGACGTAAATCCCCCGCGTTATTTTGCTCGACATAAAAAAGAAGGTTGACATTACTCGTATAATAAAGCCGAGAGTTGCAGAGGAGATAATTTAATGACTCATTATGGAACATGCGCACTTACGCCTGATAAGACAATTAGACACAACAAAATCAGGCGATGTGTGCAAATAATTCACACTCCTTTCTCGACGCGCGTGTATTTAATTCGACGAAAACATCGCCTTATCACGCGCGACTTTTATCGCCCGACGCTTTCGCGTATGACGTCCGAGTCACACGGACTGCCGTCCGTATAAAAATCCACAGGAAATCGCGTGAGATCTTAAAATAGCAGAAAATAGCGGAAATTTATTTCAACGGAAGATACTTAGATTTTTTTTATTACTGTATTTTGCACACATGCGTGTCTGATGGAAGTAGACTCAGAGATTTGCTATGACTTTGTATATCTTACGCACACATCTAATTGATAAATGCATACGAGACTTTGATAGAGAAGATGACATCATGGTATAACACAGCGTATGTTTTATTTGCCAAGCGTATTGCTCAAGCATGCCTAGACTTTGCATTACGACATCCGCGCTCTTGAGAACTCGTCGCATCTTCAGACTTGTACACGAAAGATTGCGTGTGTCATTTGTGCAACGTGCAAATCATACTGAGACTAATTATCGCGGTAAACCTCGTCGAAATAACTGTTATCGACAAAATAAAATCATCCAAAAATGAAAATTACAAAGATGGTTTAATTTATATGATTGTAATTTTATTTTGTTTTAATTAATTTTTAAAACGATTACAATTCTTACGCCAAAAAGATCATAATTTTGTTCAGTGTAACATATGTATAGTATATATGTTCAGTGTAGATATGTAAATTGTATACTATCATGCATGAGAAAGCGTGAAAAAGAAACGCTTTATAAAGATGTTTATCATTGAATTAATTTCAGATATTTACATTTCAATTTCTTTAGCATGATGTCCCTCAATCAGATAAAAGGATTAAGAATTGATATTTAGTACAAAAATGCAAGGGAACAGACAGATCTTTTAGTTCGCGATTTCGAGATGCAACATAGGACGACCGTTTCGCCGTCGATTTTCGGACGGAAGTGCTTAAATCGCACTTTAATTCTATTCGTCGGAGCACGGCGCCTTGCGTACGTGGTGAAATTCCGAAAAAAGGTAGATCAAAGCGACAGGGAGGCAACAGCGCGGGGGCTGTCCGCCGCAGACACGAGACGCGAGAACCCATCGCCGAAAGGAAGACGAAACGACTCGAATAAAAGCTGAAATCCTCGAAACCACCCTACGAAATCGCCCTGCGCGCCGAGTATCACGTCCGCCACCCCGTACGACGCCCCCTCGTACCCTCGTATAACCCGTCCCTTCTCCCCCCTCGCCATCCCCCTCTCCCCCGACCACCTTTCCCTCCCGTTCTCCTAGTGCAATTCACCCGCGCCAGACATCAGACGTCCTCGCAGCCGTAGCCACAACAGTTATAACCGTTGACGTTTTTGTCCCTCATTTCATCGTTGCTACATTCTCGCATTGTCTCGCGCGCGGAGAGATCTCTTTTCTCTTCCTTCTTTTCTCGCTCCGTTTCGCGCGGTTCATCTGGTTATCTGTCTATTTACAGCCTGTTTGGTCTTCAATTAATGCTTTAGTCCACCATTGTTCCCACGTCATTGAGAAAGTACTCCATTAAGTTTCTATCTTATTAAGTATGAACGTTTAATTCTCTGAATATTATTATGACTTTCGCGTATTTCTCAGCGGAATTGACACAACGGACGAGGTTATATTTAAAGTGCCCCGATGGTCTCATCGATACTAAAATATTGTAAAGTTATTTTTGATTTATGTATTACAATAGTTTCCCATGTAAAATTTTACAGTAGATTATTTCTATAAAAACAATAAATTAAAATTAATTTAATCGTTTAAAAAAAAATCCTAATTGATCAAGGTTAATTGTTTCTATAGTTTAATTCTTTAATAACATTTAAGTTTTAATTAAAAATTCTTTGTTACCTATATAGTTATATGCAAGGTTTACAAAAAGGAAATTTCTTTTCTTTAACTTCTAAATACTAAAAACGATACTATCTCTGATGGCCTGGGGAACGATAGGGAGTCGATCTAACACATATCATATACTGTTTCCCTTTCGTAGATGCAATCGCATCATATATATTCGGCGATATATACATATATATATATGTATGTATATTCATCGCTAAGACTTGCAAGGTCGCCATCAAGGTGCCTCGTTCTCGAAAATGGATCGATGCGACTGTCTCGAAGAAAAGCGTTCGTTTATAATTCATGGGAATGGCAGAGTATAAAATCGTAAGAGATTATATAGTCCACCTACTCCAAATAAATGAATAATACTAAAAGTATTCATTCTAACACGTAATAATACGCAAACAATTGAAAATATGAAATAATGTACCTGCAATCTACATTTGGAGAATCTCTTAATTGGAAGAATCTCCCGTATCTCAAAATTGAAAGATAGCTGAATAATTTACACCAAATTTCTCGAACGTCTTCGATCGTCGGCTCATTCAACATCGCCGAAAGTGACTTTCCAATCCCCGAGCGAACTATACCGTCGAGACGTAACACGGGGATTCCCGATACCGGAGAAGGATTCACAGGGAGAAGACGAGACGAGACGGGACGAGACGAGCGCGAAGCTATACGTCGCGATGTAAGGCGTCTAGACGCCCCAGTGAGCGTGCCACTTGAAGATGCCGTCTCGTCTGAGCAAGGATCGCGTTATATCCCGACGGAGGTAACGCGGGAATGTTCGATTTCGTATGCGAAAAGGAAGGGCAGGAGGGCGAGGGTGAGCCAGAACAATGGGGTAAACGGTATGTGCACGTATGCCCCGGTGCGATGCGATGCGGGGGAGGGAGGGACGTCGCGACGCGTCGCGTCGCGTCGCATCGTGTCGCATCGCCGCGGACAGACAGACGGACGGCGGCGCTGCGGGAAATTACGTCGCACGCACGGAACGACCACGAAACCGTAACTCCTGTCCCCGTCCACCTCCCCGTCGTCCCTCCGGGGCATCAGGAGATCCTGATGTCCTCCTTCCTGCCCACTTGCGGACGTCGGTCAGCCACCTGTCCCCGCCATATCCTGCTCCAACGACCGACCGTTCGCCACCTCGTGTTCACGCTTCCGGGAGGCCGACGATCACGCTTCCGGGAGAACATCGGCGAGACACACGGAGACACGGTCATTCCGACTCCGTTTATTTTCGCGACGATGATTGTCGCTTGCGCGCACACAGGATATTTCAAAACCAGCAAATGTCTTTTTAATTGCGCAAATATGCTTTTTTTGATCAATTTGGAATCGAGCTTTTTCTAACAGGGATATGTCGTTGAAGTCGGTTATTTATTGCTTTTTCAATTTTTTACGCATTGTTTTATTTTTATATTTTACCTAAATTTCGATTTAAGAATCTATTGGAATAGAATCTACTTGAAATTAACTGAAACATATGATCTCTTAATTAATTACTAAAACTATAGATATATGTTCCAACATTTTCAACGAAAAATCGACAAACAGACGAAAGAATTCTAGTTCAATATAGCTCAAAGAATATTGTTGAGTAGAGGCTCCGTTGGAAATCCAATCAAGTAGGAAACAGGGCTAATTAAGAGCCATTCGCCGATATTGATGCGAAAAAATTTTTTCTTTATTCAGTCAATAGTTTGTTCGAATGTTTCGGTCCTAGTTTAGACCATCTTCAGCATCTAACAAATACACAATATAAATACACAAACATAAATTAGCAATTTGTCCGTTATTTCTACAGCAAGACACTTACATGATAAATGTGTGGCAAATTAATTGACAAACGGAAATCATCCTACGAATGTCGAGGAATATATCTAAGTCTTCTCTGGGTACCCGACACAAAGGATGGAGATAATGTCGACTCCTAAATAAATCTTATGTAAAATTGTAAAATGTGTGGGTATGATAATATATGTAGAGGAAACTTACCCTTCCCCCCCCCATTCGCACGACGAACCGCTTTCAAAGAATATTGTTTTTTGGATTATATTTTCTGAACATCCGCCATATAAATCGGCAATCGATACAATAATCGATTGCAACAGGTTGCTCTTAAAGCCGAATACTTGAAATATTACGGCAATTATCACGAGCAGTCTCGCGTTACGAAGTAATATACGATTGTCATAACTGTAATTTAGATTTGTCCGTGAAATGCGAATAGGTCCAACGAAGGAACAGAATAACGGAGCAGAAACACTCACGAGACGAATTCATGCGTACTGATATCGGAGACGTAGGCGGCGAGCGAGATCTTCGTCGCCATGATAGCCCTGTGTTCTTTCAAATCGTGCGTGCGAGCGACGCAGCAAAGTCGAATTACACATCAAAGAGAATGAGTAATACTTGCAACGTCAGGAAATCCCGCGCTTTTATCTTCTACACGCGCGATCTTAAGGTAGTCGTCTCGTCAGGGCATGTATTAGATAAAGTTTTCGATTTCGGATTTTATATCAAATTATATGATCAGCTTTGCAGTCGATTTTTTCTGTGGCTTCTTACCGACTATGTTACAACAGATTTTTTATATATTACATTAAAATACAAAAAATAAGATAGGTGAAAATAAAACACAGAAAACAAACTTTATCTGTAGCGTAAAGTGTCAAAATGTGTTGAATAATTAATAAATTTCAAACAAATTTCATAAAAATTCATTAGAATTATTTTTTTCATAAATTATATTTTTTATTATAAATTTTTGAGTTGCAAGTATCAATAAATCTATCTCAATTTCTAGAATAATAAAGCAAAATTGATGATGCAACATATTACAAACTCTGTGCCAAAAAGTGAAACATAACCTTCATTACGTGACGCACTTCTTGGCATCGGGAATTTAAGGGAAAAACTAACATACAGATAAACTATTACTTATCTAATCGATAATGTGATTCGTACTGAACATGTTCATATAACCATTATGACGTTTTAATACTTACATAATACTAAAAATCAGCAGTTTGACGTTCGCTACCACTAAGGTGTGTCACCTAGGAATGCCCTTCGGGAGCCACTGAAACGCACGAGTCGCCCCATTCACTGTCGGTAATTTAAGTACGAAACATTTAAAAAAAAAGTGTTTACCGACTATTTACTCTAGAAAATCGATCTTGAAAATCACAAATTTTGCGTTACTTCATACAGACGGCCAGAAAAAGAAGGCTCTATCACGGTTTCAATCACATATTTTCGCATTTTTCGATTAGATGAAGTGAGAAAAAAAAACATTGCTTTTTGTACATTAGATTTCGAAGAATCCGATGCAACCATAAAATATATAGTTTACCGGAGATTTCGCTACTAATTTTTTAGTTTATTTTAGTGAAAATGCGGTAATCGAGTAGACATTTTTTGGTCGAGGTGAGGTTGGGAAGACTTAGCAACGCCGCCTGACTAATCACTGTAGTTGCAGATTATGGGGCTCGTCTTTCTTAGCCGACGTGGATAGTGATTGACACCCCTGTCATGCGTTTTGAAACCTTTTCTCAGTAATTGTCAAAATTCAATCGAAAAGTATTTTTCTCATTTGTAACCTTTCTCGACGACTCGCATGATCAGCTGATGAAAACGGAGTCAAATGAAAAAATCACATAATTTGGAAAAAGTAACATACTTTGTCACGTATGAAATTTTACACCATACGTCATAAAATTATTTTTCCCTTAGCAAAAATTGCCTGAAATATATTTCTGAACGTAAAAACCTACAAACAGTCACATGACTAGCACGTAGCGAGATACGCCTACCTTAATAGCAATATCTTCCTTTTGACTTTGTAACGCACGCCGGCGAGGCGACGGCGGCAGCCGAGTCGTCGCTATATGATTTGCATGTTATTAAACATTAATTCAACGCACATTAATCTAACTGCGACAGCCGTCTGCGATGAGCGAACGAAGTTGTAGTAAAAGATGTCGAAGTCATTTTTATTTGTTTTCATGGCAAATAATCTTGCTTTTTTAGAAGAATCAGTTTTCTCAAATATCTTTTATTGGATCTGAAATACAATCTGTGTATAAATATCCGATAGAAGAAAAATTTTTCTCTTGAAATGATCGTTAGATATTAGAACGTTTTCGTTACCAAAACAAATACTTAATGATTTTATACGATTCTTGTACAACAACACATAAATAAGATTTTAAAAATTAACTTAAGATGCATATATGATATTTGCCGCTTGTCCCTTTTAAAAATAAAAAAAAAATTTCTCTCGTTTTTAAAAATACATTTCCATTCAGATGATACTAAATCTTATAATATTATTTGCTAAATACGCGATATTTTAGCTGAAAGATAATTTGATATCTCGAGAGGATATAATTTGAAATAATTTTAAAGCAAAAATGCATTTTTCTCTACGGAAGCACCGCCGGCGGAAAAACGCGAATTCTCAGCGCGACATTCTTATGAGAAAACTATGGAAATGACAGATGTCTCCTCATCTAGAATATCTTCGTCTCGACCTGGGCCGACCCAGCTCGGCTCGGTCCAAGTGCGAACTCTCTATCGTCACTTGATAAAAAACAGTTCGCCGCATCCCCGGTTTATGCCGATGCATTGGCGTAATGCTCCACAGACTTCGATTGCATCAAAACAAGTTAACGCGAAATCATCGTATAAATGTGAAAAAGTTAATCTGCTTTAACAGTGTGCTTTTTCTATCATGTTCTCAACATTTGTCATCAAATATTCATTAAAAAGAGGCCTATATCGTATTAGTATATCTGCAAATATTATATATTATTTAATTATAATATATATTAAAATCATATAGATATCAGATGTATCGATGAACGATATCGATAGAAAGATCGAAGCATTGAGGAAAAATGCATTTGTAAAAAAATATTCGCAGCTAAGGCTTCGCGCGATTTTATAAATGTCGTTCGAGACTTCGAACTCTGAACGAGTATCCACGGACGTATCGCAGCAGTCACCTGGACAGGCGACCGATGCACACCGGTCGTGCCTCGCATTTGTGCCTCGCATATCTAATCGGAACACGTGCGTTGGCGAAGGTCGGTGCAGGTGTGAGCGCGACGACGATTCCGGGAGGTCGCTTCTCGACGTCGATTTCCATCGAAATAATGTCGAACGCGTCTCGTGTATCCCGGTGCGCGTCGACGCCATTGTAGAAATTATCCCCTGCGACCCCCTGGACCGTCTGAGCGGTGTCTAGCCAGCGCCCCCTACCTCGAACCGGCTGAGCTCTCGCCCCCGCTGAGCCCTCTCTCTCACTCGGTCACCCTGTCCTCCCCCTCGCCGCCCGCCCTCCCGTCTCCCGCTGTCTTCGTCGAGCACGTTCGTACCCGCGTTTCCCCTCGCTCTCTCTCTCGTGGGGCCCCATGAAACCCAACCGACCAACCAACCAACCCGACCAACCACCCGCCCACCCACTTTGCCTAACCCGTCGCCGTCGCCACCGTCCCCCCACCGTCCCCCTTCGGTACCCACAATCTCTCTCTCCGCGCCGACCTTCTCTCCTCGGTCGTGCGGGGGTGCGGGGGTGCAGTCTAGCCAGCGACTATAGTTCCCGCGGTACGGCGGCGTTATATTATATACTGGGCGGCCAGATGCACCGCACCGAACAGCTCGCGCGAACTATATTCGCTGAAAACCCATCGATGGAATGGAGATGCCGAAACCCGCTTTCTTTCCCGCACTTGCTCTAAGTGCATCCGCGATTCTCTCTAGAGTAGTCTAGAGCATTGTACGGAGCACCGAACTGACAGATTGTATGGTGCTTACTGGGAAAGAACTTAGTTCGAAGAGACTTATGTAGAATAATTGCTTATATACACATATGTAGACTCACACGAGCATAGTCACATTTCCATTAGTATCATACTAGTATTGTAATTTAATAGTATGCTAGTTATATATACTTGATAATAAGCATAAACTTAAAAATTCAAAGACTTAGCTTTATATCTACAACGAAGCAGTCAACTAATCCTGCTCGTTAAATATCATATAATCTTTTGTATAACAGAGTCGCTTGCATAATGCATTATTCCTTAATATGAAATCACTTAATTATTCACGGTACATAGTTTGAACATTATATCCAATAATGTTCATCAAATACCTGTATAGAATAATCTCCGGAATATTTTAAATTTAATACGTAATCAGGATTTTTCAAAAGTTTGAATTGGTTGGAAGATTGACAGTCCAAACAAATTATTCATGCAATTTGTATCCAATTCCACGATCAATGAATGTATTCTAAAAATAAATTCTACTCATTGAGAAAAGTTTTTGCTCAACATATGGCTTTAATCGTGGTTAGGAAATATCTATGAGATATAATACGTCGATTTGTTCCGCTCGGTAGGACGCAAGATGTTAGGCGGATGAGGCGGATCGTTTGCAAGCCTCGTGAAATGCATGAAAACAGTGACTCGATTCGACGGGATCGAAGTGATTTAATGGTCTCGCGTATTAAAGGAGCTCTAATCCCGTTAGCGAGACGGGTCAGGTGGACGGGAATGGGGATGATCTTGTTCTAACAACGGTCTCTCGGTGTTTGTGACTCATCAGAAGATTTAGTGACTGGTCTTACACAGCTGCGTTATCCTCTTATAATTGTAATATAAAAAAATAAAATCATATCTCATGCTAATAGAGCATTCCGTGAAACAAGTTTATTTGTGGATTAAACTGTAATAAATTCTCAAATAAAATATCTATTAAAATAAAATTACATTCTAAAATTTATCAAAAAGATTTCTTACTCGTATTTTTTTAAGGCATAATATTTCGGTAAAATACTTTAATTTTCAAGACTAAATGTCTTCTAAAACATTCGTTTTAAGAAGTTAGATTGTTAGATAGTAAGTCTGCGAATAATAACGCTTCAATAATCGTGACTTTCGTCCCTGTACGTTTGGTAAATGAGTGTGTGTGTGAGAAAATTAAATAATATCAGTTCGATATCGCAATTACCGTGCCGAAAGATTTTCTTGCTGTCTAAAGATTTCGCTACGGCATCATTGTCTAATGTCTACCAAAACCGCTACCAAGTGAATGGTGGAACGCACGCGACAGGCTCCCTTGCGCTTTTCAGACTTGCCTTCTTCTCTCGTCGCGTGACTCAAAACGATTACCGATGCCTTTGCCCTAGCAGGGAGCACAAGTTCGTTTAGCTTTGCTTTTGATTGGGGTAGGTTCCAAAGTATAACCGGGGCGTGTTATCGCGATGCAACGAAAGACTTTCGTCTATGCCGTGACGAGGTCAGCGACGGTCGACCGTTAATTAAGATTTCGAATAACGAATCCTACGAAAAATTTGCAAGTCTGATTCGCATGATTCGAACACAATTAAATCTATTAAAAGGGTGGTTTTTCCGACGTACGAGACATTTCATTCTCTTTGACTCGCGTATATATTCTTTTTATTTAATACCGTTAAGTGAAGAGAGAGAGAGAGAGAGAGAGAGAGAGAGAGAGAGAGAGAGAGAGAGAGAGAGAGAGAGAGAGAGAGAGAGAGAGAGAGAGAGAGAGAGAGAGAGACTGTCAACACAAGGTGCAAATCATGATGGTATATTTAACGTCGAGTCGGTCGAGTATATGTTAGCGGGAATAAACAACTTTAGATAAAATTTTCATTTCCACTTAGCATTCGGTCGATTTGGTCAAGCTATACGAGTATATGACTAATACCGCGAGCGCGTCGAATGTCAACACGGGACGTGAATCGGAGGCGGGCGGACACGTTTAGTGCCATGCTAAATATGCGCCGAGAATACGCGCGGCCTTTGTCTCCTCATGCGTACGTACTACGTACGCCGCGCCCGCGCCCGCGCCGCGGCCGTGTCGGCGTCAGAGCGGCTGTTGACTTTGATATCGAGGTGAGCCGTTATATGTACGTAGCCAATGGTAACGCCACTAACGCCGGCAGGCAGGCTATCCCTGGCAGGACAGGGGCCAGATGGTTGTCGTAGGTTAGTGATCGATAAAAAACCCATTTCCCCCGTGTATGCGCGCGCGATGGCCGTGCATTACTACTTCTATTACAAGCCCTGCGCGCGTTTTACCGTGTGCCGAGGGTTCGAGTGGCGTCATCGTCATCGCGAGATCGTTTTGTTGCGTTCGTTCGCGCGGAAGATCAATGGACAGGGCGACGACGACGACGACGGCGACGGCGACGACGAGCCGAACCGAGCCGAGCAGGCCGGCCGGGGCTTGTTGAAAAGCACGGAAATGGGACGCACGTATGAACGGTAATGCGACCAAGGAAGTGCGCACAAACTGCACGTTCAACGAGCACCCTACGAGTTCGTTCCGCCTCGATATACGGGAGACTCGGGATCGCGAAAGCGAGACAAACTAGTTGAGTATTCGTCTCAAGTGCCATTCTGCGATGGCCAGGGGTGAAATGTAACAAAAGACCGTGTGTGACGATTGTTTATAATTCTTTTTATTGATTATAATTATATTATCGGTATTTATTTGATATACATATTTATTATATCAATACGTAAAGGCGAACCGAGTCTTTATATTCGAACATTGCACAGTTTATTGTTACGTGTCTCTAATTCTTATCTTATGCCACTTTCCCTTGAATATGGATATAAATTGTTTTAATATTTTGATTATAAAATTTTCAGATATATATTTTTATTATATATGTATTTTTTTATTCCCAGGTACACTAATATGTTTATGTGACGTTGTTAGAACACATAAGTTTAATTATCCCGATGTGTAGCATAGGGTCACGCAAATATCGTTACGATTTCAACGCAACCCTCACTCATTGTCAGTCCGTTCCTGCGAGAAACAAGCAAATAAATTGAACACGTGCATCTCTTTTACGGTATAGGTGCATCGTTACGATGTCTGTCATCGGGTAGAATTGCTATTCTCGATCGATCGTGCATTCGCGATATTATCTAAAATATCAATACGAAATTATGCAAAGAAGTGTGCAGGTCATTAATGTAATGAATGCTATTCTTCGCTCATATCAGAGATAATTCCAGCATATTTCAATAATAAAGGCTCCTGGTCCCTGAGCCGAGAACTCTGCGTTGACGGTGGCGCCGTACCGTCGCGGCAGAAATAAGAACTCTCTCCTCTCACTCTCTCCAATGGAGAATTCTGTCTTGTGACACGTTGACAACCTATTTTGCGTTGCGTTAAATTTCTTTATTATTCGCTCTGTACATGTGCTATAACGTTTAACGTATTCGTGAAACTCGTAAAATTGACCGTATGGTAAGATTTGCAAGAAATTCATATGCGGAAGGAACATTCTCCACTCCTTTCGATAGTCGAAAACGGCTTGTTTTTCCGTATGTTATTTAGGCTTCGTTTTATGGCTGTTTGTTTATTGTAGAGGGAAAAGGATAGTATCCGGTCAATTTTAGAAGTGTGCTGAAACGATCTATAGTGATTTTTTTTATTGAAATGTCTTTTTATTTCGGAAAATACCGCAACATAAAATAGGGTAATTTCTCGCCTCGATAGCAAGAAATTCAATATGGCTGCGGTGACTACCCAGGAGCCTTAAATCCGTAATGTATAATAAATATGTGTAATATTATATACATAATATATATAATAATCGTACGTAACGTAATATACCATCTGATTCCTCGATAAAGTTGGAGGTGCGATTAAATTCTCCTTGTGCTCTCTAGAGAGATACATTTGTATCGCAAATATTTTCACGCGACTCGAAGCACATTTTCATAACGGCTACTCGTCTTTAACGAACGCTGCCTCTCGCTCCACCGAGTATGTTTTGGTACACGGGCGCCGAGGCTTCCCGTCTCTAAAATCCTTTCGCGCACGTGCGGCAATATGATGTAACGCGGCGATGTACACGCGGCGGAGCCGTTCGCGCAAAAATACACGAGACGCACGCACGTACGCACGCATGCTGGTATGCGCGCACGAACGAAAACACGCCCGTGTCTAAAAATAGTCGGGCGTGAGTCAACTCGTGGGTCTAAATAGGAGGTTCGCCGCATTTAGAGCTCGTATCTAGATTATATACGGTCCACATACGCGAAATAACCCAGAAAATACACGACTGCCGAAAGAAGGTCGATTGTAACGCAGCCGCTGACGCGCGCATCCACGAAATGCGATGGGCCGGAATAAAACGCGACAAGATACACGCCTTCGCTTGGCGAGCGATAGCGCCGCCGAACGGGTCGGGAATTCCTGTCAGCGGCAGAATCCGACGCTCCCTTCGTCCCGATTGCGATTACCCCGCGTGTTTGTTATTCATAACGAGATTTGCCTCGATATTGGCAAGTTGCCCGTACAATGAAATAAAATGTTTTTTTTTCTCTCGCGTCCACACGACTGTCGCGAGCGCAACCGAAAGCAGAAAAATCTCGCCGCGAGGGAGAAATCTCAGTCGGAATTTCGTTCGTTCGGGGATGATGTAATTACGACAATTTATGAATGAAACATACGCTCTCTCTCTGATAAACCTAATCGCGGGGAACTTTGATCGCCGGAGCGAATCTCGACGCCTTTTTGCTGCGAGATCGAAAGCTATCGCGCGATAATTACTCATCGGAGTCTACGTCATGACAAATGAAGCAATTTGCGCGTTCGGGAGTATCGTACGCGTTTGCGGTCGCGGCGTTGATTAAAAAGAGCCCGGGATCTGAAGGGACCGGTTTGGGGGTCGTCGTGCTACGCACGAGAGAAAAGAGTCGCGGGTGGGTCGTAGGTCGTATAGGACGACGCGAGGGAGTGTTGGAAGAGCAAGTAAAGTCAGAATTACACGCGTCCTCCCGAGGAAAATTCAATTCGCGGTCACTTTGACGTCTCCTCTCGCCGAGAGTCGAGTCCGATACCCGTGCCGATACGGCACTCTCTCCACGAGGTAGATATGACCGTCTTTGTTCGGGCCGCTGCTCGACTACATCGCGCTCCCTTCCCCCTCGTGCCGCGTCACCGCCGTCACCGCCGCCGCCGACGCCGCCGCCGCCCCTCGTCGTTTACGAGCGCACAATCTCGACAGTTTTATCCTGTTGCCTATATCGCGTCGCGTTCTCTCTCCGCTGGTGCCCGTGTATCGGGACACACGGGCACGGCCGCAGACTCGTACGTACATACGGTACGCGGGGCGGCCGGTAACAATTCCTAACCAAAAAGGAGTCACCCTCGCCTCCTCCTCCTCCTCCCCTTCCCGGGTGCGTCTGACTGCGACCGTCATCGGAGCGCGGCGTCGAGACGGCGGCCGACGCCGGGGGTGACGGCGGAAAGGGACGAGGAGCGAAAGAGGAGAAGGAGGAGGGTACCAAACACCCGGCGTAGGACCGTGGAGAGAGGCGGAAAGGGCGAGAGAAGGAGAAAGGGGGAAGGAAAGAGTCGGGGGTTTCGGGGACACCCGCCGAAAGAGGTGGCGGTGAGAAAAGGACCGATGACGAGGCGACGGGACGAGACGAGGGAGACGGCGCGATTGTCTGCGCGAGGGAGAGAGCGAGCGCGCGAGCGAGCCCGGGCGCGTGTCGACGGGTGAGGGTAGGGGAGGGGGGCGGCGAGAGGGAAGAAGTGGAGTACGGACCGACGGCGGCGGGCCATGGGGCCGCGGCTGGCTGGTGCCGGGGGGACGGGACTAGGTATTCGCGTGACGTTGCGTCTAGACGCCCCCTCCATCTCAACCCGAAACGACGGTACGGCGCGGAGCCGCGGCGGTGGCGGCGGTGGCGGCGGTGGCGGCGGTGGCGGCGGTGGCGGTGGCGGCGGTGGCGGTGGCGGCGGCGGCGGCGGCGGCGGCAGCCATGTAACGCGTCGAGCGAGAAACGTTTCGGGTTTCGGGTTTCGGCTCCCTCTGGTCCACGTGCACGCGAATCGGCAACGGTCGGCGTTTCGATCGCGCGTTGTTAGATGGCAACACGCGGGGTTCGCTGGATTACGAACGGACGTATAAACGTGAGACTTGCCCAATTTGGAGAGAGAGAGGCAGATGGATAAATAAATAGATAAAAGGAGGGAAAGGGAGAGAAATGTTTTATCCGATTATTTGTAGATAGCCACATGTAATCTCGAACTTCATTTATTCATTTATCGGATTTTGTTTTTCTGTGTATAAAAACTGAAAAGAAACTATACAGAGATAATCGGAAATTAATCTAAAAAAAAAAAAAAAAAAAAAAAAATTAAAAGAAGATTTAGGTCGGTGACGATACTTCTATATTAAAAAATTAATCTATATTATATAAATCTCGCAAAAAAAAGATATTTTTACGTAATTATAAAATTTTATTATTAATTTTCAGCAGCAAAGTTATATTTTTCTCACGTTGCAAAAAAGTAGCGCTTTCCCGGAGTTTTATTATTTTACGTTAGATCTTTATTTTTATCCCGTGGTTCTCAATTAACTTTGTTAATTGAGAAAGATATTAGCAACATATCGACCCCATTTGTTCAATTGGAAGATATTCTTTCGTTTATATGAAGAACTTAATCAGACATTATTTTAGGTGTATTTTTTTGCCTTTAATATTTCTAGCTTTGTATCCATGTTTTATAGATGACAAGATATCACCATTTTAACATTCTTATCGTGACCTATCGATGATTTAATATATATCTGTAAAGAATACATCAATAATCTGTCGACACCTATCTTGCTTACCAGACGGTCTTAATGTTGTGTCGGGACACTGGTCACCCTGTCTGGCGTGTATTTTTTCACGTACACGCCACGCACACGTATCCGCGCGCCAGACGGGCAAATAAAGCTCGATCCAGATTCAATGCCTCGTTTGGCTTCTTCAGCCGTCAACGAGAGCTATAACAATCGAATACGTGACAAGCGGTAGTTGCATGTGTTTATGACGATCGCAGTTTGCGCTCGTAAAGCTCGATTGGCTGGCCCCTTAAGGCATCCCCCGGTCCCCCGGTCCCTGTGTTCCTTGTTTTAAGGCCGGGCAAACGCGCGACCAACTTTCCTAGCGGGGATTATCGATGCGTGCCACCGGGATGCGCGTGGCATTAATTGATTTAAATACCGATTCGAAAATTAAATGTATTAAAGACCGTACGTATCAAACTAATAGATGACAAACATTCATTAAAAAATTGGTAGTATAATTGAAACGAATCGTACCGCGAGAACTACTTGCCTAAACACATTAAACTATAACCTTATTTTTTTTTGTTTTCCAAAGAACTTTGTGTTTAACAAGTATATCCACTCATAAAAATAAGAAAATAAAATTGACTGACTTTTTTTATAAGCGATATTTTCGAGATAAGAAAAAACTAATTTCCTATGCTTCAATATCATACGTAATCTCCTATGTAATTCAACAGCAATCTTGTTTACGGTTTCACCAATAGCATTAATAATAGTGTACAAATGATAGACAGGATAGATGAAAAGATTGTACTTGAAAGCAACGAATAAAGGATTGCTGAATAAAGGATTAAGTACGTAACCGACTGCTCTTGTATGCAACATTATTTCGCGCCCGTTTTTTTTTGTCAGTCGCTCTACCGCGTCGTTCGCAGAAAAATACGTGTTCGAGGGAAATTGGATTCGAAATGTGACCGTCGAATCTCGTGTCACCCGGGGTTGTCGCATGGGCTACCAACAACCGATAAACGCAAGCGATTCGATTTGCGTTCGATTTCGCCGAATACAAGGCGTCTCTATTGCGAACGGCGACGATATCGCCGAGAGAAATTTACCTAAGGTGATTCGCTCGAAACAGGCACGCGTATGATCGGAAGACGGAAATGGTGGAAAGAGGATGTAAGAGAGAAAATAGGGGGTGACTAGGACGAAGGGAAGAGAAAGCGCGCGCGTTATCGCAAAGGGGACATTCTTTGCGGTCACGATCACAGAAAATAGAGGAGGAGATTGCGCGCTTATACAGGCAGGCTTAAACTGTTATATAGAATATCGTAAAAGGAACGGATATCCTATCGACGAAGAAACGGAGGAGATTGAGCGATTGAAGTGTACGTTTTATAGCCGTATCAGCGAACGCGAGAAGATAACGCTTTAATTATTTAGCTTCTATTTTGTTCCAGAGGACAAATTCACCGGAGATAGATAAGAAGGTCAATTTTATTGAGTTTTGTAAAAAATAATCTAAAGAATCTCGCCCAAAATGGGTCATTCAGCTCATTGGCGTACAACCAACATTGAATTATATGCCAGTTTGTAGGTATTGTTGTGTACATCATTAGAAAAATAAGTTTAGGTTCTGGGACGGTGGGCGAGAGAGAAGTTATATGTATATAACCGGTTCAATTACCAATCTTAATATATGTATACTTATTCATTATTATCTTCACCGTTAAAATTGTCAGAAAATGATATAAAAATATCTTCAATATGCTCCGACAGTAGCTTGATTCTTTCGTTTGAGTGTTTTTTTCTTTCGGCCGAAAAAAAATGTAAACCGGCCTGACTTAGCCCAACAACCCAATATATTATTTTGTATAAAATTAGTGATATTATAATATTTAAGTTAAATAGGGTAAAGTTTTTGCCAATTAGCTAATATTACATATGGTAATATGTGAAATTCACGCCCCAGAAAATATTTTTTCCAACGTTTCTGTGAGACTTGTGTGTGAGACTATGTTATTATTATTATTTCAGTCAACCTCTTTTACAAATGCATATAGTCAAGTGTGTGCGTTCATGGCTCAAAACCCTTTAATAAAATGGGCGAGATTCTTTTATCTAGGAAATATCGTATTTATATATATTAACATTTTAATAAAAATTTTAGATGAATCCTATCTTTATACGTGTATCTGGAGACCCAAAAGCGTAAAAATTACAAAAAAAATACGTCGATATATATATATGTATATATATGTATATACATAAATAAGTGCATTAAAATCGTTTAACAAAATTGATACTCGCTTATAATTGGCGGAATCGAAGCAATTGAATCCGATGACCCTGCAGAAGTGGGAGTTGACTGGCGAGAGGAAGATGTGGATTGCGAGAGGCGAGAAGAGCCGTACGAAGGAAAGTACGGGAGCAGAGGAGCGTCTTCGTTTTACAATTAAATTTAGTCGTCAACCGAGAAGCACGTTTTTAAAATAGTTCCCATTCTTAGCTAGTTAGCTTGCCATGTAGGCACGTAAGCAACGCGACTCGATACGTCCTAACGGCGCCTTTAGTGTTATTGTCGTGACGCGAGGATCATCCTCTCGGTTGATTCCAAACTTCCCGGCGGTATCATTCAGCACGGAAACCAAAACAGCAGCGTGTTTCTGAAAATACGTTGGATCCTTCGCATAATTTCGCTTAGTCTGCAGCCTCGTTAAGGGTGATCCGTACAAAACTGCCCTTCTTTTCACTTAAATATATCTCTATTCGTAATCTTCGTGTGTTATAAAGTTTATACAAGTTACGACACTCTATATTTTACTTTCGTACATTGTCTTTTAAACGTGCAACTTTTTTTAAATTTTGCATGTATATTTTGCGTAGATTTGAGTTGCGAAATGTCTTTCGTCGATGACGTGCGTTCCATGCTCCCGCGTACGCGAGGCGATGCGTGACGCGAGTGACGCGCGTGTTTCACGTACTTCACGTCACTCTTTCCTTGCAGCTGCAGGATATTATTATCCTTCGGTTGTAGTCATAATAGAAAATAGTAGCGAGCCGCCTTGGACTTGTGTTAGTAATATCGCGTGAAATGGTAAAAAAAAAAACCGTAGCAGATGCTGCACCGTTTAGTCTGAGACCCACTTAGCTCGTGTTTACTACTATAGTGCGCATGTAGAGTGCAGTCTGACATATCCATATTGAACTATCGACGTATGTATACGCGAAAATACAATCCGGATCAACGCACACAGAGCGTAAAAGATAATAGGGCGCGCCTTGCTCGAACGTTAACCCTTGTGCCCCTGTCATTTCAACTGATTATTCGCAATTGTCGATTGATACGTTACTCGAGTGATAATCCAACCGTGCTATGCGATTTGACGATTAACCATAATTATAAGTGATTGTTCAAAATCGCCTGCGTAAATGTCATTGTGCATAATTAAGCGCGGTATTGAACGCCTAATTACGCGAATTATATTATTATTTGATTTAATGCACACATGCAAGGGGGATATTTGACAACGCATCGTAAAAATATAAACACAAGAACGAGAAATTTAGTCATAAATGAAAGAATTTTTTAAAGAGAAAATGATGAGAGATAAGGATATGTCTAATTGTAAGTTATATCCTTATTTCTAAGTTATTTTATGGAACTTTTATCTTTAAAAAGTTCTTGATTATATATTCTTACGAGACGGTCATATTTTAGGATTTAATAATGTAAAGATAAATCTTAAGAAATCGTGTATGTGACACGAGGGAGACTTACGGGAGTTCAGAGAGTTGCGAACCTGATGACATGAAAGAGACAGGTCGTTTTCAAGAAGGGAAAAAATATTAGGTTCTCTGGCCGAGTGTGATAATCGAGTGTGAGTACATTTTATTGTAAAAGAATCGAAGCATTAATAAAATAATGTTTGGTTATTTGTAATCAAGTAAATAAGTAATTAATTAATTGTTACAAACATTTCGGTAATTTGACACGATATATTCTGACGCGTCGGCGCGTACGTACCGAAATTAACAAAAGACAGAAAACTTCGATGTCACGTGCTTGAGATAGAGTAGATAAGGCTGCACGCGAGTTAAATAAAATCGCAAAATTACTTACTATTATTCTATTCTATTTGTTATATTTATCATGTAGTTGTACTTTAATTTTTTAAAATTAAATTCGCACACACACAATAGTAAAACTTAATTTTTTATTTGGTGCCAAGCGAATTTTATTTCAACAGAATTTTAATTTGAGATTTAGATATTTAAAATATTGGGAGAGGATATATATCGTTTGATTCAATTTTCCAATAAATACCATATAACTATAATTATAATATAACAAATTAATACAAATATATTCTATATACATATTAGCTATATAAATATTTTATACGGCAAATATTTATTCCAATATTAATAACACTTATCGCGAAAAGAATGCCGTCGATATGAACCGCCGTGCAATATCGCCGCGCGTATACTTAAATCTCCGATCGAGAACACTACCCGTCGGTGGTTTACATCTCGGCGAGAGACACGCGAACGAACGAGGGGGGGAGATCGCGACAAAAATGTCTTTGTCGGTGCCTCCGCGCGCATACTTCGACGGTCCAACAATTACATTCCACGCGTCGTTCCGCGTCGTCCATCCCCGAGAGTTCGTCTCTCCTTCGACCTCCCCCCGGCGCATCCCCTCGCCCCCGTTCTATATTCCATCTGTGCGATTCTCCGAACGGTTCCCGCCTGGAAAATTTCGATACACGAGACGCCGCGCCGCGCCGCGCCGTACGGTCACTCGTGAGATCAAAGCTGCACCCTTTACGTGCCCGGCATTTCAATACGTCTCTACCCTGTCTTCGACGGACTTGGCCCCGGATTCCGCTTTTGATTTTCGCGCGAGAGGGTGTCGCGGTGCCACGTCGCGCGTCGTGACGTTTCAATTTGTACCTTCCCGGGCAAATTTACGGGCGACTTTGTAGATTTACGCTGTATTGGCTGGCGCGCGTCGCCTCGGGAGCAAAAAAATCTCGATCAGCAACTCTCTCTCTCTCTCTCTCAGCAATCTCTCACACGCGTTGCTGAATTAACAGTTTCACCGGACAGAAGGTTTATATGCAAATGAAATTTATGCTTTATGTGCACAGACGTGGAATGCTCTTCACGAATTAATTTACGGCAACGTTACGCGCACATATGTTCCAAATGTGCGAACATAATTTTTCGAAAAATCGATAACGGCTGCCAAATGTGAAATACGATTTGAATGACGCTCTATGGAATCACGTGGTAAAATAATGGATCTCCTCTCTTGGGTGTATTTTAAACGTACTCGCAGTCGCTCGTATAATATTATTCTCTCCGTATCTTTCGCATATTATCCCGCGCCGCGTAATGATACGGGTGCGCGTGCATATGTACCGCGTGTGTGAAGAGCGCGCCATACGTATATGCGCATGCATGCAAATACATACAGTATTTACCTTCGCATCTGTAGCGTCGTGCGAATTTTAGATTTTCAATAAGTTGTTAACAAATGGAATAGATTAAATTAATTTCCAATAACTGGTCTACGAAATGGATCAAGATATACGTCATCAAACCGTAACGAAATACTCTATTTGATTTTTCTTGTTTCTACATAAATCAGGTATCTGCGTTCAAAACGTTAAACGCGCAAGGTTAATTGCCTGTACGGGGACACATGAGTAACGGAGACCCTTGTTTTTTTATCCGTCGAACAGGCCTGCGGCGAAAATTTATTTGGCTAAGGGCATCGTCGGCGAGGCTGCCTCTCGCTACGACACTGTACTCGCAATCTGTCTGCTCGCAGTCTGAGTGGTGGTGTAGCGACGGCGGCGGCGGCGGCGCGGCGGTGGCGATGTTGGTGCAGACGGCGTTGCTCCGCTGCCGGAGAGAGGGTGGAAGTCGGAGGTCCTCCCGTCTAGACTAACCCCCCAGCTTCTCCCCCGATCCACCCCCGGCAGACAGGCCAACCAAACCGTTCGAGTGAACCGCTCTCTCCGGCTCCTACTCTGCACTGCCGCCGCGCACCCCCTTAAAAAGTTAAAATACTCTGTCCTCGCGCCTCCGTCTACCAACCCCCAGACTGCTCCACCCGTCGCCGTCCCCGGTCCCCCGCGCTGCACCGATCGTCGGTCCGCACAGCTCCTTCGTCGTCGTAGTCGTGCTCGTCATCTCGGCGTGTGGCAACCCTTCTAAGATTTTATTATTACCATTTCTAGTAGACACCTTCTTTCGCTTTCTCTTCGTTCTTATCCGGCCCTCCGCTTTCTCCGCGCGTCTTTTTTGCGCGGGTGGGATAGGCTGGAGGGCACACAGGGGCAACCTATAGCGTTCTCCCCCGACCGACGTGGCTTCTTTGAATTTATTTCGCGTAGACGAGGCGCGGCTGAGTGCGCCCGTCTTTCAAATTGTTTTAATGGAGGATGCATTGTGCGCGCCGTCCGTCGCGATCACGCCACTTGCGAATCCCTTTCTGTCGAGAAAGCCGTCCTCTTCGGACGGCGAAATATATGTCTGACATTTAAATGCGAAAGCGCCCGTTAATTTGAAATTCATTCCTTTGATAGTCGGCTCCTCTCGTTTGACTCGCGCGCGCGAGAGTTCTGTTCGACGCGGGCTTATTTCCTCTTCCTCGTCTCAAGTCTTTCTCTCGTGTAATGCGTCTGTCGCCAAAGTATCGAGTTGACTTCTCCATTCATGAACTAGGGGGATGTATGAAATGTTTAAGTTGGCCTTGATCCCTCGCGGAAGGTCGGATGAGTACTGTTCCGCCAGCATACTTTATAAACTCGACAACTTTTTTCTTATATACATCTTGAGGATTGTTGTACACGCGAGGTCGTGAATGTCTTAACACATGAATTCAGAGATTCAGACGTTTATATCGGGGCTTATATAAAAACGCATGCTACGATATGTGCACAATTTATTAGGACATTAACGACCTTATGTGAACTTTTAAAGAGATAATTGTTTCGAAATACTTGAATGTCTAATTAATGCCATTTCATTATCGCAGTTTTTATTCATAAGACAAAATTTAACGTGGAGGAAGGAAGATTGAGTATTAACGTATATATTAACTTTCGTCTGAATCCATTTTTTTTACATCCTCGGAGGGTATATGTGGGTCTGTCACGTTCGGCGTTATTTTTCCCCATCTTAAATCTTAAAGTATTTTTTTTTATTTTTAAAAAATCTGAAAAAATTGTGAAATTGATTCGTCTGTATTGTAGTTGACGATTTTATAATCATTTTGATAAGCATCGTTCATTTAATATAATATTTTCTGGCAGGCTTGCAAGTTTTTTATACAGTTACGGGCAGATATCATTTTGGCTCAGACGCCATAGACTCACATAAACAGACGGAGGATTAAAAGTTCGTAAAAAGAATCGCAAAAACTATTTGTTCTTCCCAATCGACAGCAAAAACACATTACGAGAAAGGAATATATGGACTAGTCAATTTTTATCGATAAATCAATAAGGTGGGGAAGATTTGGGCCTGTCCTGCGCCTTGCCTAAGAAAATCGCAACCCTCCCTCATCACGCTCGACCTTCCACCTTGAATACCTGTAGAACACAGATCCGCTCGACCCCGCCCTCGTTGTTCGCGACGATCAATCGTCAACCGATGAACACGACCCTCGTTCCGCCGGCGTAACTGCGGACAATTTCATTGACAATTGCCACGCATCCAATCACGCACAGACACATAGGATGCACCCAGCGCATGCACACGTCCGCACACTTATACGCGCGCGTCATCGGTCCGTGCATTCGTACTCGGCCAGCAGCAATCGAATCGCCGCCGACGCCGACGGTGCGCGGTGGTGGAGGAGGAGGCAGCGGCGGCGGCGGCGGCGGTTGCAGCCTCATCGGTATCGCGCGTCCCTCGGGAATCGGCACCCGTCTCGCTGAAATTCGCGCACGAGTGTGCGTTTGATGGACGTGCAGATAGGAGGATGAGTACGATCGAGGTCAAGAGAGACAGAGGGAGGGAGAGAAATAGGTCCGAGGTTCTGTCTGCGCGCAACCGTGACGGACGTTGCATTCAAACGACGATAAGTCTCGGGGCTTTGAAGACACCGGTCAACAGCGGGATAAGAAGCGTCGAGGAGGGGGGGGTCAACGACTCGTTGACAGCCAGACGGGCGGACGCGGGCCAGACCAGTGCATCAGTCTGCTCGGGGCGATGGAACGGCGGGGCTGGGGGGGAGGGAAGGTAACGGGCAGCAAAAGAGAGAGGAGGATAGTGTGTGCGCGCGTGCGATGCAGAGAAGGAAAAAAGCGAACGATCGCGGACAAGGACGAGGCGCGGTAGCGAGCGGGGTTAAAGAAAGCCGTAGAGAGAAAGAGTATATCGCTGTTATTATCGCCATCGACTTTTATCGCCAGACGATAACTCCCGGCGCTCCCGACGGCTACCCTAGACGTTCCGGCGATGCTTTTTTCTCGCTCTTGTTTCCCTCCGCTTCCCTACTGTTCCTCTTTTTCACGCCCTCGGCCGCCCCCGTTTCGCCAACGCTTGTTTCCGATGCATCTCGCGTCGCAATGGGTCCTTCGTTTCATTTGCGCCTTTCTTTGTGCCACCCTTCCTTTTGTTTCTCGCTCTAAGGCTCGGATATATATTTGTTTCATTTTTAATGCAAAAAAAATACAAGACAATGTAGTTAAAGTGAATGAATTTAAAAAAAGTTCGAACATATCAAATGAGGGATGAAAACCCTTGGTTCTTCTGCTTATTAAAACGAGCGCGATAATGCACTAACAGAAATGGAAGTCAGAATATCAGGAAACTCGGATTTCAATGCTATATATAAGATGGCTCTGATGCGATTTCGCTAACACCCGTTAGCGCGACTCGCAATCAACCAAAGTAAATTATTTATTCTGTCTGTGATTTAGCAATTATATGTATACTGCTATTTGAAAGTTTACTACCAATCAATTAATTTTAATTAGCAAACATAGAAATAACTCTTATAATAAAGTGTTTTGTTATGAATTACGATTTAATTGTAAAAAAATGTATTATAATAATTTAAATAATTAATAATTTTGATATAATAATCTTGGTAATAATAAAAAATAATCTTAATTTATTTGTTATAAATAGAACAATTGATATATAAGATACATTTTATTGTTCCAAGAAAGTCTCTAAATAAAGTTGAATTCTCTGAAATTACTTATATCAATCAATTTACAATCATATTTTTAATGAAAAACTTCGTTGAAATTAATCTTTTTTGCGGCACGATACTGTTTAATAAGTAAATCCTGAGAATTAATTTGATATTCACAAACGGGATAGGCAATTTATGTTATTTAATAACGATTAATATTATGCAATGAAATAGATTTCACGTTATTAAAATATTTATATCGCTTCTTATAAAGACAAGTTATCAATAAAGGCTAAATATTATAGGTTACAAAAAATTTCAATAGACTGGCTTATTTATTACTAAAAAAAAATTATAATTAATTATTATTGGCATACTTTTTAATAAATAAATTAGTTAATATAAAAATATATTACCTGACAGTGTATATATTTTCTGTCTAGTTTATATTTCTGTTTGTGACATATTGCACATTGAAAAAAAATCTCTAAATATTGTTTTCTCTTATAGCAGCTTATAATATTTAATTTTGAATTAAATCTACGAATAATTAAATACAGCTATGGAATTATATTTAAAAAACATTGAGGCAATGAAAATCTAAGGTAATGTAACTAAATTGACAATTTTTCTCTATCGTGTTATATAACTTTTTTTCATTTTACATAAACATACATAGAAAAATGAATATTTTATTCCAACTTTATTATTTATGAGAGACCACTGTAAAGGAATTTAACTATTAAATTTTATAGTATTTTTAAAAAGTATCAATATTCTATTAGATGTCATTTTCTTTTTTTCTCCTCGCTTCTGATTATACAGTTATAAATTCAAAAATTGACTCCGTTATGAACCAGTCAAAAAACTCGCGATACGAAGTTATATAATAAATACAATTATTAATATATTATTTTTTTTAGTTCTCAATTTTGAAAATTTTAATCGTGTTGGCATAATTCGTGTATAAAAAACAAATTGATAATTTTAATAAATTAATAATTATTTTAATTCTAAGATTAAATATTTGTACTAATCTGTCATAATCCATGCACCTGTTCTCATAGATAATAGATCTCTACCGAGATCTCTACGAAACGTTACATATATGTATATTTTTATACTCTATTCTTATATGTTCTTCTTATGCTTGCAATTCGATACATACATCTATATACACACATATTTGATATAATTTTTACACAAATCCGTTGCTAAAATGAAATATAATAATTTACTGATCTCGTGGTTAGTGCAGCGTTGTTTGATGCCTCTCAGGTTTCCTCCTTCTCCTCTCAAACTCTTTTATTACTGTCATACACAACACTCACGAAAACACAGTTAATTACGCGCGTACTAATTGCCAGAACAGAATAATCATACACTTTGTACGGAGTTTCCGACATTAATCCTGCATTGTATTTAATACTGCAATCAAAAATTTTAAAGCGGAAAAGTATGTAGAAAACGATCGATATATTTGAGTATTACTTTGCGCTTTTAACCCGCAATGAGCAGATTGGTCAGAAATTCAAAATGTAACGCGAGATACATTTGGAGATCTAAGCATTATTACCGAAATCATTATCTCGGCAATTGATTAACCGCGCGCGTTAATAGCTTGTACGAAATAATCGTTTTGGGATAATAGATAATGCGTCGATACACGGAGCGGTATGCTCCGCTAATTGCCGACTCGAATCTCACCTGAATGATAACACGACGGTGCGCGAACACCGTATACCTTTCGTTGTTACCAAAACAAACACCAAGATTGCGTACGCCAGCCGTTTCGCTCCCACGAAATGAACATACAGTGGATCAAAAAAGTATTTGTGCGCATTTAGTTTTCTTACAATAACCTTATTCGAAGGAATAATCAATAATACATTTAAGTATTTATTCTTTCGAATAAAATTTTTATGTAAGAAAACTGGGTGTGCAAATACTTTTTTTATCCACTATACTTGGAAATAAATGTATGTCGAATATTCTGTTCCTTGTATTTTAAGTTAATTTCAATAACTGACAATAAGTCATCATAATACATCTTGTACTTTATTTCGTGGACTTATTAGCATTATCTTGTAACAAATTCTGTTCAGAGGTTTTGGAATAGAAATATTGTTCCTAATATTATAATTTTGAATTTGCTTCAATTCGGTTGATATAAATGTATAATAATATTAACGGCAAATTGTAACTTGCATCCGAATTATTTAGTTCCTTTTCTTTTTTAATAACAATTGCGATTTAATTTTTTTCTTTTTTTCTTAATATGTTAAAACCACACAATTTTATTGTTCTCGGAACATAAAAACTTAGAAAGAGAATAATAATAAAGTAACTATAAATACTTTTTTAATCAAAACGAAAATAAGCTTTATATTTCAAATGAATAATAAATTTATTATTGCTATTATATTCATATCAAATTTGTAAACGATTTTTTACACAAGCCGATATCTCATTCAAATCAATATGCAGTATAAGAAAATTATCATTTAGTGTTATATTTCTCTCGTCAATTAGGATTCAAGCAACGATATTGTTCTTTCAATCCAACGGAATTTATTATTATCTTAGACGATGCTAACAAGTTCATGGAGCAAAGCAATAATGCGCAATGACAATTATTGAAATTCATTTAAACTACAAGAAGAAATGCAGAATATTCGGTGTTACTTCATAATACGTTCTACACACATATGTATATCTATATAGTTATTTCATAGACGAAGTATCTCGTGGAGCAAGACGGCTGGAGTATGGCCTTGCAGGCCTTGGTGTTTGTTTTGGTGACGGCATGCAAAGGCTTAGGCAAGGCCACCGCGCGCCGCGCGCCTTGTTGTCATTCGAACGGCGGGACTTGAGGCGGCAGGTAGCAGCGCGAGTTGCTCCATGTTTCACCGCGTTATGCACATCGAAACGTAATTGAGTCGAATAGCAAAAGACACCGAATTCAATTATTCCTACGAACAATTAATAATTAGTAATTATCAGCGCGCGCATTTAATTAACTCACGTGATTAACGTATCGGCTATTGTCGGAACGAATATTTTGCGTAACTTATTACCTCATTTACACCAGGGAACGAAACGATAGGTAATGGAAATTATAAATTATTGGTTTGTTACGACTATTTGCGGTCGATAATGATTGTTGTAACAATGCTTAGTTTCAAATCGTCGAGTTTCGAATTTATCGCTGATTTGTTCACTTTCGGATTAAGAGCACGAAGTAATACACGCGTACATCGATTATTAATTAACTATTAATAATACACATTTCATTGAATCAGAATAAACCTTATACGTATTTTTTTTTTCGTATTATTCTCTTATCGCAGTATTAAATACAATTAATGTCGGAAGTGTCGTACAAAGTGCCGTGCGATTATTCCATTCTGGCAATTAGTACGTGCGTAATTAACCATGTTTTCGCGAGTGTTGTGTACGAATGCAACGGGGGAGTCTGGGAGGAGAAGGAGCGACTTGAGAGACATCGGACAACGGCAGAGTAACAATGAGGGTCAGTAAATTATTATATATATTTTATCTGTGAGATAAATAGATCTCCGTGAAAACTATATCAGTTATGTATAATATGTAGATGTAGATATAGAGATATATGTAGATATAAAGCATAAGAAGAGTATAAGAATGTATATATAACGCGTTTTGTAGAGATCTATTATCTATAGGAACGGATGGACTATGACATATTAGTACACATATTTAATCTTGGAATTAAAATAATTATCAATTTATTAAACATATTGTACAGGAATATTGCGTCAACGCAATTAAATTTTTCAGAATTGAAATTGAGGACACTGTAAAGAGATAATACATTAATAATTTCATTTAATTATAACTTTGTATCGTGAATTTTTAATGAGATTATAATAAACTCAATTTTTGAGTTTACAGCTGGTTGGATAAGTAATCAGAAATGAGGGGAAAGAGAAATTAATAAAATGATTGATAAGTAGAATATTGACATTTTTGAAATATAAAATTCTTATTTAAAATTTCCTTCGTAGTGTTCTTATTATATTATATCATGGATAATAAAAATTGGAACAAGATTTTTATTCTTTTATGTATATTTATGTAAAATAAAAATAAATTTTTATATATCACAATAGAAAAGAAATAATTTAATTTATTATTGTAAATATTATTTTATTTTCTCCTTCCGTTAATAGTTTTTAATATAATTCAAGGTTTTTTATATATATCCGAGTTTTTGGATATTATATATAACTTGACATATAGAAAAACAATATTTAGATTTCTTTGATGTACATTTCACAAATAGATATATATATATATATATATATATATATATATAAATAAAAGAAAATATTAAATATTTAAATTCGACTATTAGACAATGTATTTCAATTAGTTTAGTTAATTAAAAAACACGCTAATAATGATTAATTATACTTATAATTATAATTATAAACAATTTTTTTTTCTCTTTCATAACCCATCCATCTTTATTTTAATTTATTGATAAATATATTTTATATCGCTTGAAATAAGAGCCTTTAAAATAATGCGAGGTCCAATATAACTATCTCATCGCAGATTTAGGTTTACGAAATTTCCAAACAGTTGTACACTTTAATACAGTCAGATTTCGCCGGAATAATTTCGTTTCTCCACTATCAGCAAAATTTATTATCAAATTAATGTGTTATAAAATGTGATTGATCAAATTGTCTGTCTCAAAATATGAAATTTTATTCTGAGTATCTCACTTGACACGCTTTCTGATACGAGATTCGTGTAACGATTCACTATAAATATACCTATACGGGCCTTAATCTGAATACTGAGACACGACGTGAAAAGTTTACGGGCGAATAGAGGGCTATAAAACATTAATGACATTTATTATTCCCCTCTGTACTTCAATTCAATATATCGTCTCTTAAATTAGCTACCGCTATGAGAGAAAGAGAGAGAGAGAGAGAGAGAGAGAGAGAGAGAGAGAGAGAGAGAGGGAGGGATATCTCTGCGGATGAAGCGAATGGCTATACGTCTTCATCTATCTATAGTAGCGTTTAATGTTTTCATTACTACCGTCTCGGGTGTGCGTCTTTTATCGTAATTTCAAAAGAATTATCGCTTAATTCGTGGGCGTCGTTTTTTCTGTTGGTCCAACGTCCACACGCGTCAGTATTCTCTCTCGTACAGACGCTTTTCCGCGAAAAGCAATAAATGTCCGTCCTTCTCTCTCTCTCTCTCGTCGTCTTTTAGCGCCGACGTTTGGCGATAAGAACGATGCACGCAAAAGAACGGAGTCTTTTTCGCGGGATTCGTTCGGATCTCGCGTTTGATTACCGGTAATCCAATTTGCGCGCAGCGTTTCGCGCGAGAGGCACATGTAAACATACATCACATTACGCACCGTCGAAACGTATTTTTCAACGGTCGCGCCCGGGCTCGTTCGGCCTGATGCACGGGATGCACCTCTATCGGGATGCGGAGTCGTCCAATTATCTGAAATGATGCGTATCGTTGTGTGATCAAAGCGCCAATAATAAGGAAGGAAAGGGTCATCCTCCGCCCGTCATCGCACTCTTGTAAACAACGCGAGCTCGGCGATGCCGTCACGTATATAACTTGATGTGCGCGCGGCATATCAATTTTTTACGATGCACTCGGCGTGATATTTAACTTTTCGCCGTCATGTGAGCCCCGTCGCGTTTGAAAGTCCGTAAATTGAATAATTGGAAAAAAGTAATGGATGGATTCAAATCGAATCGAGTATCAATTTTGTACACCCGTGTCTCACTTTCCGTATATATTTATTAAAGCATCGACCAGAGTGTCTAAATTAATTACATCCGTTTTCATATTCGCCATCTTTTTAACAGTGATTCTAACGGTACGTATAAAGATAGAAAATTGTATCAGCTATTAGTGCTAACGAATGTTGATATACGCGCTCTATGTTTTAGCACCACGCGCGCCTGTAAATTAAAATATGAAATTTTTGATATTTTTTATGTAGAAAAAACAGATGGCATTTTGAAGGAGAAAGAGAGAGGAAGAGCAAGAGAAATGGGATTATTTTCACGTGTCCCATTTAACGTGTATGATTGATTTCTCCGCCATACTAACGGTGATATATATTATTCAACATAATGTAGCGTAATTACACATAATTTATATATCGCGACATAATATACGCATAATTTAATTACGGATAATTACATCACATGCGACGTTGCATTCAATATTGTCAGGGTTGACAGGTGAATAACGGACAGAGTCGTATGTATCTCGCTGTAAATACGGAGCCTTAAATGCAGACGAAGAGTTTGTCGAGGTCTATAAAACCGATTTCCTTTTTCGCAATCGACTTGTCTTGTCACCGCGGATTCGCGCGGTCGATGCGTATTACAATAAGTACGCGTCACGATGCCCGGGGCTCGCGAGAATCAAAGCATCTGCTTTTTCACGACGAACGTGATCCGTGCGCCTACGTTTCCTTTTCTTTCTCACCGCGCCGCCGACGACTCGCCAAACTCGCGCTATCTTTCTCTCTCCCGCATTCCCCCTCGGAGCGCTGCTTATCGCATTGTCAGTTTAGCACACAAGGCTCGTCCACGTACGCCACGCATGACGAACGCGGCGATATGACGCCGCTCGCTGTGCGTGACGTTTACGATCGGTGTCTTGAAACCGGCAGGTGCAGCCACGTACGTCGCTCGTAAAAATTCAGTTTGCTTGCAGAGAGAGGCCTCCATGCCTTCCTCGCGCGTTTTTCTCCCCTTCTCACCAGCTCCGCCGGTTTGATGAGATAATAACGTTAACGCTTAAATGTGTGTGCGTGAAAACACCGCGCACCGGTCTGTAGCTTGTAAAACTTATTTTCCAATTATGGACACTTGACAATACCAAATGTGTTTTTATTGCATTAGCTACAATGTCAATTAACAAAATTATTTTTATTATATACATATATATACTTCGAGGAACAATAAAATACGTTGAAAACAGCAAGTCGTCGGCCACATGCTCTTTATTCGTGAATGTTTATTATTATTAAAAGGATCGTGAGCTTGTAATTATTTGAAGAATAAGATGCGTTTCAACCGATATTGGCAGAAACATTACTACGAATCGTAATCAATTAAGTTTTTAGTCTGTATTATAGCAAGTAGTGTCTAAAGTACCATTTAAATTTGATTTAAAAAGAAACAGAGTATATATTAGCTAAAATAAAATTTATCAGAGTATAATCGAGAGCGAGAGCGAAAGAGAGAGAGGCGGGGGAGGAAAGAGAGAAGAAGAAGAAGAAGAATCGACTTCCTAATAGCGTTTGACAAAAGAATGCACTGTTTGTTCCTGACACCTTGAGATTAAAATGATGGGGGTCACACCCGTCTCGCATAGGACATTCCAAACGTAACAATGATTTTGACTCGATTGTTTCTTGTTATCTGCGCCGAACCAGTCATGCATGAATTTCCATAAGAGCATAAAGATAAACGCACAAGTATCGTCGCTAATAAAAGGTCTAGCGTGAATCCCGTATAGAATGCGCGACGTTTCGCGCTTATGCACCTCGCACGCTCACGCTCACGGACGTTATGCAAATTCGCGAAAATCAAATCGTCACCTCGGGCAGACGCGCGCGAGCGTTTGAACAAGAAGGGAGGGGGAAAAAAATCGCGCGCTCGCGCGAAAGGATCGACTGTCTCTCATCTGACGACTAACGCGCACGGGATGCGAGGTGCATAAATAAATTCCGGAGCCGAGGCCGAAGAGCGATGCGAGGCCGCGGAGTATCTCGCCGGGGCATCCCGTATAGATCGCTTTTGCCATTACGGGACATCATGCGGGGCCGCCGACAAAAATAAACTCGCCTTGACAGAGACAGATCGCCTCGCTCATCCGCGAGTACTATAAGGTAAACGTACCAGTGGCCGCACACTTAAGCCACAATTCAGATTGTGATACAAATTTAGTCCATTTAGACGCATGCTTGGTACAAATGACTCGAACCATCTTGAAGCTTAGGGTTTCTAGTTTCTAAAACACATGCAATGTTTATTTTAATATTCAGTCATTTATTATTTATGCCGCGAAAATGATAAAAAGCTCAAATGTACCAGTGTCCGCACAGCCTTTACTCGGTATGTCCCACCCAGTGTCCGCATAATACGATATTTAGGCTGCGGTATTGTAGATCCCTACACAATTTTTAGATTTGCAATATTCTTCACGAAATGCTTAATAAATTGAAATCATTGAAGTCGTGTGCGGCGACTGGGACGTGTGCGGCCACTGGTACGTTTACCTTACGCGCGCGCGAATGCACTTTGCGTCTCTCTCTCTCTCTCTCTCTCTCTCTCTCTCTCTCTCTCTCTCTCTCTCTCTGTCTGTCTGTCTGTCTGTCTCGCGCGATCGATAGATCGGAGCGAGCGGGGAAACTTAGTTGCCGGAAACCCCGGCGAGTGGAATTGCGATTGTGCACCAGGATACGAGAATGTTCCGGTTCCTTTGGTTTTCTGGTTACATTTGCCGCCGGTGCGCGTGTGCGTCCGTTCGTTCGTTCGTCTGTCTGACTGTCTGTCTGTCTGTCTGTCTGTCTGTCTGTACTCCGTCCGTCCGTTCGTCCGTTGTCTGCCCCAGCGCACTTCGGACGAGTGCATCGCCGTCTGGCCCCGGCCAGAAGGGTCTTTGACCGATTATCACTTGGTCTTTATGGTCTTTGAGGTTCTTTTAAACCACCTCGCCGCTTCTCTGCTCCGTGTCCGTCTGCCCTCCTTCCCCTTGTCCCCTCTCGCGTCTCCTCTCGCCCTCACCGTCTCGCCGCCGCTGGCGCCGACACGGCGTACACGGGGATCGAAGGGAAGAAAATCGGCGCGACGAGGAAAGGTGCGAACGAGCGACGAGGATGGCCGGCCGTTGGAGGCGGGGGTAAACAACACCGTACATGTACCCGCGAGTATACCTTCGCACACAATGCGAAAGCTTAATGCATCGCCGCGTGAGCACTCGGTGCGCGGTCATATCCCGCCGTCTCCTCGAGTTTTCGGCGCGGCGACGAGCGAGGGATTAAACCATGTTTATTGTTGTAACGAGCGTCGATTTGGCAGTTAGCGCTCTCTTTCCGGACGAGTGCGTTACGCGCTATGTAGAATCTGAATGTGCACCGAAAAAAAAATTTGTTAATCCGAAAAAATATCTAGTCCGGATACGTGCAACTAAACATGTTAGTTAGATAACTAAACATTAGTTGTTTCAACAATTATTAAATTGCACTAAAAAAGATATAGTGCATTCGTGTCGACGATCAAAATTTTTTAATCAAGAATTAATTAATTCAACTAACGTTCATAGTTAAACTAATTAATATGTTTAGTTGCACGCGTATCGGACTAAATATTTTTTTGGATTAACACATTTTTTTCTCAGTGTGCAAAAGAAGATATAATGGATATTGCATTGTATGCAGATACGCAAAGTATACAAAATAGATGAAGTATAAGAAAAGTTAATGAATAACGGATCCAAATTGCTAGACGTGAAATGGAGGAGCTAGAGTGCGTAATGCGAAGGATTCCATGAGAGATTAGAAATTAAAAGATTTCGCGAGACCAAGATTTTATAAGATGTCCGTAGCGTGATTAATGTGACGTTTGTAATATTCTGATACGCATCTCTTATCTTTATCTCATATATTTTGTACACTTGCAACGTGAGAAAATTATCGTATTGCCACGTTCTTATTTTTCTCCTTAATAACGTTTGACATTTCGCTTATGCGGTGCAACGGCTGTGTCAGACTTGGTCAACATATAGATCGGACGGCGATAAATAACGGAGCGGCTTCGATCGGAAATAAAATGTCGCCGTCGGGGAAAGCGTACTCTCCCTCTGGAGGAGTAAGTACTTCTGGATTCCTATGTCGAGAGCGTCACGAATTCATTAAGTAGCGAATTATTGAGGCCGATATCGCGCGCGGTTATGCTCGATTCTGACGTCTTTGTCGCTAAATAAGGAACGGGCCGGGGTGTCGTGACACCGATATCGTAATTTCGCGCGACGAACAAAGAGAGGGTTGTGCAAATATACGTACGGAGGGAGGGATCGCGCCTCGTAGATACGAAAACATGTGAGCGCGTATCGCCGCGGCCGCGCCGGTATCTTAATATTCCATGATTAACCCCGACGCTCAACCCCCCCCCGCTCCCCACCCATTAATTATTTTCACCGACCCGAATTGTGTCAGCGTATACGAGCGTATGCGAGCGCACTCGGACGAGATGCGTTTGTTTTTTTTTTCTTCACTCGGCGAAGCGACAATCGACAAATAGACAAATTTAATTCGATCAATGCCATCAGCCGAGATATCCCGCTTCGAACGGGATATGAGTCTGTCATTTCGAAAGATTGACATTTCGGAATTTTAGATACGGACACTATACATATACCAATCAAGGAAAAGGTCATAAGACCCGAGTGAAAGAACCTTTCTTATGTCACAATAGCCTTTTGGCCTTTTTTAGCTTTCTAATTTTCTTGTTTTCTCTTTTTCAATTATATATACGTACATATATCAATTCGTATTATTTTATTTGCTAGGAATTAGCGAAGAATACGCGCACTGTTCTATTCAGACTGATTATTTTAATGCTCGATTGGTGTCGATATAAGGTATTTCGTAACAATGATTTACCGAATAAACCCAAATCTAATTGTAAGACTCTTTTTTTTAACATAATACTACATAGTATAATACGATTTAATACAGTATCGCCATTCTTTCTCTTCGAAGATATTAATTTGTTGGTCGACAATGCTCAACAGGCACGAATATTATATTCAATAAGTGTCATCGAATAACATGCATTATTCTATTCAAATTGTTTATTTTAACACTTGATTTGTGTCCAACGGTTTAATGTGTAAACTCGAATCTTCAATTATAGGACAGCGCTTCTTTAACAGAACCTCATAATATAAGACGATTTAATATAGTAAAAAGTCATTCTTTCTCTTCAAAGATATTAATTCGTCGGTCGACAATGATCAATGATCGGACAGACACGAATACAAGCGTCACCGAATTTCACGTAAGAATTTCGCCACCCCCGCGGGGGTACGGAGATGCGCGAACTTTCAGCATGCACGTACTTATACTCGCACGAACGAGCGAGAGAGCCGAGGCCGGCGTGGCCGAGGCCGAGAGGAGACGATGCACGTCGCGCGGCCGCGCGGAGCGGAGCGGAGCAGCACGGCGCGGCGGAGCGCATACCCGCCGTAACGGAAAAGGGCGGAAAGCGACGAGCACCGCCGAGGCGGGACGAGACGCGACGAGGAAAGACGACGAGGGCCGACGAGGGTCGCGCACCGCGGCGCTGAACGCAGTGCCATCCGATAGGCAGCACCGCTTGCTCCGCGGATCTTCGGCTCGCTCCGGGTTCGAGCTCTCCCTGCGCTCGTTCAAGCTCCGCCACGCTCGCTTCCTCTCTCTCTCTCTCTCTCTCTCTCTCTCTCTCTCTCTCTCTCTCTCTCTCTCTTTCTCTCTCTCGCTCGCTCTCTCTCTCTCTTTCGCTCTCTCGCTCTTTCTCTCAGTCTCTAATCCTGCTGTATCGGCGTGGCGCGACCGCGGCACCCGCGACGACGACGACGACGACGACGACGACGACGACGACGACGGAGGGAAAAGTCGTGCCGCCGCGGGTGGAAAACGCGGGACGCGTGCACAGCGCGAGAACGCATCGCCTCGCATGTGTCCGGCAGCCGCGTGTGTCGCGCGCAGCGGGCCTATACGTGTGTGAGAGCGCGCCCGGCGTGCCGTCTGCTCGCTGCATTGCGAGCGTGTACGTACGTCGTCGTTCCTCGTCGCGCGACCGAAGAGTTGGAGGCCTCCCTTCCTCCCCCTCCCCCCGATGGATGCGCGGCTGGCTGTATGGTGCGTGTGCCTATATCTTCTTTCTCCCTTCGCCCGCGCGTACGTCTGTAATCTGCGTCTATATCTCTATCTTATTTATTTATCTAACCGTCTGTGTCTCTCTGTATCCACGCTCGTGTGCTGCTTCTCTCTCTCTCTTTCTCTCTGTCTCTCTTTCTCCGTCTATCTCTTTGTCGCGCACCCTCCTTCTCTCTCTCTGTCTCTCTCCCCCTCTTTCTCTTTCCAGTCTGTTTGTCTTCCTTCGTTCGTTGATCTCGCTCCGTTGCGTGTCGTAGCGTCCGCATCTCGCGATCCAGACGCTCCGCGCAGCGTGGCGGCGTGGCGTTGCGTTGGGTGAATCGGCTTACGAGACCATTGCGCATCGCATCGCATCGCGTCGTCGCGTCGCGTCGCGTCAGCTCCCGTCGCCGCCTGAGCCCGCTTTTCTGCGCGCATGCAAAAGACGCTCGTTCTCAGAACACAACGGAGACGCAGCATGGCCGGCATGGCCGCCTCTAGCGCGAAACAAATCGGAGTCCCTCGCCGCTCCGTCTTCTCGCTCTCGCCGCTCTCGCCCTTCCGGCCCTTCTGCGCGTGTATCTTCCTCCTCGCCGCGCCGCGTTAGCGCGCTCCTCTCTCTTTCTCTCCTTTGCGAATTTGCAGATTTTCTGTGTGTATATTTACAATAGATTTTATACATATGTACCGTACCCTTTTTGTGCGTGTATACACACGCGCACACATATGTATATCGATCGCGCGCACATCGTTTCTTCTTGCATCGTCGTGAAGCTTTTGCTCTCGCGCTTCATCCGCGCGCGCGTTGGCCTCGCTTGTCTTTACGTTGCGTCTCTGTTGCGCGAACACGCAACTTTTCCTTTCGCTTTTGCTCTCCCTCTTTCTTTATTCTCCTTCCTTCTCTTTCCATTCGAGCCCCCTTCGCGGCAACTCCACCGTCTCTCTTTCGTCTCCTATCTCCTATCTTTCTCTCTCTCTCTCTCTCTCTCTCTCTCTCTCTTTCTCTCTTTCTCTTTCTCTCCGTTCTGCATCTCCTCTTTCACTGCTCGCATCTCTTCTCTTTCTTTCTCCCCTCGTTCCGTGAGAGGAGAGCCCTCGGCTCCGTCTCCCTCCCCAACGGCTTTTTCTTCCCCACCCTAGGTTTCTACATTAGTCTCTCGTTCGTGTCCCCTGATCGTGTGTTTCATTCGAAAATAGAACGTCAGCGCGCGTGCCGCGCACGCATTTTTGCCGCGAAAACAGCGAATTCCCTCGTGCGTATGCACATGCACGCGCCCGATCGAGCCGAGCGGGCATCAGCGGGCAGGCAGCGATCGGCTCAGCTCCGATAGTCTCGGGTTACCCCTGAACGCGCGTCCTGGTCCTGAACTCGCGCATTTTGCAAGAGTTATGCGACCACCTCGTAGCAGGCCGTGGGCCGAGGGCCGAGCACGCGTGCACTCACGCGCCGGCTGGGCGCGTCTCTTCCTCCCCCTTTCCCCTCGTCTTGAGAACACGTCGTGTATTAATCTCGCAGAAATCGCGGCGCGAGAGGCTTTCACGTAACCCGTGCGGACGGCTTGGGAAATTTAATGAGCGTCGTCGTTATGCCGATGATAATGCGCTGGGGCACGCGAGCTGAAGCTAATTTGGAACGTCGCTTCTTAGAATTGCGATAGAACCCTCGTCGTTTTTAGAATCTTCGATTTTATCCTGATACAATTGGTATTAAATTAAGATTTTGATATAGCGATGTAATACTATTTGTAATCTCTCAATCGTAGATCTCATAGACGGGTTAGAGAAAGGTAAATCAGACTTGTCGCAATTAAATATAATTGAATTTCAAATTATCAAAAAAGATTCGTGACTCGTATTCCAATTAATCGAAGATAGATTTAAATACGACTGAAATTCTATGAAATTCTATAAAAATGAAATATATATATATAATTTATCCCCGATATATATTATATAACATTAAATGGCTATCTGTACGTCGTGAAGAATACGTGTATAAATATAAGTAACGATAAATCGTGCTTAACGATAAATTTACCACAATTTCGCGAGATTACGTTGACAATCGAAAACTTTTCTCAGCGCGGTCCCGTTTTCTAAAAAATGTTTCCCTAAAATCAACCGTGAATCGTCCGGGCGACTCGTTCACAATTCACAAATCGAGGGTAAAATACGTATATTTTGTGCTTCCTTATAGAGGAAGCTTTGTTTCCGTAAAAAAAATTTTTTTTTAGTTGCTTTTGCCAATGTGTTCAGAATGTTCTAAAACGTCGAAAAATCGCTATTTTAAAAAATGTCGGTATGTGTGTATGTATGTGTGTATGTGTGCATGTGTGTATGTATGTGCCAAATTTACCGAAATTTCCATAACTCCAGAACTGATTAACCAAATCTTAACGAATTGTATATGAAATAGGGGTAAAATTTTCCGGGGAGTACTATAGAGTGTATAGTTTTTTGTTATCTATTTTCTGGAAACCATATTTTTTAATTTTTTTACTCAAGAATTAGAAAAATAAAAAAAAAAACGGTTTTCAGAAAATCGGTAACAAAAAACTATACACTCTATAGTACTCCCCGGAAAATTCTACCCCTATTTCATGTACAATTCGTTAAGATTTGGTCAATTAGTTCAGGAGTTATAGAAATTTCGGTAAATTTGGCACATATATACACACATCAGAGTTGAGAGACCTGTACGTAAGACCGTGATCTTAAGACATCACTTCCTCTATGAGGGAGCCAAGTGCAAATTTCTAATTTGCACTATTTTTTTGACTGGTTTTTCAACTCCCTGTCGCACTCCATTCCGAATCAAGCTCCGTCAAATTATCTGTCGTGCAAACGGGATAAAACGCGTCACGTAACACAAAGGTGAACGCCTGTCCTCTCGTCGAGTAGGAGCGCGTGGCTCCTAGTAGACGCGCCACGATATTTTGGCGGGAGAGTCGTAAAAATAGTGCCTCCGCGGTTTCCTTCCTTCAGCTACGGGACTATAATTAGCAGGTATTCCGCGTTTTACGTACGGCGGATACACGCGTATTCGCGCGAGCACGAGCGCGAGAGTGCGCTCGCGTTGGGGATAAGATCAATCGGCCGCGTGCCGCACCGCGCCGTGTCCACCGCGCTCAGACAACCGCGCGACGCGAAAGCCCAATCGTTATCAAGCGGCATATAAGTAACACGAATCTCGCATTAGACGAGCCGAGTGGAAACGGAAACCCGTCCACACGTAGTATCCTCGTCTTCCTCGAGGTCCTTACCATGCCGACTCTCCGCCACCAGGAATTCGAAGCGATACGGAGCGTCTCGTGACCTCCCCGCGGAACTTTGGGGACGACATCTCGAAAAGAATCTCGCCTATGACTTTCGGCTAACTGACGTTAAAGACGATTTAAAGACATTAATCTGGATTTATTTAGCAATATTAACAATATTAAAAACAAGTCAACAACAATTTGTGACGAAAGTAAATTTGTGTCTCGTGACTTTTATTGAAAATCGCATTATTAAGCTGCTCTTTCACGTACAATCGACGAACGCTTGAGATATTTTTGGTTTAACATAAATAATTGCTGTATATACAGATTTATTTATATGAGGTCAAAGGTGAAAATAATAATTACTAAATAACGATTTTTTAATAATTTATATTAAAATGACAAATATATTAGCTTGTTTATTACATTGAAAACTATTATTATCGTCTTTTTTATACGCGATAAAATATGAAAAAATTCTCGCGAAAAGAAAATGTCTTCGATCAAGTATTTCGCTCTCTTCGAAAATGATGTTGATAATAAAATTATCGAGTACATGTCCAGCTTCGGTCTCGATTTGATTTTTACGGCTGTACGGCGTGTCGTAGCGATGACGATGATCGCGACGACATCAAGTGATGACGACTGTACGACCCGGCCAACGGCGGCACCGTCGAGACAGCCGATCGGGCACAACAATGTCCGCGCGGCGCGTGCTCATAAAAATAGCATTTTCGCGGTTTCTCCCTCCTTACGGCTATACTTAGCCCCGGGCACCGGTGTTCCTCGGCGTAGTAAACAAATTTCAGGAGGGTCGGTCCTCGTGTAACGAGAAGCGCCGCGCCGTCCGTATATTCCTCGCTCACTCGCCCGTCTATTTTTTTTTTTTTTTTTTTTTCAGCGCGTGTCTTAAATATTTTTAGAGGTAGCGTATTGTGAATTTTTGCCGTGTCGGTTCGAGAAAATATTCCACATATAATTATGTCGTAACGTACGCGGAGCGCGATAGCGCTGTCCCGAATTTGCTATTCATCCTTTTAACATTGAAAGTCGAATTAAGAGAAATTTGGTGAGTTTAATTTCAATGTAAATCCGCATGTAAATTGTACTTCAAACAATAACGTACTTTAATACTCTTTTTTTTTAGAAATTTTGAAATTGGGGGGAGATAATCTAGAAATTATATAACGATTGAAAGTAAAATGATGTTAATGAGTCGTCAAATTTTGGGATTATAGAGAAACAAAATTTCAGTTAATTTCGAATGGAGTTTAATAGTTATTTGGAGCTTAACAGCTATAGCTTCTCTCTCTCTCTCTCTCTCTCTCTCTCTCTCTCTCTCCTCCCCCCTCTCTCTCTCATTTTTCCCTTTATATTTCCTCCGTTACACTTTTAGATCAGTCACTCCCATCTAGACGCTTGTATTTCTGTGTTTCTTCGCTCTATGCAGATGGCTTGCCGTGTCACCTTTATTATCCCCAGGAATTAGTTATTTAAGCTATTTTACTGCTAGAGAGAGAGCGAGAACGAACGGTGCATAAGCATTTGAAATATAAAGCACGCGAAAGCGATCGATTCTTTTCGTATCGCATTTCCAGAACTGGAGCGTTGATTAATGAATGAATATCGAAAATGTGGTAACCCATTAGAGATGAAAACCGAAATCCGAGCTTCGCTGTATTGAGATAATATAATGATATTTTGTGACGTATAAATGATACTTAAGAGATATTTTCTTGTAGCAAGAAAATATCTAAGAATTTAACACAAATTATAATATAAAAATAGCTACATACCTTCGATTTTAGTGATTATTTAATCGATAAATATTATCACATGTTTCATTGGTCGAATTGGTAAAGACGCGCCCGTCTCGGAATGTAGGAAAGATCAAATTCACACCCTCGCTGCGATGATATTTTTCGCAATAAATTCGTTACAGTGATTTAATAAGAATGCTTATTAGCATCAAAATTTAAATTGATTATCGATTTAAATACGTGGATTTACTGTTCCAACAAAGAGCGGTGTTTTGAAGATCGATAAAAAACTGGCAGTTTATTGAGTTTAGAAAAAGTATACAAAATTCACACAACATTATTATTTACACGGGCAAAATTTTATATTGATTTATAATACAATTTTAAATTACATTTTACTATTTTTTATATTATCGGTGGACCATCATGACTTTGTAGAATAAATTATAGTACAACATAATAAAATTTAAAATTAACACTTATCTAACACGTTTTATCATTTGCCATAATAAAAATTCGTATAATGAGAGAAAAATTTAGATTTTTTTCTGATCAAAATAATCAGATAATCCGTCTGAAAATTAGCAGACGCGAATATTACCGATTCTTTTCGAACAGCTAGGTTAGCACTCGATAAATCCGCTCTCTCAGCCGATCACTCATCCAACTAATATAGTAACCGCCGCGCCCGACGTTGCTTAACTTCGATGATCGAACACGCTAGCAGCGATACTCTGATGCTTTTTTTTAATACTTGTATACAACACATCTTTATAGGGTTCAAAAATCTTGAAATTATTTATTAACTATCAAATATTTAAAAAATAATGCAACAACAATACAGTGATGTACAATGAATATTAATCTTATCGAGCATGAACGATTTTGTCGATTAATTAAACGCGGCAGTCAAAGCTAGAAGCGTAATATTATACACCATTTGATTTTTAATCGTTTTTAACTTTGAGAGAGAGAGAGAGAGAGAGAGAGATTTAATTCATTAAATAAATATAGTATAATAAAGTTAATGAGAATAATGAGAACGCCTAAAGGCGTTCCTGGACACAAGGTGTGGATTTTATTTCATGAATCAAATTAAAGTTAAAAACGATTAAAAATCAAATGGCATGGATATACGTGTATTATAGCTTTGACTGCCGCGTTTAATTATTCGACAAAATTGTTCAAGCTTGACAAGATCTTGCAAGCTATGCTTATCGCTTTCTCTTTTCCCTCGAGTTTTTAACATTAAGTTACCGAATTTGAAAGGTTTGCATGACTTCGATGTAATTTTTACTATGGCAACACTGCTTTTTACCATATAAATAAAATAACTTTTGCTCAAACTATATTCTATAAAGTGGAAAGAGTTAATTTTTACTATGGTGTACAGTAAAAATTTATTCGGTATATATTTTCTACTTTTCTTTGCAATACTAACTTTTATTCAACAAGTTTTTGCTTTGTAATATAAAAATTTGTACAGAAGGCGTCATTAATGCCTTCCTAGCTGTATTCTTGGGATTTCTTCTGTACTATGAGAAAATGTAAAAATTACGTTGCTTTATTGTTTTTAAAACAATGATTATAGATCCTTGATGGTCCGTAGCTAGTATGTGACATCACAGTAATATTTAATATAAAATTTTCTCCGTGTATAGACTACCAAGATCCAGTCAAGATCGTAAATGTGGTGTTTTTCTCTTTAATTGATAGTACATCATATCGGTCCCTGTTTCACTCATTATTATTGATTATTTTAACTTTTGTTTTTTTCTCGAGGTGAATTTTCTATAGTGAGCCTTACAGGAAACGTATGTTTGGTATTTACATTGAGACACACACATGCATTATTGCACCTATATATGCTTGCGCTCGTTATTGGACTATTTAACCCTTCTGTTCCCGACGGAGTAATTGCGTCCCGTGAATAATTGGTGGCAAACGATACACGTGAATTTGGTATTGATCATGTTACGTTAACATCTCACGTTAACTAACTGACTACCAGACAAGTCAAAAATATATCCAATTTTGTCAACTTTTATCTTAATATTTCCTCATTCATCATATATTTTATAATTAAATATTAAAATTAAATTGTAGTAAAATTTAGTTGTTTAAATTTAGTTGTGAATATAATTAAAGAAAGAATATGATTTTGTTATTAACTAAATTTGTATAATACTAAATTTACAGTTTGATAATTTTTTATGATACCTATATATAATTACAATAAAAAATTAAAATACAATTTAAAATAAAAATTCGTTTATTTATAACTATTACTATTAAATAAAATGAATTAAATTTTAAGAAGAAATAAAGATAGATTTGAGTTGATAAAATTTTGATGAAAACATTAAAAAAAATAATATTTATGAGATAAATAAATAAAAAAAGCAAAATTATATATGCGAATTTTATATTAAGATAATATCTGAAGATATTATATTAAATTGAAAAATTATGAAAAGGAAGAAAAAATAATAAAAGATGCGCGTTTTTACAGAAATGAAATATCGCATCTAACAAAGAATTAGTTAAAAAGATTTATCGATCCAGTCATGTTCAGGTTCGAAATCTTTTGATTGTTTCAGATTGCGCTGTAGTCTTCTGAACACTATTTGGATAGCGTCTATAGGCAGCGAGGACGCGGAGAAGGAAACGGAGAACGGAGGCGTGAAGTGCGCGAGCGGAAGATGCCGTGCGTCGCAGCCGGACAACGTCGATGCGCCGAGCATCATCGGGACGCGAATCGCGGCACCGACGACTGTTCACGGGGTGCGCGATGATGGCGGAATGCCCGTGGACAGGGTGCGCATTATCGTCCGGTCCGTCGATCGAGTATACGGTGGAGTCGATCGCCCATCGCGGCGGCAACAGGGGCAACAGGGGCAGCAGCGGCAGCAGCAGCAGCAGCACGTGTCTAGGACGCGCGACGGGATAATAAATGCCAGAACGGCACGACGCCGGCACGAGCCGAGGTGGATCAAACGTGGGGACGCGAAACACAATCGTCGAATGCGGGCAGGTGCTCGAGGAGAACCGCTGGATCGCGTGGTTGCGTGTAAATCGCGAGGAAGACGAAGGGGAGGAGGAGGAGGAGGAGGAGGAAGAGGAAGAAGAGAAGACAAAGAGCGACGACAAGGTTCACCGTCGCGAGCGGATCGCGGACAGCCGGATTGAACGGCCGCCTCGCGGATTTTCATCGCACGGCAGGGGGTAGCGGGAGCCACCACGGGGGCGGGGGTGGGCTTGCCCCTGCTTCTTCTCGTTGTTGCTCTTCTCGACGATCTCACGCACGCGACGACGGCCGCGCCGGTGGTACTCGAATCGTTGAATAGCGTCGAATACCCAGCCGACGTTACTACGCCCGTTTACCTGCCGTCGCGATCGTACGATTATCCGTTCGCGCCGCGCCCGGGCCCGTTCCGGAGGGCGATTAAGCGCGCGTCCAGCCTTAACGACGTCGGTGCCGAAGGTCATCACGCGAATCAGGGAACTCTGGATCATCTTACATTGGCGACGCGCCTTTCACCTTCGTCCGCGCCGCCCTTTACGTCACCCCTGTCATTAACGTCGCCGTTATTGTTGACACCGCCGCTGTCGTCGTCGTCGTCGCCTCCGACGTTATCGAGTCCGTCGCCGTCTTTAACGCCGTTGAATACCGTCGTCGTCGTCAGACCTCGAGATATTTCCGTTCTGACGACGCCGAGTCGTGACAACGAGAACGAAGGGATCGCAGCGCGACGAGGAAGAGCGAAGCGAGCATCGATAAGAAAGAGATCGAAGCTGAAAGATCAACCCTCCCCGAACTTCATCGACCCTTGGCCGCTGGAGGCATGGCGACGTGTTAACGAACACCCTCCGCAATCTCGCAAAGTGGAACCCGTCCCGTCAATCGATGAAAGGATTCGCCCTGCAGTCCAGACTTTCACTCCGCTGTTAGAACCTGTCTTCAAGTTTGGGGAATCGATATTGCGTCCGGAGAGCTCCCTGCGAGATATCCTGCTTCACGAAAGTGCTTCGAAGACAACGGCGACGACGACGACGACGGCGGTGGTGGCGACGGCGGGAACGATCGCGCGGAACATCGCGTACCTCGGTGTGACTCAACGAGCCGGCAGCATCGTGCCCGAGAAAAATGATGTCGGCAGAGTGACCGAAGACCGAGTGGAAGGTGATAAGAGCGGTAAAAAGTTGGTGCTCGTGGGAAACGAGAATAATGGTGCGGTCGTAGGTGGTGGTGGTAGTAGTAGTGTCATCGAGTGGACCACGACAACAGTCGCCGGGCCGATGTCATCGTCGCGGTCGGCGTTCTCCGGAGACGATGTGCAGGTGGCCGAGCGTGTAAGGGTGCGCGCGAATTCCGAGCGAAGCTCATCGAAGGGCGAGGAAGACGACGAGGAGCAGATTAAGGTCACCATCGCGCGCGACAACGAAGATTCGTTTGCATCGTCGACGTCGACGACGACGACGACAACGACGCAGCATCCACCACTGACTCAAGACACCTCTATGGAAGCACGTAAGTGTTGAATGAATTAGATAAACGTCACGTTTAATATTGAAAGGATATATGGCACGTAAAACTAACTTTTCGAAAAATTAAAAAGAAAATTGATATATTACTTTATTTAAAATCAAATCTTGTACAATTGTGCCTAGAAATTTTCAATATACAGAATAAAATATATACGCGTTATAGAACCATATATCCTTTGAACAGTGAGTGGGCTATTTGTACTTGAAACATCCATAAAATTTTTTTAAACCATTCTATAAATTGAATTAAATTCCATTAATTAAATCGTAACACTTTTATATATTATTTTTATATATATTTACTAAACATTAAAATTATATACTGATAATGAGAGATATTAGAAACTTAAAATATCTGCTAGATATTATAACATATACATTTGAAGAAATGATTTTCTGATTGTTTCAAGTTATATTACAATCGCAAATTTGTTTAAAATCGCGATACGTAAACGTTCGTCAGAAACAAATTTTGTGAAATATCACCACCGTTTGTTTTCAAATTAAAAAAAAAAAAAAAAAAAAAAAAAAACAAGAAACATCTTTCGAGATATCTTTTGAGAGTCGCCGCATTCTATGCAAAGCAACAAGGAGATCTTTTATTCTGATCCTTTAAATGCGCCTGAATGAGACTCGCGCGCACATCTTTTCGCTGGTTTACCGCCTCGCTAAAATCCCTCTGGATCACCGGTTCGCATAGCGCCATGCTCGTTTTGCCATGCTCGAGCTCGTGTTTACAGGAACCGCAGGATCTTCGGTCAGAGTTATTTTTAACTATTCCAACCGTGCGCGCGGGCCACCTTCCCCATTCCGGTCCTCCTTTGCGCTCCTTTTTTTGTTTTGTATTTTCTCGTGTGCATCACCTCACGCTACCTTTCGTTTACGACGGACCAGAACAGAAATCGGAGCACCGTTCACGTACATATTTTCGGCCGGACTGAAAGAAAGGAGGCAACTTCTTCGAATTTACTAATCTCCTTTTCTCCCTTTTTTTTACAAATAAACTTTTTTTTTGTTTTTTTCATCGTGCTCTTTATCGTGAAAATACTTTCTTTTGCGCGCGTAGAGGGTGATAAATTTTCAGATGAGACGCACTTTATCCATTATATTCAATTAAATCTTTGATTATGAAATAATAACCAATGATGATTATATTTCTTAATTCTTTTATTGTTTAATACAATTTTCATCGATATTGATATCAAAACCGGATATTTTCGTATATCAGTTAAGTAATAAATGCAATGTTCGATGTAAAGAGTGAAAAAACTTTCCACAGACTTAATCAGTTTTGTGCATAAACACGATAAATTTATCATGCGTCATCACAGGTTAGATTAAAGACTAAGATAAATGTGACGTAAAGATTAGTGTGCCAATGAAAAAGGCAGAGAGAGAGAGAGAGAGAGAGAGAGAGAGAGAGAGAAAGAGAGAGAGAGAGAGAGAGAGAGAGAGAGAGAGAGAGAGAGAGAGAGAGAGAGAGAGAGAGAGAGAGAGAGAGAGAGAGAGAGAGAGAGAGAGAGAGAGAGAGAGAGTCGACGCAGACCGCACAGTTCGCGTGTTTTATCTCATGTTTTTGATTACGTCTGGCTACGTACACGAGTCGTGACTCCGCGTACAAATCAATCGATTAGTTCCTTCGCGCACTGGCCGAACGTGTACCTCTTCAATTTCCCAGTCCTTACCCCTTTTATATCCTGTCACGCCTGTCGCCCTGCCCGTCCACGTGCGAATTATATACAGCGACTATAACGCCGGGCAACTAAAACGATGGAAACGACAATTGAATCCTCGTCACCGATGACGATCACGCTTGACTTTCGATTCACGTACGAGAGGCAAAGAACGAAGCTCGAATAGCTCATCGTTAAGATTTAAGACCGATGTTTCCCTTACAAATTAACTGCAAAGAGATATTTCATTATCTATTAACGAAACTTTTGCTATAACATTTTAATTTACGATTTATATGTCATAATTTTAATAAGGAATAAAGCGTTGTTTTACTTCGAGCTCTTCGTTATATTTTGTGGATTGTAATACATATATAGTCAAATTAATAGTTACAAAAGTCTAGATCGTCGTAAATGGCAAGATAATAGTAATATCAGTTGCAATTTATTTATATCTACGAATATATATATATATATATATATATATATACCGTCACGTTAATTTAAAATAATCCGTCTCTCAAAAAGACTTTCTGATGTTTGTCAACGAATTTTTACTTTTACGCCGGCCGATCCCCGCGTTGAAATGCACGCTGTTCGTACATTTGTATCATTACTTAACGCGTTTATTTCCGTGCTCCTGCAAGAGAGCGCAGAGTCGTCCTTCTCTTTTACGATCTAATTCGTGATCTGGACAGTACCCAACGATGAGTTCTCGTGACTGCGCGATGCCCAGTATGCCCGGTATAAGAGGAATGACTAAATGGTCTGAGTAACCGGTCAGGCATCCCAAAAAACTTGCGATTTATTTTCGTATCCCTAGAAAAGAACTGACGCACCGGTGGAGAGAAAGTACTGTTCTCGTATGAATTCAAAGAAATACCCCGGCAAACTAAACGCGTATTCTTTGCGAAAAAACCCACCGGACAAATTTTAATTTTTAACAATTATCACATTCTCTTTTTGTACATTATAATGTTGGAATTAATGTAATTAACGTGTCCTACAGATTTAGTGAGAATCATCAAGTATCTCTTTACTTTAATTGGTAACTTTTTTATATGAATTCGCATCCCACATATAGTTCTTAGAGAAAATAAAAAATTTTTGCGATTCGATCACATATTAAAAAAAGAATCTTCCGAATTGAAAGATTAGAGAATCGTACTTTCACGCTGAACGGTATATGAAGGGCGAGAAATTTAACCGAGCGATCGACTTGGGCAATTTCCATCGGTCCTTTTGGTTGGCTATGTCGCGCTCATGTTACGACGTATATGTATATCTCCGGGATTCGAGGCCGATACGACGCGTTAAGGGTGGTGGCAACGGCAGCCGGTAGGTTACCGCAGAACAGGGCAAAAGGGGACCCTGCGGGCGAAGAGCGAAAGGGCTTCGTCGCTATGGAAACCCTGGCTCTTCGACTACTGGGGGTGCCTCAAGTTTTTTATGGCCCGAACGATCGTAGGGTCGAGACTCTAAAAATCGTTACACAGACCTAGATACTCGCCACCTCGCCCCTCCCGAGACGGCGGCGTCCCTGTATATAACACTCGCCACCCTTCCGGTCACGGACCTTACGCAACAGCGTTTCCGCACTGCGTTGTTTCGCTAATTACTATCGAACAATTTTTTACGGACCACAGATATTAGTTTTAAATATTCGGCACTGACGACGTTTATATCTCGTTTATATTCGCTCTGTTGCAACTGATTTAACTGAGAGGTACATCTAAGAATTATTCATTCCTAGTGAGAATTACATGCGATTATTTTTTGCAACAGTAAGTAACTTCTTATCTTACTACACTTCAACACTTCGATAAAATATGTACATATTGCATATTTTATTTAGTTCTGTGAATATCTCGAGCCTTGATTATTCTTGCTACAGAGAGAGACTTAAGAATATCTTATAATATTTTCTAATTATATACGCACTCGAACAATAAATTTACAATAAGTGTGACGAAGTATAGACTATAAATATTTCATAACTTATAAATCATCTTCAGAAATATTGGAATATATATTATTGCGAACTATTTTTAATAATCGAATATGTGACGTAAAAAACTTCTAGCTTTTTTTAAAATTAATTTTTTAGTTTCTTCGAAAAATCTTCGATGTAAAATTTACAATAATTTTCATAAAGTTTTTAGGTATATATTCTTCCATAATTATATCCTCCATTAAAATGGCGAGCACAGCAACAAAATTCGAATCATAAATTATCCTTATATAATACATAAAACTCGAAAATAACTTATTTTCTATATAATTAAATTCTGAAATCAATTTCCCTTTTTTTAAACCAAATGTTGATTAGTAAATTTCTTCTCGAGTCATCCTCTTTTACACGCTCTACTCTTCGTGCACGTAGAGGACGTTCGCAGACCGACAGAACTCGCGATACGTCGGTCGTATTTGCGCGCGGCGATGGGCAGAAAGGGCAGGAGGAAACGATGTAAAGCCCCTGGTGCTCTTGGCACCCTCCATGACGGCTCCTAGCGAAGGGAGTGGCGCAACGAGGGGGTGATAGCGAAATACGAGCGAACGAGCGAGCGAGCGAGCGAACTCACTTCGAACTATAAAGTATTGACTCGCCCCGTTGTATGGAGAGCACTGTAAGCACCGTGTCTATAATGTTGGCAGACGGCTCTCGGGACTTCGTTTCCATCCGGAAGGAATAACGCGACTTCCGGGAGCGAGGAAGTAAATTTCAACCGTGCAACCATCCGCGGAGCTTCACGCGAGAAAACTGAATCCGTAAAATACCGCTTACGAAAGATCACGCGCCGATTTTAACTCTTTTGACAATCTCGATTCCATTATTAAAATAAAAGAAAAAAAATTGCTTTCTTATTCTTACTACAACTTGTAACAATTTTGTATTTTTGTTATTTTTAATTAATACTTTATTTTTTTTTATTTAACGCGGTCTCCTACTAATTGTTTAATGCAAAAATCGCGATATGAGAATAGAAGATTTTGTACAAATCTTTTGTACAAAATACTAGGAATAGACACGGAAGGGGCCAATTATGATTGTTCCGATTTTTCCCTTGCGAAGGGGATTCGATTGTTACACCTTCCGCAACAATGCGAACACCGGAAAATTAAGTATTCGGATATTGACAGCTTCTCTGTGTGCGCGGCAATTACACGCGGCGGTAGTTTTGAGAGAACACAGAGACGCGCGAACGGCCGACAGACTAAACAAAAATAACCGATCGCGGCGTGTTTGTTGCATATACGCACGTGTAAAGGACGTCTGGGTGTGCGTGCCAATATCAGGCGATGAAGTAGCGGAAGTATTAGGCGCGTTGTAAACAACTGTGTGTGTGTTGGAGAGACCTAACCGGGTTTATCGGGCTATCCATATTTATAGTCGATATTTTTACTACAATATTAATACTATCCTCGACCGTATAGTTAAAGTATCGAGGAACTGTCAATATGCTGCGGGAAGCAGTTTCGAGATTGTTTATCGAAGAGATATTTTTCATCCTGTCGATTAACGCAAGATGTTATAGCGTGTCAGCAATGATTCTGGTTGTTGCTCAAATCCGAATGAATCAGCTTTTTCTTGAGCAAATCGCTTTGTGAGCAATCTAATGATTTAAGGAGGCTCTTACCTCGATCATAAAACGACAGATCTTTATGAAATTAAATTATGTTGTAAAGTGAACCACAACGAACCGATGCCCAAAACTTTAGCATAGGTTGACGATAAAAATTTTAAAAATGTCAGTATTGAAATTCGCATTTTTAACACAGGGCATATGGTAAACACTAAAATTCTCACCGGAAGTGATGTATTTTCTTGGCAAGTTTGCGAGCCAGGTAAACAAAAAACTAAGGAATTGTAGTTAAAATAATAATTTTTCTAATGATAAGAAGAAAACTTGGGTGTTGACGATGAGTTATAAAAGATATTGTAGTTTTTCAATATGACGTACGACAGGTTATAGGCGAATGATCTTCCGAGTGTCAAAATCGCGCGAAGTTTCTAACCTCACTTGCACATGTCTTTTTTCTGCGCTGTATGGTAGCAACATAATTATTCTCTCGCGCATTGACAACCTTTATTTTCGAGAATTTTCCTTTCATTTTCCCTCTCAGCATTCTCACGTTATATCTTTCTTTTGGCTCCATCTCTTCATCGCGTCAATCGCTACAACGCTACACGGCTACACCTCACTTAGCTGCAGACTGCTGCAGACGACGTTGTAACACGCGCATGTTATTATTCTGCTCTTTAGCACTGACGTAGTCAGTGACTTATTGTATAAATTTTAATATTTACACTAATAGAACATATAACCTACTCTTACACTATGTAAAAATCATTATTTATTTTTTTATTTAATTTTCCGATAATTTTATAACCAATTATTAATATGATAATTTTTCGGTTGCTACATTGATTAGAGCAGCCGGGTAAGAGTCTCCTTAATGATATTCGCATTCGTGCTTCATTAAATGATAAATTTTATCGCTATAAATACGGCTGCGTATGATTTTTAGAACCCGACAATATTTAACAATACGAATAATTATATGTAGCTGAGAAAAACAGCTTTTTAAGATAACATAGTAATTATTTTTTATGCATATTTTTCAATTTGGTTTATTATAATTGACATGATTTATCTTTTAATGTACTTCCTACGAGTAACATTTCGCTCGAGTATTGAATTTTTATATACGTCTGTATTACTAAACGAATTCTCTCTATTTTTTCATGTCTATGTGATACGCCTCAGCATTTTGCTCAAAGTCGCGCTTTATTCATGTATAGAATCAATTTCAAATGGTGCTCCGCAAAAATGAGGAGTACCTGTCACATTAATTCCGCGACATGTTCTCTCAAGCAGAAGTGACATTTTCGTGGCATCGATTTGCACATTCGTAATTATATCACCGAGTAAATATTCAAATGCACATCAAAATTAACCGGGTAAAATGTATGATTTTTAATGTAATATGATTTTTTAATGTAATATATACCGAATATGAAGCTAATTACAATATTTTTTTAGATCATATTATTTTTGCGTTATCGTTCTAACATTATGTACATTTCTAAAAGAAACTATATTTAATTTATGAACAATTGTTGATACGAAAAGAAGTCAATATGTTTTTATCCCGTTTTATCCATTTCGCTGAACTCTATATTTTCAAAAATATATCGCGATGATATGTAGAGCATATAAGTGTGTGAATAAATTATACACATTTTATTGCGATTAATGACTTATTCATTGAAGAGCTAAATCTGTACTGGAAATCTACTGGAAACATCTTACTTTATGAGACGATATTTTATTAAGATTGATTATATACTCGATCAATGCTGAAGCAGGGAAGAACTTTGTCGTAAACTGAGGGGGAATTCACAGCCGGCATTGTGCTTTGGTGTACAAAAATTCAACAGTGGACTAAAAGAAGTAAGTAAGCAGCGGACTATAATATTTGACGGCATTGTCGTCAATGGTTGGTAATAATAATGCCAGTGGCAATAATAATGACTACTGGTGGCAGTACATTGAGAAAAAAAGTTGTTAACTTGACTCAAATCACCTCATGTTAGATTTAAAAAATAGATCGTATTTAATTTAAATACATAAATATTTCAATCAAATATAACAACTTATTTTTTTCTCAGTGTAATGCAGGAGGTACTGCACAGCATTGCTAAAGGCAGTATCCGAATTTTATTCGGCATTGGCTCGGCAGTACGGCAGTGGGGTACAAAATTTTCGGTTGTGGATTCCCCCTCACATAAATTTCTGAAGAGTAATCTTTTTCATATCGCGTGCATTCTATATCATCGACACGATTCGTTCTTTCGAGAGGCGTGCAACCGGTTGACATTGACACGTGTCAAATCAATGTTAGGAGAACAAGACATGATCTGTCAGCGCTGATATGGAAGAAACAATAGCTCGACGATGAAACGCGAGGAAAGGGAAGCGCGTGTACGCTGCTCTCGTTTGCAACTCTGACGAATGTCAGCGCGCTGTTCATATGCGTCATACCGACGCATTGGTTCTCAAACTGGGGATACATGGTATGTCCTCTGAAAAGAAAATTAAATGGGACAAAAGTGGCAGAATGTCCAATTAATATAGAAAATATATACAAAAATTAAAGGAAATGTACTTTTTCTGTTTATATATATAATTTTGATTCTTTTACACGATTTGCGTGTAAAGGTGAGATTAATCATAATTTTTCATTTATATATTATAAAATAATTAAATAGAAAAATTATATTACATTCCTTAAAACTGATAGAAAAACAAATGAAAATATGAAAATTAGAAATATCAGAAATAAATATGTAAATATCATTTTATTGGTCGACACGTTTACAGTTGAATTCTATTGAATTCTGCATATAAATTTGTGTTAAATATAACGTATACATGATTGATGGGAGATGAATGAATGCGTCAAGGTTTTCACGATATATTGAAATTGAACGGACTACTGGAAAGTTTGGGAATCCCTGCCCCGGAATGCTGCCCAATGTTACGCATCGGTCAAACGCGCGTCGTGACAGATGCAAAAATAAACTATAATTACCGTGAAAAATCAAAGTATTAAAAGATTACATTTATCTTGCGTTTATTCGGTATAAACTTTTAAATGGGCCAGGTTATCAATTTGTTTGTTCTTGCATTCCACGATGTATTTTATAAACTACATTTCTCGTTCCTTAATCAAATTACTCTATTGAAATATAGCTCTCTTATACATCAATTATTCCAAAGAAAAAGAAATGTCAAATTGACAACATAAAATTAATTATAAGATTATAACATAGTATGTTAGAATTTTTAGACATGTGGGATATAGCTATACATCTCATTTTTGATTTATTGATCATAGGAAACATTCTATACACGTGTCTGTTTAAATGTCGCGCATAAATCACGAGCATCTTATCCTGGGATTAAATAAAGTGCGGCGTGATAAAATGTGTATAGAATTGGCTTGAGAAATGTTTTGTTATGTGTCAGAGAAGGATACGCAAGTGTGAAAGTGAGCACGGCGAGCGTGGCGAAATAGCTGGCCGTCCGTCCACGCACGTCTAGTCCTCGTCTGCTCGGCCAAGGTCCTTGAACGAAGGTCTGTTCTAAAAAAGCTGCACAATTGGATAACCAATCAGCCAGACAGTATCGTATATCAAAGAGCATGACGAAACGGAATTTACAGACTGTTTATTGTTCCGTTGTGTTGCGATGCGATGATTGCGATGATTACGTTATACGTATATATAGAATGCTCCGTTAAAAATCTATTCATTCTCTCTTTGCCGCGCGGAAATTATTCGAATGAGAAACAATTCCGAAACGCGTTAACACAAAAAAAAATTGATTTTAAATGTAGAATCGTGCGTAGCGTAATTTGTAACGTCAAAGATGAGGAGATCAATTTCGAAATTGATAATTCTGTGCAAATAAATAATTTTTATGTAGGCTTGAGACGAAACTTATTGACGCAAACCTATTAATATGCGAGAATCGAAGATGAGTTTACGTGCCGTGCGTGGCGATGTAACTCATTAAAATCGTGGCGACTGACGCAATGCGTATGCGTATAGTAGACCTTGAGCCACTATTACACCGGCTGTTTATGTCGTTATGCAATCGAGACGGCTTAGTCTGCGTATACGGAGTTTAACGTAGTAAATAATGCTTTCCACTCGTTCTCCCCCCCCCCCCCACGCTCGTAAATTCGCTTCGGCATTTAAACGTCGCTCTAGCATTTAAACTCCTTACATTTGCTAGTTGCACTTTCATGGAATTCTTTTGCAAGATGCGGTAATTAATGATGCGTGTAATGGAGAAGTCATGCCCCGTCTCGTAACATCGCAGTCTTGGTTTCATTAACTCGTGAATGACGATGCCAATTACATTCGTTCACGTTAAAATAGTAATTCTATTAAATACGATTCAAATTGAAATAGTAAATGCATTAAATGTGATTTACATTGAAATCGCGAAACCAGTTATATATTCACTGAAATGCAACATGTATTGACATATACAGATTGATAACAGTGAAATACCATTAGTGATTTTAATGTAACCCACACATATAAGTACTCATACATATAAAATGCTTTTAAATATTTTGAAAAACTAAAATATTAATAAAAATAATCGAAATTATGCTGTATATCTATGTATGTGTGCATAACGTTTCATATAATTATAATGCAACAATCATTAATTACAGTGAATGAAATGGCATTGTATCGTTTGTACAATTAATGTTTAAAGTAAAATTTGGGTACAGATAAAAATTAAGTGAGGTAATTATTTTCTAATTTTAGCGGTAAAATAAAAATGTTAAATATATATATATAAGGTTCAGAATATTTTATATAAGGAATATTTATTAGCTGCCTCTTACAGAGACTTAACGATTTTTCCAAAAGAAATTCGCGTAATTACTGTAGGAAGGGAATGCAAGAGAAGGCTCTCGCGCGGAATCGCACGGGATAGAGCCTCATTCTCCGCGACGTCGTCTTCGAGATGCACGCCATCGTGCATCGCGCCGCACCGGCGGTCGGTAGACGTTCATGGCTGCAGGTAGTCTGTGGTCGATAGTCGGTAGGTAAGGAACTTGGTGGTCGTGGATGCTGATGAGATCCGGGACCAGTCCTAGGGAGCCCTGCGAGATCGCTAATTTCGATCCAATTCACGCTCGAGTGACCACGCTCGTTTTTCCGATCTCTATCTTCGTTGATTTATCGCGTTCGACCGCTCGGTATGCGATCGGCGTTTCTCTCTTCCTTCCTCCTTTTTTTCCTTTTCCTTTTCGCCTTCCACCTTCGTGCACAGCCTCCGAGAGTCGTCGTCTCCGACGACGACGACGACTTCGGTTTCGCTCCTCGAAACGATGACGCGCGCGCGCGCGCGCGCGGGAGCAGGAATCGCCGGAGCGCGCCTCGTATTTACATTCCGCGGCCGCACTTTCAGTTTTTCCTCTTGCAATCGCGCGACGCTCCCGCGTGCCTCGCCGCGATTTGTCAGCGGGGAATTGCATCGTGTTGACTTAACATAGAGTACTCCAAAGGTTTAAGCATGAAGACGCACTCGAGGGAGTAGTACATCCTGTTTCTTATTTTTTTTAACGTTACTTCATGAGACTGTAAAGGTTCTTAAGAAAACAGATATATCAATTAGAGAAATATTTCTTCTCTTAGGTATATTTGATCAACTATTACATCTCACACAAGTTATCTCCAGAAATGAGTTTCGTTCATTGTAAAAGATCAAAAATAAATTTGCAGAGAGATTTGCCTCCGAAAGAAGAAATTACTTACCGTGTTATCAATTGTATTCAATAGTCTACTCGGTAGGTCTACTTTACGGCGCGTTTCCTCGGTATCGGTGATATTCATCGCCGTCAACGGAAACGCGACAGTCTCGCGAACATCCCGTGCAAGACTACTTGACGTTTAATGCGAATGTCTATCCGCCGGCCAAGGACGCACTTGTCGACGGCGCGACGCGTAACACCTAGTGCGATAGAGTTACGCGCCGCTAATGTGTGTCACGCGTACATCGATTGCGTCACGTCAGCCTCGCTCGGAGCCGACTCGTCTTCGTCGTTGTCGTCGTCGTCGTCGTCGGCGGCGGCGGCGGCGACGGCGCATCGCGGCAGCGATCCAGACCAGAGGTAATCGGTGTCAAGTGCCAAAGGAACGGAACAGTCCCGGAAATTGCGATTAATCGCACGGTCATTGTGCGTACAGATGTTCGACGCTCCGACGCGTAAATCAATCTTCGTCTTTTATCCGCGAAAATTGTAATATATCTCTGGACAAGCGGACATGATTACGCTCGCTCAATTAAATTGTACTGTTGTCGTAGTAGCGTTATATTTTTTTATTATGATTTTTTTTAGAATATATACGAAGAACTTTATGAATTTATTTTCATACTGAATATAGTTTGCTCAATGGTAGAATGCCATGCCTACTCTATTATCTTTTATTCATTTAATTAAATCCGTACTTTTGAAGAAGTTTGGTCTTTATTATTACTATCTATTGTTTTTACTATATTTTTATACCTATGACGTATAAAAAAAATCTAGCTTTTTAACAAAATACCGATTTAAAAGTGCATCTAATTCATTTAAAAAAGCTCAAATTATCTCTGAGGAATAAAATTGTTTTTGAAAAATTCTCAGTGATAATATACAGAAGACATATTTCCAGGAAAAATGTTATCGTCCGTCTAGACTCTAGACCTTTTATTCTGCGACGTTATCGCAGGACGTGATATGGCCGTTTCCCGCGCGGAGAACATTAAAAAAAACATGAATCTATAACAATTCATTCGCATGCAGCTTTGCATTCGCATTAACATGTACGTCATGTCGACATACAGTATATACGTGTTGCGTCGCGTTGAAATTTCTAAAATTTTATCTCGATAGAAAAGAGCGTACACATCCTTTAAGTAAATATTTGCTGTTGCTAATAGCAAAAACGATCCATGGTGCTTTCATCCGCGAAAGATAAGTTAGGATGCACACGTGCGCCGAACGCGCAGCAAGCGCGTATAGTTTAAACCGGACTAGAGTCTCTCGCCTAGACACTCGACAGACTCCGCGCACTTTGCACAATAGTAGGAAGCGCTAAAAATAATCCACCCCGGCTCCACACCGCGTTCTGGCCTTGGCCAGCTTCGGTCCTCGCAACCTGACCGGCACTCTTCACGAGCCTTCTCCTTCTTCTTTTCCCCTCGCGCACGCTCCACCTACGCATTCCCGCACGTGGACAGCCGCTGCGTGGGCGCGGATCTTGTTTTTTTTTTCTTTAGAGTCTTCCTCGCCGCGGCGGATTGATTAAAAGTTTGCTCTTTTCTTTCACCGCCTCGCCCGCCCTCGCCACGGTCTTCGCTTAACCCTTTACTCGGTAGAGATAGAACGGAAACTGAAACAAATTCGGCTTTAACTCTGTCCTGCGTCGCGATAAAAGATGCTTCTAGAATGATAAATAAAATATACCGAATGTATATTGCTGTTACGTCGGGCTTTAAATTGTTTCGTACGTTAGGTATATAAATAAACGTCCATATATTTTCTATAGTTGAGGAATTTAATGGAATTAATATGGAATATAATTATGTGGAATGTTATGTATTAACGGAAGCTCATTAAAGCTTACAACGTTAGCAGTCACGGCTTTGAAATACAAGAAATATGTAAACATAGATCTGAATTTAAACATCAGTAATGAATAGAAAGATGGAATTTTTTTACAATTGTTAGAAATAAAAAATAGAGATAAACTGTATAAAACAGATTACCGACTTACTAATTAATATATCATTTTGTTTCTGCGTTATTGCCGCAGAAACTACATTGCGTAAAATTAATCAGAATTTACGAAACTTGCGAGAGCTTCACCGAGAACAGTCGAAATCTCGGTAAAATCATACCGAACGAAGGATATACCGAGAATAGTACCGTTAAGGACGTTCCGTAGTATTAAGCCAACTTCGACGATCGTAGATCGTCGTTGAAGAGCGATCATTAAAGATGTTTTAACGAGGAGCCGCACAGACGGGACAATAGCGGCAGGAATCACGAGGGTCGCCACATCTCTCTCTTCTCTCCCCCTTGGCCCTTCCCCCCGTCCTTAGATCTCTATTGGATGCATGCGAGCGTCTGTCCCGACTCCCGACTCTCCGTCTGCGTGTGGGTCTCGCTCGGTGCATTCGTCGCAGACTCTGGGAGGGAGACATTAAACCCTTTGCCGCGTGATTTAGTTGACAAAGTAGCGTAGTTACAGTCGCCTGCAGCGACGGGACCTGCAGCTTCTAGCCCAGGCCCGCAATACCGTCTTTCGTGGCATCTTTACGAACAATGCCGTGACAAACACGTCGGGAAACACGACCCCGCAGGCTATTTTAAAATAAAAAAGTCATTGTTTAAGCGTCTTTCGGAATCCGATATCCGTATTAGTGTTTAGTCTGGCGTCGCGTTTCACCGGGTAGCAGACGCGCGCCGGCTCGTACTGCACGTGCCATTTTCTCAATTTTACTTCTTCCTCTCTCTCTCTCTCTCTCTCTCTCTCTCTCTCTCTCTCTCTCTCTCTTGTCCACGATCTGTCTTCGTCGCGGCATCGCCACTACGTCGAAAATTTAGCAATCAGACATTAATTAAACATTAATTCTTATGATTGGCACTCTTTGTCAGATGGAAGTGCTTGCTGTTACTCGATCCTTTGAAATATGAATTTCGTTCGCTTTATGACTCGCTAAATATTATCGGCCTGACATTTTATCCGCGAATAATTGATTTGGAAATCTACCGGAGGTGCGAGGACCTGTTTTTAATTTAAAAACGGTAGCGCGCAATAGAACATCCTATAAAATATTACTAAAGAATTTGTCAAAGTAATACCGCGTGAATTCTTGATTCGTTACATAAATTTTTGACGAATTAACGTTTTCGAAGTCAAAAGAGACCCGTGAGTGTCTCGTTCTTCAGTTTACTGCGAGAAGATAACGAGCAGCGAGATCGGCGTAGCCTACCTCGCAATCCCTAACTCGTAGATCACGATGGCGACGTATTGTCTCTCTCTCTTGCTCGTTACCATCCGCGCGCCTATTATCCGATTCTATTTTCCAATCTATCCTCGTACGAGGCGCACCTTGTCTCGTCCAAGCTGCCACTATGCACTAGTCTTCTTCTCCAAGTGAATGCGGAGCGATGCGCTCTTGTCTCGCGGCACTTCAAATAGGCGGCACTCGAGACTCGGCACAAAGAGCGGCGAACCCGTACGGCCGTGATAACAGAGAGCAAGAAAGCTCAAGATAAGGCCGAGGACCCTTGCAGCCGCGCCGCTCTACGTCGGCTCATTCCCGGGGAAATATACACACACGGTACGTTGTCGTGATTGCTCGTGTGTTAGCTTAATTGAATCTCAGAATCTCATCGTACCACACACCATAGCGAGTTTTTTATCATTCTAATATTACATAAAGCTTCGTGAACCTTATTCTTCGACATCGCCGTCGTTTTCGCCGAATACCGATAGATTATTTTCTAAAGATTTAATTTAAGGATAAAGAGGCAAGCATAGGCATTAAAAAAAAAAATAATCGCAAGTATGAGTAAAAAGTATTAATATAAATATTCTCTTCCGACGATTATTCGATTCCTGTTTTCAACGTCCCTAGCTCGAACAATCGGGCAGACTCGTCCTTCCTAACGCGATGCACGCGATACTCGTGGATGCACTCGGCGAAGCCGCATATACCGGTGCATATACGGAGTGCGCGCTGCGCTACGCTGCGCACGTACACATAGGCATCGTGCGTGATCGTGCGCTCGTAGCGAAGGACAGAGAGGGAGAGTCGTTCAAACGAGGGGCCCGCAGCGCCTGGGCTCTGGGCCTCGATCGTCGCGTGTTTTTGCCCCCCGTCTGGCCCCCACCGCGGCTCATCGTTTTTTGTCTGGTGCACACCGCATGCTCTGCACAGCTCACCTCGTCTCCTCCTCATCTCGGTCGACGTACCACCACCTCTTCCTCCTCCTCCACCGCCCCCTTCTCTCTCTGTCAATCTCTTTCGTCGTGCCCCGCTCGCGCTCTCGCTCTCAATCAGGGCCGGTGTGAGTGGGTATGCTCGTGATGCTCCGTTTGCAGAGCGTCCGATGCTGAATATTTTCGATATGACGATATCTTACCTTCGATGTGGCAAAAACAGCGCTGACAATTCTTTCATAGAATGTAAATCGCAAATATGCACACGGATATATTTTTATAATTTATATTAATTCGATTTATTTGTTCGAAAAAAAAATCGAGGGATTTTTATATCACAACTGATGTACAAGGTTTTTTAAACTTCTCTAGGAAAAAGAATGCGATATGAATTATTCGAATTTTTCCAGTTTCAGCTCATAAATTTTTCTCTGAATCTCGTGTCGGCAAATGTTTTCCTAGAATTTTCTTTTCCCATTGGGAGGAATCTTATACAAATTTGAAGAACATTGAAATACCACGAAGCATTTTTTGAAATGGCGGTTGAAATTAGAGAAAAAAAATTAAACAGATATATTTTTAATATACTTTTTTTTTATTTCGGAGTTAATATGATTTGTATATAACAACTTTTGACAACTCTGATAGTATTATCCAGCTAACTTAATAAAGGTATAATTTTTTAATTGTCCCGCATAATCAAAAGCGAAATACCTCATTTAATTCTCGCGATACCTCTTTTGTTTGAAACTAAATTACCGATCTAACGAAACGTTCGCGCCGTCCCTGTTCTCAATCTCGTCGTCATCGGTCCTCCGTCGCGCCGGTCGCGCCGCATCCGGGCGGTATCTCCCCGAGCCGAGACACGCGCACGGACACGCGTGTCCCTGCCGCGCGCGGTAGAGGAGGAGAACAAGGAAGCGATGGAGGCCGTCGAACGAAGCCAGAGACCCAAGCTGTTCCGCAGTCGCTAGCGAGAGGTGATGGCCGGGGGGAGAGGGGTACGGGGGGGAAGGAAGATGCGGTCGTTCGATCTCGGTGCACCTGCCGGCGTTGACGTCCGCGATGCCGAACGGCGATTCGCGATCAGACTGCTCGTACGATGCACAAAAAGGATCGCAGGATCACGATGGAAATGATTTAATTCTTTTCACGATCTGAGCTCGCGAATCCTACGTAATCGTTAGTTCTTAAATCTACCGAATTTCGATTAATTGTTTAATAGTGTATGTGTGAAAATTGTAGATGTCTAATAATAGGAATTTTAATTAAAGTACATTGTCGTTATTTTTTAACGGTCGAATTAATTTTTTAACGACGGTAATTTTTTTTTGAAAACTTTTAATATGTTTGAAAATTAGATGAAAAATGATAAAAAGAGACTAAAATTATTTTATGTACGATAAAATGTTTGTTCCAAGAATAGACGTTCGCCTGTTAGTCAATTAATTACCTTTCTATTAAGGCTCCTGGTCCCTGAGCCGAGAACTCTGCGTTGACGGTGGCGCCGTACCGTCGCGGCAGAAATAAGAACTCTCTCCTCTCACTCTCTCCAATGGAGAATTCTGTCTTGTGACATGTTGACAACCTCATTTTAAGTTGCGGTATATTTCTTTATTATTCGCTCTTTACTTGTGCTCTAACGTTTAACGTATTCGTGAAACTCGTGAAATTGACCGGATGGTAAGATTTGCAAGAAATATATATGCGGAAGGAACATTTACCACTCCTTTCGATAGTCGGAAAACTTTTCCGTATGTTTAGGCTTCGTTTTATGGCTGTTTGTTTATTGTCGAGGGAAAAGGATAGTATCCGGTCAATTTTTGAAGTGTGCTGAAACGATCTGTCGTGATTTTTTATTGAAATGTCTTTTTATTTCGGAAAATATCGCAACTTAAAATTAGGTGTTTTCCTCGCCTCGATAGTAAGAATCCAATATGGCCGCGGTGACTACCCAGGAGCCTTAATGGTGCATGTGACTTGTTACGTAATACGAGAACGTATTACGGAGAAACCTTAAAGAAAATGCTCGCATAATACGCCAGAGGAGAATAAAATTTAAAATTCTAATATCTTCATTTAGCATCTCATTCGGAGTCAAATCTAAATGTAACGTGTAAACAAACATTAATTATTGACCAATTTATGTGCGTTTATAACTACGTTTTAATGCTAATGAAATGATATTACATGTGATTGACAACATGATTGCTCATACGATACGAGATTCTTCGTATGTTTCGCGAAGCGCATCTTGGCGATTACGCTCGCGAGAGTCCTTGGCAATAGCAAGGTTGCGGAAAATGACATCTAATCGTTTCCACGTGTCGATGATTTGTGCCGACTCGACAAACCACACACAGGGCATTACTCGCGTCATGATCGTTGAAGTTCTAACAATTTATTAGTCCTGCAGACACCACACACGATTCAAAGAGACGGGCGAATATATCTTATTGTTAATGCTTTTATACAGTTCATTTTTGTAAGTAAAATGTAATTCGTCTTTTTTATTTAATGTATACTGTTCTCATTTATGTTACATAACGCATTATTAAAACGATGATATCATTAGTACATTGGTAATTGGTATACATATGTATTACTTATATATAATATAATGACATCGTATGGATCACACGAAAACATTGACATTAAATCGGTTAAATCTTAATGGTAACTTCAAGTTTTAAATTAATTGTAATTAAAATATTTCATAAAAATATTAAATTAAAAAAAATATATGTATGTCTCTCACTTTTTAAAAAATTTTATTAAATAACATGAGGGGGAAAATGTAAATATTACAGAGAGATCAATCAATATTCCTTTGAGTGTCAGTAATCATAACTCACTGAAATTTTTTCACATCCTTTGAATAATTCATTTTCACACTAACGATAGTCTTATCTCTCCGCTTCGCCACTAAGAAAACTTGCGGCAGTTGCGACATATATAGAACCGAGAACAGATAAATGCGAAAGTTAGGGAGATTGACGTACGACGAAGTTTCCGATCAAAATTATTGACCAATCGCGGTATCCGATTTCCGGTTGCAGTGGGTGCGAGCGGCTACATCGTCTCGGCGGCGCTCGTGCTGATAGTCGGAGCACTGGTGGGTGTCCTGGCGACGATATCGCGTCATTTTCATCATCGTCGGCTGTTGGTGCATGAGCCGGTTCCTCCCGGCTCTGCCTCCTCCGCTTCTGCCTCGATTCTCCACCACCATCATCGGCATCATCATCATCGTCACCGTCATCGTCGTGAGGAGCCACCGCCGCCGCCGTTACAGCGCTGTCTTCTACTGCAGGATCATTATCGTTATCCTGATACACCCGTGAGTACCATCTGATCGTCGAGGATGCGTGAAACTTTGAGAGAAATTACGTTTCTACGTAGAATGTATAGAAATTCGATTTCAACAACGATAATATACATCGGCATATAATAATGTAAATGTTAATGTGAATCCCGTTTTAGATTGTAATTATTACGAAGGAAAACGAGGGTGGTGTTGAGGGGAAAAGAAGACACGGATAAATAACGCTTATTCATTTTGTATTTCACTTTTACATCTTCGCGAAGTCCATTGCACGGACTTACGAATTACGAACCGATACGCCGGGATGCGATTACAAAGGCATGAGCCCTCCGACGCACGACCGATCTTTTCGGAGATTTCTTCAGAACTCTATGACTCTATCGAACCTTCTCGCGCACTCAGCTCGTCTCGAACTCGCTTGAACACGTTCGGACTTGTACGGCCGTTACACGCTTCGCGTAAACAACTTGCGTCATCGCCACCCGACCAATCATACGCACTCTCCGATCGCGCGTTGGCAGCGGTGGTCAGCGCCTCTAGCCATCATAGTTACCGCGCCGCTCGCATGCGACATGTGGAGCTACCTATCGGGGTAGGCCCCCTTCGATTTCTTACAGATCGGCCAGCCTGGCATGACATTTGACCCGAATGTAATCTGGCTTTTCAACATAACTTAAATATAACTTATTCATTAACATCGCAATACTTTGAACAATGCAACTCGAACTTAAATAAAATCATATAACCCGAACTTAAATAAATGAATTTTACTCAACTGACTTTGGTATTAATAACACAGAATATTACAGGCACGTTCGGCTATTTCACAGCATGAACTAATTCTAAACTTATACACTAATAGGAATGTCTTCAACGCTTGACGGACTGACAGGTTTAACCGTTTTAATCCACGGCTTCAGGCGGTCTGGTGACAAGATCGAATTATAAGGACGGGATGTGACGTCGAAACCGGGAATACTCTGCACCACATACCGATTCTTATTCAAAGCCTTCGCAATTCTATAAGGACCTTTATAAGAAGGTTTCAATTTTCTATCTTCTCCAGGCTTAACAACCGTGTCGCAAATCATTACCAGATCACCTGCGTTATATTCCGTCGGCTTTTTGTGCGTTTTATCGTAATATGCTTTATTATAATTCTTGATGCCTTCAGCAGAGTCTACCGCTGCCTCGCGAACCGAATCACGGTAAGCTTCGAAATTAAATTCAATCTTCGCCAATTGGTTGAGACGCTCTACTAACTTAGCATCCATGTGACCACGCTGGTCATAACCTAAAAGTAGTTTTGAGAGGGAACTCTTCAGAGAGAAGAATGAAATGTGTTATTTATTACGTATTGAACTGTGCTTAAATAATCCTTCCACTTACGTGGTTCTTCGACCAGTTTTCTCAACGACGATTTTAGAAACTTGTTCACCCTCTCAACTATACCGTTCGCCCAGGGAGCCGCTACCACTACTTTGCGATGCTTATATTATTTGAATTCAAGAACTCGGTAAATTCGTGCGATGTAAGAGCAGTTCCTCTATCAGATATTATTTCGTTTGGGTTACCGAACATATGAAATAGACTGTTAAATTGGTTGACTACCTCCTTCGAATTGGTGGTTTTAACCGGGAACAACCAAGTGAATTGCGTGTACGCGTCAACGACTAACAGAACATGCTTAAACCCGCCGACCGATTCCACTAAAGGACCATAATGGTCGGTATGCAATATTTGAAAAGGGGCTGAAGGGCTTCGCAGGCGGGCCCCTCCAGTTTAACCCCGCACGAGGTTTGAAGGGCGGCTTTTTCTCCGCTGTTTGCGTCTTTAAAGACAGGCCTACCTTTTCCACTGACTTGGCTGTTTTTACTCTCTGACAACGTTGTTGTCCGGGGTAGATAAAAGCCTTCCTTGCTTTGGTGAGCAGTTTGAATAGCTCGCACATAAGCTTACTTGAGTCAATCAGGGATATTAGCAGCTCTTTCCTGTCGATTTCTGCTTTCTTATCATTTAGGATCATGTTGATTGCTTTTCCCAATGACGACAGACTAGCGCCACAAAGGTCTTGGTCGATTGCTAGATATTTGTTTCGTTTCTTTGTTGTATCATTCACGATAGCCTCCACCTCTGGGTTTAATTTCAGTGTGTCGAAAGGACAGTTGCCTTTCCGTGGGTACGCTTTGAAAAGCTTGATTTGCTCTTTTTGTCGATACCCTCAGCGAGGACCTTCTTCCACGCCTCCGCCAATTTTGGATGGAATGCAAATTCCTCTTCGTTTCTAACAAGCCCTTCGCCGAGAATTTCTAATGTTTCCTCGTCTAACTCGACAAAGTCATCGTCGTTTTTTTCGAGTTCCGTCACTTCCAGATTGAGATTATTAACATTTTGATTTTCCTTATCTTCCTCATCGAGCAAGGGATTTAAGTCTATGTCTCGAGGAGTATCTGGAAGTGCAAAAAGATCTAGGTTATATACGCTGTCAATTTACTGACGCAAGAGAGGACATTGCTTTTTACATAACCTAGTCAGTTCGTACGGAATTTGTCTCACCTCTTGTGTGAGCTAACCGCCGATAAGATTGCCTCTTAGAAAAGAGGGCAATTCCTAACTTACCTGTCTCTTTTGAGGATAACGAAAAGGTATCGTGGTCTCGGCTGCTTGACCGTGACGTATCTTTATCTTTCATTACTAATTTTTCCTGAATTTTTTTTAGCTTTTTTCGTAGCCTCTCTACTGAGGGCGAACGGTCTCCCTTTTTAGACTTCTTTCCCATTTCTACAACCAATATAAACGATTTATTATATTTCACTTGCTGAAACGTGGTTTCTCTTTACGCACAAAAAACGTTATGGCAAGAAGATGACGGACAGAGGATCTCCAAAGGAGGGACTCTTGTCGCTCGTTTCTTATTGGCTGAACATTGTGGTGACTCCTACGCGCTGGAAGCAGTACTACCTAGTGATTTTTAGTGATCTCGAGAACGAGACATGATGCATAATTGAACGTTATTCTTCACACAACACTTATCTCTGCGACGGTGAAACGGAAACGAGAGTATTGTACGCACAGACCTCTCGGTAGAAGGTACGAAAGTATCGTCAGGATACTTCGAGGGCAGAAGACACAGGGATACCGTGGCGGACGCCAAGTCTCGAACCGTCTATTGTGACGCGAGCACAAATAACCACACTCACGGTTAATGTGAATCCCACTTCTGAACTGTAAATGTTAATGTGAATCCCGCTTTAGATTGTAAATGGGAATGATAATTATTGTTTCACCGGTATTCACGAAGGAATATGCAGGACGACCTCGACGACGTGGCGCGGGTATTATACAACACCGCTTATTACGAAGGAAAACGAGGGTGGTGTTGAGGGGAAAAGAAGACAAGGATAAATAACGCTTATTCAATTTGTATTTCACTCTTTGCGAAGTCCATTGCACGGACTTACGAATTACGAACCGATACGCCGGGATGCGATTACAAAGGCATGAGCCCTCCGACGTACGACCGATCTCTTCGAAGATCCCTTCAGAACTCTATGACTCTATCGAACCTTCTCGCGCACTCAGCTCGTCTCGAACTCGCTTGAACACGTTCGGACTTGTACGGCCGTTACACGCTTTGCGTAAACAACTTGCGTCATCGCCACCCGACCAATCATACGCACTCTCCGATCGCGCGTTGGCAGCGGTGGCCAGCGCCTCTAGCCATCATAGTTACCGCGTCGTTCGCATGCGACATGTGGAGCCACCTATCGGGGTAGGCCCCCTTCGATTTCTTACAATAATATAGTTAAAGGGATGAAAGATGAGTAACGCGATCGGTCGGCGGATTTATTTTTATACACGCGTGCTTTTGAAATAACTAATATTAGAGAACATTAAGAGAAACTTATTATGATAACCAGGAGAATTACTAAATTGCGTCGCTGATGGATTTATACGTGGATCATCACATATATCTCGAAGCTGTTCGAAATAAAATCCGAAGCACACTTCCGCATATTCGTTGTAACTGTATACGTCGTACTAATTTTAGCAAACTTGACCGAGTTCGTCGAATAGCTTCTTTACAAATAACGGCTCGAACGAGCCGCGACGAACGTCGCGCATCGCATTCTTCCCGAAACAATCCTCTTTCTCATTATTTTCTGTCGCACATTTTGCTGAACAATCGCCGGTCTCATTACGCATTCTTGATATCGCGCGTCACGAGTCCAAAAGGCATACGCGCACGCGCTATCTCAGCGCTTTTATTTTTCTTCCTCGCCAGGCAATAGATGCGCCGTTGTCGTTACGGCCGCAGTATAGCAGGCGAGAGTTACGCGGAGATCACAGAAGGGGGAGGGGGGAGGAAGTGCGATTTCCCATCCAGCGGAGGTGGTTATCGGCGACGTTGTCGACCTTCGGCAAGATTATTACACGATTCGTGGAACGTCGAAGGCTATCTAGGAAAAAGCTTCCGATATCTAATCTCGGCAGCCGGCCCGGCCGTGCTTGGGCCCGGCCGTGCTTGGTCACGGCACAGCTGCATCTACCCGGCGTTTTTTTTTTCCGTCTCTTTTTCTCTTGCTTCCAGAAAAGCAGACGACGCGACCTCGCGGTCGCGCGTAACTTTTCATTCCTCCACTTTTTCTTTTGTTTCTGTGTCCCGAGTCAATTATTTTAAACGCGTGACAACGAGGCCGAATCTAGGACGAGCATGATTTACGAGATCCACCTGCAGCCGTAATCGATAGTATTATAGTGTATAGTATTATATTGCTGCGAGTTTTCAGATGAAGAAGTCGCGAGTCGCATGAAATAAATCCTTCACACGTAACTTAATGCGATATGATTCGTTTAACATTTAATTTTCGTTCTCGTGTTGAAACTGTTTTTTTTTTTATTAACTCTGATTTTTAATTAAAAAATCGAACGAAATAATTTCATCATCTTAAATTGAAAAATAATAATGGTTACGAGAAATATTTTTCCGAAAAATATTTAATTTTGTTCACAAATTATTTTTAAAATATCCAATTTTTCTTTCGCGAACATACTCTGAACAATATTCTCTAGACAATTTTCCCCAACACAAGTGTTATAATTCGCATGAGCAACGTCTATGCATTTCACTTCGCGACGTATCCGTCCCGATGGCGAGAGATTCCGATCTCTATCAAGTTAGCCCCCCACAATCGCAAAAAAAATCCGGACATATTGAAAAATTTAGTGTTAATTATTATGTGCTAATTTGTTGCTTTAGTCCGAATTTTGTTGCTCAAACCGTTTAGCAGGAAATCGAGATCGAAAAGGGTGGGGCCAGCTTGTCGTCAAGCTAGCCCCCCCCCCCCATAATAAAAAACCTATATAGAGTGCTCAAATAAAAAAAAATACACCCGAATTTGTTGCTTTTTTGTTGCTCCAAGATAACGTGAAAACATTTCTGAAATATAACGTTTTTTTAGAAAATACGTATATCCGAATACTTAACAGATAGCACTATATTGACTACATCTTAAACAACAAGACCAAAAAGAGCCGAGCAACAAATTCTTTTAGTTAGTTGTTAGCCATCGAAGTCGTGGATAACGGTCGACGCGGAGATAAATAATTTGTTTATTTGCAGTTAGGGGCGAGCAACAAAATTATACGTTGCATATTCTGGTAGGGCACGGTCCATAGAATATTTACATAACAAAAAGACCCGAGCAACAAATTCTTTTAGTTAGTTTTTAGCCATCTTGGAGCAACAAAAAAGCAACAAATTCTGGTGTATTTTTTTTTATTTGAGCACTCTATATAGGTTTTTTATTATGGGGGGGGGGCTAGCTTGACGACAAGCTGGCCCCACCCTTTTCGATCTCGATTTCCTGCTAAACGGTTTGAGCAACAAAATCCGGACTAGAGCAACAAATTAGCACATAAATAGCACTAAATTTTTTAATAGGTCCGGATTTTTTTTGCGATAGTGGGGGGGCTAACTTGATAGAGGTGAGATTCCGGGTCCCGGCACTCCCGGCATCGATCGGTGGCGGAGCCCTTTCCTCGGCAAAGCCCCGAGGGTACAAGGACGTCGACGGTGCGTCCACCGCGCGCTTCGGTTTCCATCGGCATCGGGTGATGGGGAACTTAATTTGGAAGTTACCGGTCCCGTGATTACGTCGAGGAGAGTCGTCGGAAGTTCCATCCTCCTCGTCGGCGCGGCGCGGCGCGGCGGCGAGACGTTGCGATGCGTTTAGTATAGCCGTCGACGCCTGCCCCCCTTTCTGCCGCCGCTACCGTCATCGCCGCCGCCGCCGCCGCCGCCACGACGTGGACCATTGTTACTCTAGATTGCATCGCAAATTAGATTACGGCGTACTACGGGACCGCCCTTATTCTCGTGCGCGCCGACGCCGACGCCGACGCCGACGACGCTGTTCTACGCTTTTTGGCGGAGACCGAGAGGATGAGGCTTCCTTTTGCTCCTCTCAGTCGCGGCATTCTCCCGTCCTTATCTTGCCCCCGATCCGCACCAGATTGCGACACACACGAGCCGCCGCCTTCTCCGCGTGCATACAGATGTACCGAGCGACGACGCGACTTCGAGATGCCGACTGCGACTGCAACGTCGAAAATTTCCTCCCGAGCAGAGATCCCTTCTTTCCGATATTCTTCCGGTAAAACTTTGGCCGTTGAATATTTCAAATTGGATAATTTACAGAAATTTTATATTTTTGCGTATAATATAATTTTTTTTATACATAGTATATATAAAAACCGATATATTAGATCCAAATTAATTTTGTTTTAATTTTTATTGCTTTAGTTGTACTCTTTTTCTGGTTTTTCTAAATTTAGTGTAACAACAAATCTTCATTTTGCTATCGAGCTTAATTATAGAATACCATTATCTTATTCCAATCTTATCTTAGATTCGCTCTCGATCTTCTTGTTCCAATTTCATTATTGCGTCAGATATATCGCTTGGGTACATTATTCTATTTACTCGGAATAGTGGCAACTAAATCGCATGATGATGTAGCTGATAATATCCTTCAGTAATAATAACGATGATTAAACTATCTGGTGTTAAATTTTATTAGACAAAGTTCAAAAGTCTTTTCTCAGTTAATCTAAAAAGTCTTTCCGGAGTACTTGTTTGACCTTCCGGCCGACCTTCCTGATTCAAGATAGTGATGAAACCGTTGACTGTGTAGATAGCCGACCGTAAAAGAGAGAGGAGAGATTAGTCGGGATGGGAGTAAATATTATGTCTAGCATTTTGTGCAGCAGTAGTCTCCGATTACTCCTTCGCAGACTGACATGGTTTATCTCCTTTTACCTTGCACTCTTTTCTTTGCGGGAGAAATTTCGCGGGCAAGTTGATCAGACATTTCGAATTAATTTTTTTTAGACAATTCATAGCATGTTCCTAATCAAAGGTTTATGAAAAACATTTCGTGTTTATAACTATTTCAATTCTGTCTATTCTGTCAATTCTGATTATTATATTTCGAAGTGTAGCATCATCTATATTTATGTTTCTTATGTTTTACCCATAGATGAAGCGATCAAGCGAGCTTATTCAGCCGAGCAAATAAAACGTGAACGAAGAAGATTAATCTAATCGAACGGATTAAACGGAAGACTCGAACACACTGGCATTTTCCACGACACGGCTCTGTACTTGGCCTCATCCTGTGAAAAATGCCGGTGTGTCGCGACACGCGACCGTATAGCGACGACGTCGGAGAGTGGTGTTTATCCACCGTCGTCGCGTCGTCGCCGACGGCGTCGTGGGGGCATCGTGGAGAGAGGATGCACCGTCGTAAACCACTGCGACGCCAACGAGATGCGACGCGACGCGATTCGACCCGACCCGACGCGACGCGACGGTGCGCGACGGACGTTACGCGGACGTTCGCTATGCGAGAGTCGCTGTGTAAACCGCGCACATATCAAGCGACACCCGGGCTTCCCCCGGTAACGTTAAGCTCGCGAGCGGGGAAGCAATGACCTGATTTGCAATTTATTACGTTTGGGCGACGTCTAAGTACGGCGCATTGGCGCCGCTGCCAAATCGGCCGGCGGCTGCCGATCGACGCGTATACACTATACAGGCACCGCGAACGTTCCCGCACGAGCACGAGCGCTCGAGCGTGAAAAACAGGAGCAGAGCGCGAGGCGCGAGGCGTGTGCAAAAAAACAAAAACGAGAGAATCAACGCGCGCGCAACCAACGGGCGGGAAAAACAATCGGAGACAAGTAGGCAAACACAGACAGCCGCGCATATGCCCCGCGCGAACGGTACGCCCCGAATTCCAACGTGAGCCGCAAAAATCGCGAATCGAGATTCCCGGTCATGTTTCCGCCGCGGTGTGTACCATCAGTGTACGTTGTCGGTGAAGTAAACACGTCAAGCGTGACGCGCGTCGCGACAAATCGTCTCGTCGAAACGTTTCGATCCGTGACCGTCGGAATTGCTTGTTCAAGTAGATTGATTTCTTGGCTCATATTCAGTAGAATCATGAAATCATTATCAATTATATTGCTCAAGATCCCTTTCAGGCTGCCATTTTTTGCTTTTCTACGCAGCACACACGAGTAAAAATTTACAGTCTTTTTATAACACATTTTTATCATTTCATTAAAATGTTTAGAAGATTCTTGTTTATTGAGAAGTTGAGCGATGATAGTTTGCCGTTAAGTTTTTTCTAGGGAAAGATCAGCTTCTCGATTTTGCAAACAAGTGAAAATGAGGTCGACGAGCTCGAAACGCCGGCGTTGTAAAATAACGTTGTCCAGACGTGCTAAGTGGCATTTGTACTACGGTACCTACTTTCCACGACCATCGGTTACAGGCTATTTATTGATTGATATTATTGAGCAGGTGGCCGGTACGTTTCGTGAGCGGTACCCACATATGTCACGGGGATTCGTAGCTCGCGGGTGGAAGTTGTGGAACTAGAGTATACTTACGTGCGATGACGTAACGAGACGACCGTCCGCCAGTGACGCAACGCGTCACTCTCGCGAGATATAGCGCGACAGTAGACAGTACGAAAATCGCGATCGCGATACACGAACGGACCGCGCGACGCACGTGTCTCTATTACCTTTTCCGGGAAATAACGACGTCTAGACTTACGCGTGAATCATCGTCCGCCGATGCGAACAGTAGCAGGTAGTGATAAATCGTGACACGGTGATGAGATTGCGGCCGTAAAAAATGCCCATAGCTCGCGGATTAAAGATCGCGGACGCTACGATCTCAGGCTTCGCGTTGAGAACAAAGATATATCCAGAACGATCCTCGATTCGTGCTAATTGATTCTAGCGAGTGTAAATTCAGAGCGCGGAGGAAAGTGTCACATAAACGACGAATTATCCACATTTTATTTCTCGAGTTACGGCAAATTATGGGTGACATTTATTTTTGAAATTCTCAGTGATATGATTTCTTTCATTATAGGTTTTTTTCTTTCGCTATCAATGAAGCGACACGTTAAAGTATTCTGAATGTGGCATATTGAATCTACGGAATTATTCGGAAACATTTTATTCTCTATAAGAGAATCGTTCACATAGTTTTTAAGGAGTTGATTGACTATTCCGAGATTTTAGGGCAAAACGAAGGGAATTTGGGGCGAAGCTACGCCAATGGTCGATGGCTACGCGCACGTGCTAACCGCGACATAACTACGCGAGCATCGTCACGTGCTGACGTCACAATCCATGGCACACACGATGCCGAAAGTGGTGTCGACCGCGTCTACGCGACGTCGAGTCGCGACGAAAGCAGAAGGGTTGGGCGTTTCGTGTGAAAAATCTAGGTCGAGTCGGTAATAAAATAACATCTTCATCTTGTTGCGTAAGCGTAACGTATAGGGTCTACATTTCTTTCACTTCTTCGCTAAGCGTATATACATATATATATATATATATATATATATATATATATATATAGTTATAACTTCCAAGAAACGTATAACTTTTTCTAATCTTATTTACACATAATCAATACTAAAAGAAGAGACAAAAATTGTCTCTCTAGTTTTTTCACAGTTTTTTTCAATCCACAGGCAAGCTATGAATTTTTTTAAACTTACGCAACTAAAAGAAGAGAGGTAATCTAAATATAAAAAGAATCCTAAAACAGAAATTTCAATAATATTGTAACCCGGAGCTACGTGACATAACGTCTTTCTTTTTTATTTGTTTACGCACACGTCTGCATCAGTAATTTAATCAACGCGTTTGACACGATTAAAAAAGAGAAATGCCGTCTCGCCGAGTCATTCATTTGCGCTACAATGTGTCTCCGTTTAACGGTAAACGTTCATCGCGACATCATGCAAATATTTACACTTGTGTCGCAAGAAAGAACGCACGTTACAACGATAAAAAGAGCAAACGATATATCACTCTTCCCACTCGATCAGAAATAAACCTTGCAACTGACATTAATTCCAACAGCTCGAAAATAATTCCGACGGAAATTCCCGAAATTGCGGAAAGCCGAGAACTGAGGAGACAATAATCTCTCCCTCGTTCTCTCTCTCTCTCTCTCTCTCTCTCTCTCTCTCTCTCTCTCTCTCTCTCTCTCGTCTGATCCTTCCCTCGTCCCGTCTGGGATCCCTCGTAAAATATTCCACATATAACGAACTCTCTTCGATTATCTCCCGTGGAAGTGCCTCTCGCTACGTTGGCCGATATATCGACTATTCACCGCCGCCACGCCGGTACGGTACGGGTGGCAACCCGATTTCTCTATCGACTTTCCCCGTTCTCTCGTGGCGGCGACCCTGACCCAACGACGCGCCCCGGCGCCCGTCCTCCATGGGCGAGCCAAACATCCATCCAACCACCAACCGCCCTTCGGCCTTCGAATCGACCACCCGACGAGCCTACGGCGGGCGTGCGCTCGCGGCGACGCCGACGCCGACGCCGACGCCGACGTTGATTTTGATCGGTCTCGAGACTTGTGCTCGCAGGTAACCCTCGGATACGACCTACTTTTCTCTCACGCTATATGTATAGCGACGGCGTCGCGAAGGGTGGTGAGTGTTACGTAGAGGTCGTCTGCCAAGGGTACATAGCCCGTCTTGTCGCGCTTAGCGAGGGCGAGCCATTAATCTAGTGAATTTTCTTTTCAATTCAATATTCGATTTGTAATATCTCCAAATCAATAATAACATTCTCGTTGCCTTCGCTTTTCAATATCGTTACATATTTCGTGATATATTGCATATTGCATTTTGTACGAGACGTACGAGACTGTTATTACGTTTACGACGATCAAATATCATTATCAATTAACGTGCAAGCACGCACGCATATATTTTGTATATCATCCTTTTTATATCCCGTTTTTACATATCAAGATAGTATTATATCTATTTGTCATCCAATTTGAAGATAAATCGCGAATAATTAACTCTCGAACGGAAATATTAATCTTTGAGATTTAATCGCACATTTACGTGAATCACAACTGAAAGTTCTTCAATTATATAATACATATACGCTTTTTTGTTGGCTTTTAGCTGTTGCTTTGTTAGCGCAATTAATTAATAAAATCATTACTTCATGAAAAGTATCTTCCGCATGGATTATGTATTTTCGATTAAATATTTTTCATAAATACACTGATTATATATATATATATATATAAAGATTAAATGAGATTAAATAAGAAAAGGTACAAATATTTTCGATAAATACTGAGATTAAAGCTTAGAGATTAAATAAGAAAGAGAACGATGATAGAGTCGTGCGTTATCGATTCTCCCGTAAATATATCTATCTCTACTCTCTTTTGGGGAATTAATTCGAATCTTCACACTCTTGCGAGTCGACGGCTAGCGAAGCGAGAGACTAACCGTGAGAAGCGCAGGACAGGCCGCGAACCGCGAACCGCAAGCCGCGTCTGCGGTCCTTCCGGCGACGACCGCTCTCTCTCTCTCTCACTCACTCACTCACTCACTCACTCACTCTCTCACTCTCTCTCACTTATTGTTCTGAGCCCGCACCCGCCACATTTATCGATCGCTTCACGTCGGAGTTCCGGACAACGAATTAAGCCGACTATGAAAATGAGCAATCAACAGCACTCTGTAAAAGGCGATTATAGCGAAGCTACAAAGCATATTTAATCGCAGTGGAACAGGGCCCAATATAAAGTTCGTTTCTCTAAATCGCATACATTACGAATTTTCTACGAACTGCGTCGTTCTTTTATTATAAATATATAAATAAATAAAATGCTAAAGCTGCTTGTTATTTGTTATATTGGCCGATTTTAATATAGCGAAATAAAAACTGCAAATTGAAAGTAAGAAATATAAGATAAAAAAATATAATGGAATTGTAGACTGAGAGTTACTGTATATAGACGTTACTGTATTTTCGTGAGTTAATTTTTAAGATACATTTAATGCCTAGTAGTAGTAGACTATTAAATTATCGCTACTTAAATTTCGCGTACACAAGTAAATAAATTAAGAAATTTTCATCTCCGGCACCCGTGAGGAAATACACTGTTGGTTGTCATCATCCGTCGCTCTAGCGCATAATAAATTCGGGAACTGCGAAATAGCAACACGCTCAGAGAATCGGGGTAGCGAATGGGAGATAAATCTCCGGGAGACCGTATTTCGAGAAAACCTCTTTAATTCCGAGATGAACGACGCGACTGTTTATCAACAAGGAGCGTCGGTTCAGCGACCGGTCTCGTTTCCAACCGAGACATAAAAGTAACTGCACGAGATGGTAGCTGCGCATATGCGTATTCGCACGCGTGTACATCGGTCCCCGCTCTTCTGCGGTCAGCTCCGCTCGCGCGCATTTGGCACGTGATCGGGCTTTCGCTGATCTAGCACTTCCACTATTAGAAGTCACGTTTCGATGCGCGATATAATTTAGCGCTAATTAATCGCTAATTCCTTGATCTAATCTCGATTTTATTGCCATTTCTCTTCCGTACTAAAATAGGATAGAACATTAATTAATACTGCTTAAATACTTTCGACATCTGTTTGGGCTATCTTGGAACAATTAAATAGCAAATAAATTCTTCTCTTTTTTGTTTTACAATCTTTTGTAAATAATGTTTTTTTTTCTTAAGAAACATGTAATGACTTTATATATACATGTATTACTTTATTAACTTGAATATCAATTTTTTGCTAATGTATAGGAGCATTAAAATCGAGATTAGGCTAATAAGTTTGCAATTTCTTAGCATCCAAATATGCTGTAAATCTGAACTTGATTCCTAATGGTGAACATATCAAGTTATAATAGAGAGTAGAGAGCAGTACCCCCTCAAATAACATAGTCACACGAAAAATTGTTCTCTGGCAGAATTATGTAACAGATCTCGCTTATGTGCGGATTCGAGAAAATCTGATTCTGTGCGTGTATCTTTCTTCTCGAAGGCGCACACGAAGCAACGACGATGCGATCGCACTTTTCCGACCGCCGTCGGCCGTCGCGCGACTTAACGAGGTCGATTAACATAATGGAAACATTTGCATTCATTATACGGCGGTGTAATGCATGGTAACCCTGACGAACGTTTGCCTTAATTGGCCTTGCCTCCGTAAGATCCGCGCGATGCCGTCGTTAATAACGCGGCTGAATCTCGGTGCGTTTCTAGAACGACAAAATAAACCTTAAGAACTCCCTTCTGTGTATGTCCTCGCTGCTTGTTATTAACAACGCTGATAACATAAGTCCTTGTTAGTGGCTGTCAGTTCAGATCTTTCACATTGATACTAATTGTCTACGCCTTAGTCGCTATTACGCGCGGATAGTTCTTTAAAATGAAGAAAGCTGCGATATTTAAACATTCCGGTGCTAAACGACAAACAAACGAAACGGCGGATGACTTATTCTCGTCGAAAATATCGAATTCGCCTGAAAACAGGAGGAATCCGAATAGGACGCGGCGGGAAGGACGTGGCGAGTTAAAAAGACGACGGAGACGACGGAGACGACCGGTGGGAGGGGGGGGGAGGAGAGACTGGTTGGAATTGATGCGGACGAGACGACACTTCTCGCCATCCGCCGTCGTCTTACGCGGCGGCGCCCACGACCGTGACTTCTTTTATGGAGCGGGCCCCAAACAGCCTCGTCTCAGTCCCCGGGCGAGGCCGCGACCCGAAAGCCACGGTAACCGGGTCTTAACCTCGGCCTCCCCGTTGTCCCCGCTGGTCTTTCCGACGACGACACCGCAATGTTCATGTTTGATGCCGTCGTTATCGTCGTCGTCGTCGTCGTCGTCGTCGTCGTCGCCGCCGCCGTCTTCATCCTCGCCTTCGTCCTCGTCCTCGTCCTCGTCCCGTCCTCGTCACTCGGCACGAGCAAAAATAGTAAACAGGACGAGTTAGGGATTTGCATACAAGGCCCGAAACAGCCTCGTAGGACGACCTGTCGCGTTCTCGTCCCAGCCGGCGGACGAGTCCGGCAGGAATCCTCGTTAGCCGCAGGAATACCGGACCTTTATTTACGGGCATGCCTTCGGTCGTTCTCGCAAGGGGAATATTTTCAGTGGAAGAAAATAGCTCGTTGTGTCAGAAAATTTTACGATTTATCACTGTGTGCACCGTGCAAAGTGTTCCACTTTTATCGTATTATCTTTTAATGATTCTCGATTCTTTTACGAGATTAAAATCGACTTTTGCTCTACGAAAATGTCGAGGGACCTATAGCTGATTAGGTGAGAGAATAAACGAGATCATATCTTACAACTACTTTCGGATATATATATTTTACTTCGGTGGGATTATAAATTGAGATTGGGTTATATAAAAACATACAATGTTATAAATTTTAAACGTTGTTATAAATAATGACTTTTTCTCGAGTATTTTTGCAGAAGAAAGATCGATTTCACAGAATAGTCGAATCTATCGTTAAAAAATAATACCGCTTAAATGGCACATTCTACATTTAATGAAATATATATATATATATCTGCAAAATATGGATGCACACTATATGGAGACTTTCGGAATATTTCATGAGTCACCCGCAATCGCGAGTGTACGGCGAGCACGACGTACAAAGAATATCCTCAAAAAATATGAAAAATTCCATACATTTGTGAAAAGCTGCTCCTTAGAACGCCTATGATTTCCCTTGTGTTACTGAGATAATATCTCTCTTTCTCTCTCTGGTATACCTCAGACACATAACTGGATGGTATAAGGTTTAACGCCTACATATGGAAGTAGCGCGAAGCATCATGAAGATAAAAAATTATTGTTGATTATATTTAATTCTCAATTCTCTATTGAAAAAGATTAATCTTGACAGATCAATTTTCGTAGTTATTACGATCAACTTGATTTCCGCGAATAAATGACATTGTAATTTACGTTAAGTGGCATATTAATCGTAATTGAGTTATATAACAACCGGCAGAAAAAAAACACAGATTTACATATACACGTGGCATTAACAGCTTATTATTGATAATTTGATGTTTTTCTTTAATTTTTTTCAATTTCGTATGAAACTCATTCGATATATTTATGCCCATTTAGACTGAGAGAACAGTCACCTCTCCACTATATTTATATGTAGCGTACATATTTTGTGTTATCGCGCTTTATCACGGCGGACGTTTCCGGAATTGCGTCTCCAAAGGCCCTGAGCATTCATCTCGCATCGATAGACATTCTTTAGCGGCCGCTTTTCGTCTCGTTCCACGTTCCACGTTATTCACAATCTCGCGATCGCGCACTGGATGATGTTCATTGGGAAGGTGACATATCTACGCGATTACGCTTACGTGCGCTTCGACGGCGTAATAATATCCCGGTGTCGCGGTCGGTCGCGCGCTCGTCATCGCCATTGACTGCCACGCGTAGCTCGTCCTTGGTGAGTCGATAAGAGCGATAAAACGCGCGACGAGACCGGCTAGTCTAGACGATTACGCAATCCCCCTGAAAAGGCATTGATTGACGTCCCTATACGGTGGCAGAAGCGGGGCGGAGCGGAGCGAAGTGCAGCGAGACGAAACGAGACAGGACGACCATATACGCGGCCACCCGTCGTCCCCGAGTCGTCATCGAGTTACATCGTCGTTGCTTCGTACCCGTTCGCTCGTAAACCGTCGCGTATTCTGCAACAAGAAGAAAAGAAGGGGAACGGGCGCCACTCACGTGTATCTATCGGTGTCTACGCACGTCTGGCACGGACCGAGAAACAACCGCGAATTCCGCAAGGTGGAAGGAGAGAAATTCGCGGTGATTGGAAAGACAAGCGGTAACGACGACGAAACCGCAAAGCTATAAGCGTGCGATTTGAAAAAAAAAAGGCAGTTCTCGGGAGTCGAACAGCCGGGCGCGTTTTCCACGTATCAAACGCGCGGCTAAGCTGATTTCGCGGTCGTAGGGATATATGTATACATTGACGATGTCAAAAGCTAGGACACCTTATCGGAGCGTGTTGTATTATAATCTATTGACGATCTCTCTCTCTCTCTCTCTCTCTCTCTCTCTCTCTCTCTCTCTCTCTCTCTCTCTCTCTCTCTCTCTCTCTCTCTCTCTCTCTCTCTGTGTTAAAAGACTAAATTGGGCTATCAGTCGATTACGCGGTACTATGGATATTTTGAAGATCTGTAATGGACTCGGTTAATAATGCAAGCGCTGGTCTTCCATATTCTCATGCCGCGTTTAGCGCTAAATGCGGTTGTCTGATCCTGTTTTCTCGTGCTGACATTGAATGCAATCCTCATATTAAACTTAATTAGACCGATAAATCCCAACACATCAGCCGAGTATATATTTAGCGTTAAATGAATGCACGAGTACGATACGAGACACTGAATCTTCTATATAGGATTTTAGATTTGTAAAACCTAAAGACATGCAATATATACATGCATGTATGTATATATGTAAATTATTACGTGCATGCGTATTCCGATACATTTTTTTGACAGGCAGACAGATAATAAAAAAAGACTATATATTTGCAGCGCGCAAAGTCATCGCTGGTTATATTTAGATCGCGAGCGGAATTCTCTTTTTAAAAAAAATGTTTATTGCCACTAACCATACCGACCCGCGAACAGTTAAGAGATAAGAGTTAAGAGATTAAGCGTTAAGCTGGTTATGCACGTTCGAGCCGATGAGTTTTTAGTCCCCGCTTTTACGCGGACTCATTCGCGCCGGAAGGGGCAGCGATCGTCTCGACGGTTGATTCATCTCGGCGCAACTCTCTCGTTATCCGGCCGTATTGTCATTATGAAAACGAGCAACGGCGCGCACTTAGGCACTTAATCGGCCGGCGGGATCCGAGCCGCGACGGCAACTACAATTTCCGTGCTTATACGCTTACACGCGCGCGCCAGCTATAACATTCGGAATATTTAATAACCGGTAGCACACAAATCAATGTACAGGGTAGCAGACCCAGAAACTAGCAAGTCACCTTTTATCCATAGATCTTTCTTAGGGGGAGATCCCCAATTTGGAATCGATCTCTCTCCTTTTAAGGTGTTGTCAGTTATCTGCGTTAGACATCTCTATAGTAATCTTCGAATTGTTATCTTATCAAAGTCTAGGGATTATATATCGTATGTATATACATAAATGGGAACGTAAAATAGACGTACGGGCGCGAGCTCGTACATATAAGCAAGCAACGCGGTATGTAGTTGGAATTTCCTTCTTATTTTTTTTTCTTTTTAAATAAACTGAACTCTAATAACTATATGTATATTATAAAATTGATAACTAACTGCAGCTAACCTATTATTGCGCTGCTTAACAACCGGCACGACTGTACCGTAACCGCGCGTAGACGGGGCTGGTTACGCGGCCGCGCGCGGCGCGCTTCCAGACAACTACGCGTTCTTACGTCGCGATATAATCGGATCGCCGCGATAGCGTTATTACACGTTATTATTACCGTCCGCGAGACGTGACCGTAATCCGCTTGCGGGCAAATCTCTGCTAGTTTTCTAGCTCGTTAACGCCGACGTACCCGGCTGCCGCTGCGGACGCATTTCGCCATCCGTTGTGTATCGCGCCCATCCATTTCCCTCCCGTGAACACCATTACGTTCCACCGCGCTGCTGGCTCCCAGGGCTTGATCGGTGAGTTCGAACCCTCGACGATATGGGGGAAATCTTTTTGCGGCGGCATCATCATCTTACTCGTATACATAAAAGATGAGCTTAGTCTGCGCGGTAGAGTCTGCGAAAAATTCGGGTTGTCGTAAAAAGGGAGTTTGAGTACGGAATTGAATGCGTATGTATATTGCAAGGAGGGACACGCGTGTCTTATAAAAGAGAAAAACCTTTTAAGAATAAGAGAAAGCTTTTACGTTTATGCGCTTTGTTTTTTACAAGGAAAGATTGTTACTAATAAATTAAATTCTAATGCGTTCTTGAACCTTTAAAGGAAAATCGATGCAATATATTTTCCTGACATAAAGAATACATATTTGAATTTTCCACCTGGAGTAAACGTGACTTGTATGTTTCCTTCACGATTAGGGGAGACCGGGGCTAGTTGTCACATTTTTCAAATACTGATTTTTAAAAAATTGTTAGCAATATTTTATAATATCGTCTACTACTTTATAATGTAGCTACATCCTTTAGGTGTAAGAAAAAAATACATTAGACTTGTATATATATTCGTACACAAAAAAGTTATTTAATTCTAAGCAAAACCGCGCAAGTGTGACAACTTACCCCATATCCAGATGTAGAGGAAACATACGACAAATAGTTCCTGTTTTAATATTTTATTAAAGTTAGTGCCAGTTTTTGGTAAATTTAACTTAATAATATATTGCAGCATGAATTAAACGAAAAATTAATAATTTTCATAAACTTTGTAATATAATTCTCATAAACTTTGTAATACTTTCATAAACTTTGAGTAAATAAAAGAATAATAATTTTCATAAACTTTTAATGCCATCTCATTTGAGACAACTTACTCTGAACGGTCATTTTGAACAAAGAAGATTATATTTATAAACTATGTTGCAATGAGACGGTTAACTAAATACAGGAAAAATTATATCTAAAACTATAATATTTCTTATCACCAAAAAGAAATTACGACTATAGTAATTCCAAAAACCAACGGAACAATAAAAATAGAGGCAAGAAAAATTAACTCACGACCTCCAATTTTTAAAAAGTGCTCGTAAATATCACATGCGAAGTTTTTGAAACGAGCTATTTCGTACACCCGGCTAACACGATAGGAGCAACCTACTCTATAAAGAAGAATATTCCACTCAATCTATTAAGTGAGATATAAGCTTTGTGACAACTTTTACCCGTGTGACTTCTAGCCCCGGTTTCCCCTATACCGATCTCCGCGCCCGACGCCCCCCGACCATTATGTATCTCAAAAGGAATTACGAACGGAATATATCAATTATTTTATATAATTCTGCACGTCTCATGAAATATCGCGTGACTTCATCTCGTAAGGTATTACTTTTTGAAACTCAATGTCCGAGTCGAGTTCGAAACTCCCTAAGCGCCATCGTTACGGGGGCAATAACACGAGGGGGAGATTCGCGTTACATCGCGGCTACGCGATCGCGTTCGTCGGATCGGTATCCCGATTACGCGCGCGCGCACGTACGCACGCGTTATCAACAACGTGGCTGAAACTGGCTGAAACGTTCGCCAGCTCGCGCCGACTCGGCAAAAAACCGGCCGTTGACGTGGTCCCCGATCTTCTTTCCCTCTCGCTGTCTCTCTCATTGGCGCGGCTTGACCGTGACGTCGGCAGGCGCGACGTCGAGGTCGGTCACCCTGCGGAAGATCGGCCGAGGAGAAAAAGGGAGAGCAGGAATGCAAGAGAGACACCGGCCGGCCGGCCGGCCGCCGCGCCTCGCCACTCGCCGTACTCGCCGTAGCCGGTCGGCCGCTGCGTCTTCGATCGTCCTTGCGCTCTTTCGCGCGATCCGAAAATAATCGCTTCATCGTCGCAGCTTAGATTTCGCACACACCGCTCCGTACGAAACGATCGTCCGTAATCTGATCGATTAATCAAGCTGATCTGTCAAGCGACGAATGTGCGCTTTTAATCCTATACGCGGTGAAAAATAAGCCGCGGCCGCGCCGTCGGTTTCGCCGATCTCTCGATCCGCTCCTCTTCGCTTACTTCGCTTCTTTATATCGCTACGTATATCGAGGAGATATCAATAATAGCTGAGTGAGCTGCGATTTCCATTTGATATCTTACCAGAAGTTTCTTATAACGAATGGCAATCAGACTATAGTCCAGATTAATATGATAGTTTCATAAATATATCTTATTTCACATTGATATATATATCGGCGCAGCGATATTAAATTACTATTATTTCAAATTAAAAGATAAGGTAATCTATTTAAAGTATTCGGAATTTAAGAGAAATTGATAAAAATCGACTATCAAAATCTCCGTTTAATATTTGAGTTAAATATATGAAGTACGAGCAGTACGAGCAACATACGTAGGTCAAGATTCCTAAAAAGAAAGAAAAAATAAAAATAAGAAATCTTAGTCTCTTTAAATATTGAGTCATGACACTTTTGCCGTTTCACAAAATTCTCGTGTTTATCTGAGATATAATATAGTAAAAGAAATAATATATCTCTCACTTTCTTCTTTCTTTTTATCATATCTTTCTATGTGTCGAGATATCTGCTTCTTTATCGAAACGGGAAAAAAATCCTCAGTCTTGCGACAGATTTTTCAATTTTAACTTACGGAGCCCCTAAATATTTCAGGTGTCATCCCTATCTTGCGTCTCTTCGACCACGAATCATATCCACACCCGACGGCGATTAATCGGTTTTGACGCATCGGCTTTTACGGGGCACGAAACGGACGGTGAATTCTTCCGATTATCGCGGGGTCAGCCGCCTTTAATAAATCACGATGTGTTCGAACAGTAGGCACAGGCGGGGCGGGCCTGGCCAGGCAGAACGGCGGTCGTTCCTATCCCCCTATATATATATATAGGGTTTTGCAAGCGGACGAGATTAGCGTAAATCCGCGAGCGAAAATACGTGACGTCGACGGCATCCGCGACTTCGCGCACTTTGGCACGCGGTTTAATTCGCCGTACGATTACGCTTCCGCGGTTGTTTTCTAGGCGAGATTAATCCGGACTCACGCGTTCGCCTCACGCACCATTCGTGGCACGTATCCGTCGAGAATTATCGTTTCCATTAAAGTTCTTATCGTGCTTTCTCGCTGTCGTACGATTAAATAAATCATCGTGCCTCGACTCCGCGAGGCTCTTTCACTCGGTACGCCGCGCCGGCCGTCGGTCGCGATTGCGTTTATCAGAGTAATTAATGATATTATTATATAGAGGCGCATCCGATAAGCGCGGGGGAGCTCGCCAAAACAAGTCTCGCAGGAAACGTAATACGCTATCAAAGTCCCTGGCTTTATAAGAGAGCCATATGCGCGCGTATACGTTATTTATCTGTTTTTCCTCTCCTCGATGACGACAACGGCGCGGCGCGGTTCTTATCCGCGTGTGTAACTCGTTTGCTCGCGCGCGTCTAATGCATCGTTAATTAACATCGACACGATTGCCACACGAGCGATTGGCACACGCGTGACCACTCTCGCTCACGGTCGCACGTTTGTTTACCGTAATGCTCGGGAGTGCTCGCGGACTGCCGATCGCCGATACGGGATTGAGCGCACACGACGTTCGTTCTGTGCCCCATATGTGCTGCTGGCAAACGGTACCGGCGGCATTAGAACTTTGGCTTCAATTCAGCACACGGAATACGTTCCAAATGTATTAAGCGTCGAATCGTTAAAACTTAATTATCGTAATAAAAGCGTATCACGTTACTACGTATGGTACTATTAATGGCACTCAGAGAAACGTTTCTTTTACTTTACGTTGCAGTTTTTCGCGGTGTGCAATGTAAACTATGATGTCGAAACATGAGCTTCCGTTTAGCGTTGTTATAAGCGTAAAAGCCTGTAATTTTATAATAGCTGCTTTATGCGCTTAAAATAATTTTAGCTAATTATGACGATCATAACGATTATGATGATTATTCTTAATTATGTAAATATTTGTTTATCTTTCATTATAACTATTACAAATTATCCTAATATCTTGTCATCAAATTATCGCTTTATTTGTCGCTTTATTTTAGCGAAAAAGGCAGAACGCATGTGCTCATGTTTCGAAATTATCGCTGCATTTGCGAATCGACGAGTTAAAACTCAAATTCCAGTCATATCCGGCGGTTTATTTCTCGATCGAAAAATTATTCATATTAAAGGCGTCGGTCGACTAGAATTACACAAATTTACACATATTTGCTTACTAGTGACCAACATTTTATTTTTAAAGAGACGGTTATTGATCAAAAAGCAATGACAAATGCAATTAAACTTAATAATGAGAATATAAATTACAGATTTTATTGAGTTCATGAATAGGCATAAGGGTGTTTTGTGTAAAAATTAATTTAGTTGTACATAAGATAGTCATAATTATTTTTGAGCAAATAATTATAAGAATAAATAGTTTGAATTTTTATCGAATATCGAATATAGAGAATACGCACGAATGTGAGAAAGGTAAATTAAAAATGATCATTGGTTATATATTTGAGTGATTTTTAACGATTCCTATATAGGTCGTCACTGCACTCCTACTCAATATGTCGTTAATTTAACTAAACAAATGGAGTTAAAAAAATACTGTTTTGTGTTAAAATAATAAATTTCAAGATAGTCGTCAAGAGTAGTGGTTAAAAATAACAAAATGTAACTCAAGGTATATTGATTTAAATTTTATCTTTTAATATTTAACAGTGTATACACAGTTTACAAATTCGCATCGGTCAATTCGAATATCGTTGCATAAAATTCATTCGTCCGCGTTTTTCATGTATTGCGAGGCTGAGACCGCGAAATTATTTTATAAAATCACGCTTTGCATTTGCGCACAAACAGGCACAGACATTGGTATCCGCCGTGCATCGCGGTAAATCATCTTCAATTATTCGTGACAACGCGACACGTCGCGTCGCGGGCGGCCGACGGCGCGGCGGTATAACAACGGTTCAGCGATGGCCAATGCGAAAGTGCACGCCAACGTTAACGGTACATTGCCAAAAATGATTATAATACCGCGGTTGTGCGATACGCGTTTTCGCCAAGAAATCTCATGTATTTCGTGAATGGCCAAAGAGAAACTGTTTCGCAAAACGCTTCGGCGGAAAATAACTCGGGCGAGAGAATCTGAAACCGCTCGAAAGATCATTAGATCATCAGAATATTTCGCTTGGAGGTGTATTTATTTGCTTCGAAATATATAAATGTACACACACGCGTGCAATGCGCGCTTATACGTACCTTAATTTTGATTATATTTCGGGATTGAAAACTCGATTGAAACTGTATGTATTTCGTAAACCGCGAACCACATTTTTTTCGACGATAAGTAGAGTAGCGAATCTAAATCCGTTTGAAGGATGAAAAATGTAAAACGCGTCGGGAGAGAAAAAAGGAAAGAGGAGGGTATGAATTCTTTATCGCATCCCCCTGCGTTTGAATCAACGAACGTTTGCGACGAGTTGACGCGCCTCTCGAGTGCATCGCTCCTGATTGAAGCTGCAATGAGCGCTCGCTCCCCCTTCGCCGATAACGCGTCGAAGTCTTCGCGAAGGGCAGATAAGAGCAAAAAGAGCGTAATCGGAAGAGGACCAAAAAAAGAAGCGGCGGAGAGGCGAATAGAAGAAGAGTTATCGCGCTCGTCTGGTCGTCGTCGCGCGGCGGAGGATAAGGAGGAAGAAGAGCAGCGAGGAACGACACAGAACACTGGAGCAAGAGAAAGAGAGTGAGAAAACAAGGAGAAAGAGTGGACGACGACGGGTTGGAGAAGAGCGGAGAAGAGGCTGGAGGGAGGAGAGACCGAGAGAGGGTGGAAGAAGAAGTCACGAAGCAGTAGTGGAAACGAAGGTGGAGGTGGTGGTAGATGGGTAATGCCGCACGATCAGCCGTGTGGCGAGGATTGCACATCCGACATTATTTTATATTTAAATAACCTCGTGTATACACACACACATACAGGATACATTGTCTCTATAAGGACTGTCTTATTTCAAAATCGCGAATTAAATTTCATTTTATAATTATCCCATGCCTTAGAGAATTAATTAGATAATATTACTCTTTAAGATAATTTAATGAGTATTTGATCGAAATTGTACTGTTATACGTAATTTTATTTATATATATGCGTAAATATATGACTGCGTCTTTATTTTATACAATTAGGAATATTGTTATATTTTATATTATTGCAAGGGGATATTTTCGACAGGTATTTAGGCGTACAAATTTTGATATTTATATATTATTTATCAACCTTATATGTTCGCGGGCACCACACACAGGGGGGAGGGAAACGCAAATGCGCGGATTCTCGCCGTTGGCGCGAATGGCCGTGGTTATACGGATCTGGAGGTGGCGATACCGGCGGCGGTGGCGGGTGGGATGGTGGAGGCAGAGGTTACGCCGCGCGCGCGGCGCGGCGCGGCGCGCCGCAGGGACGAGAAAACGGCGTACGAGAGTGCGACGAGGAAGACGGCTGCACGGAGGAAGGGGAAAGATCGTCGGAGAGGGAACGGAGGACCCGCACCGACGACCCTGAGATATGATAGCCCAGGGGTGGCCAACCGACTCCGAAGCGAGCCCTCTCGAAGGTAATCGCACCGGCAGCTGTCGACGCTGGGGAAGTTGCACGAGAGCTTCTACGCAAATCAAATCTGCTCGCATTGAGATGAGAGCAGCTAGCGAGGCCGGTGGCCAAATTGAACGTTTTCTCTCCCTCACTCTCTGTGTTTAGCTATTACATAATAAAATTTGCGATCCAAAAAGACCACTGGAACTTTATCGAGCAAATTGAGTTGCAGATAAAAAAAAATGCATTATCACCTGGCAATCGATAGCAGATCGGTGTATATCTCTCGCGGTCTAACAATAGTCTTTACCCAAACAAACGAGTGCTTGTACAATTGTTATATAGAAGCTCGATAAAGATTATTTTTTTCTACTATACGCGAGAAACATTCTCGGAAAGGAACTGCGAGCAAACAAGCTGTCGGTGCTCGATGCATCCAGCAACTTGGCCGCGGTGGATGATCACCCCGGTGATAGCCGGTTATCATGCCTCCCCACTCTCCCGTCTCGCGCTGCCCTCCCTGGCCTTTTTCCACCTCCGCCGACGAGCAACGCCGTTCCTCGGATCCTCGGTCCCTTCACCGCGCCGTTGTCTTTCCTCCCACCCCCGCCGACCCTCGCCTTCGGTCCCAACAACCTTCCGTCTAGACGGCGCGCGCACGCACACACACCCGGAGCGACCGCCTCTACGCCTCTACGCTCTCTACGCGCGCGGCGAGATTAAGCGGCGTTCACACACGCGCAATGTCACGTCGCCCGCAGGCACGCGCCGGCGATAAAGCCTGAATAGGAGAGACCGCCGCCGCTGCCGGCGTCGTCGTCATCGTCGTTAGGTCGTACGTGAATCGGAGGAAAAGCGCAATGTTGTGCACGCGCCGTCTGCGCTTGACGGCACGCTCCGTCTCTCGCGCGCGGCAAGTCGTTGTCGCGCGAGGTACAACTGTAAGGTACAACTATAAAAATCTCGCATTCCGCAAGTAGCACCATCGTGCAATAACAGTTTCGTCTCGTACCAGCGAAAAGCATGAGCTTTGTTTTTACAGCACTCGTTCGTTTCAAGATGTACCTGCTTCGCTGCATTTCGAATTACAATAGCGTTGTTCTCTCTTGAAGAAAAGATAATTCTCTACCGAGGAACGTTCACCATCAGATCACGAAAATCTCGCAGCGTGGAAATTTTCGTTGCCGAACTTCCACGTGGACGACGAAGGACGGCGGCTTTCCTCGTCGTTTGGTCCGGTCCCGTCCGCTTGGCGCGAGACGCTAGCACGAGACGAGAGGAAAGACGTGGAGTTAATTATACGCGTTATATCGCCGGGCGTATATGAAGTGGTTAATTCGGGCTGGTAAACAACGACGTCGGAATTCCGCGAGCGTGCCGCGAGCGCACAAACACCGGTTGCGGTGATGACAACGACGGCGGCGGCGGACTTGCGCCGCGCCGATCGTCTCGTAACAGCCGGGCGTCTGCATGTCGCTCGGTAAATAAGGCCGAGAGACGCGCGAGAGAGGAAAGACGTGTCTCTGCCGTCGTCCCGCCTTCTCTTTCTCTCTCTCTCTCTCTCTCTGTCTTTCCTCGCGCGACGATGACTATTATACACCGCCACGCGCAGTGCGCGCGTACAGACGTCGGGACCGCCGACGAGCGAAACAAACGTCGAAGACAGACGGTTCGCCGACGACGGGCGACCTTGGCCGCAGCGAAGGAGGTGAGCGAGGTCGGAGCGAGGGCCACCGGAGGCTCATTCGTTCGCTACATTCGCCGCTGGGTGTCCCTTAAGGTGCGACTTCGCCAACGACCACCAGCCGGATAACGTCGCGAAGGGTGCCCTCTCGTGCGCGGGCAGGAGCTCACCTTTCTTTCTTTCGTTTTCGTCTCTTTTGCTCCTTTTCCCCCTACACCTCTCGCGCGCTTTATCCGGTCGTGTTTCTCTTCCTCCTCTCTTTCTCGGTCTCCCTTACTCTCCCTCGCTGTTTTTCGTCCCTCGTCGTATCTCGTATCCCGACCGGCGCGGCGCGTCACCGCCATTACCAGCCGTCACGTCCCGGCTTTCTCTCCCTTCTTACTTTCTCTTTCTCATACTCACGTCGCCGGTCGCTCTCGGTCTCGGACGGCTATGCGGCGCGCTCGCCCAGCTCGGGTCTCACGGGTGCGGGTGTGAGAAATCATCGGTGAGACCGGCCGACTAACCCGACAGATTCCCGTCTCTCTTTTTCCTTGATGCGAAACGACGACGACCGATAGGGGCGATAGGGGTGATCGACGTCTAGCAGTAGCTTTTAACGGCGCGCGTGTATCGCGTGCGTATTATACACGCGCTCGCTCCACTCGCGTAGAGCCTCGGTGTAGTCGGTGTATGTAAGTCCGCGCGTGATCGGGGGCAATGTCGAAATTCCGCCGGGAGTATCGACCGATCGCCAGCCGCAGCCGCGTTCTTTTCGCTAGATCGGGAACGAGGTCGTCCGATTGCGTCACAATAGGCGGCTGATAGAACTAATAGATCGCACGCGGAAATCAATGCCCACGAAAAAGATTGACCCCAATGATTTCGACACCGTTTGTCTTTTCTCCCCATGGCTCATTTGTGGCGACACGAGGCGATCGAGACTTTTCGACATAAATATTTTTCATAATAATTTCAATAGTGTGCAAATTCTTTGTAAATCTGGCACTATTATTTTGCCGAGAAATAAACCGATAGCTAAAGAAGCAAAAAGGAGAAGTACTAATTATTCAATTTATTCGATATTAAAAATCGAAACACGGCGAATTAAACTTTACGGGGATGGAGTTTTTATTTCTATAGTATTTTATTTCGGAACTTTGCTTTTTTTAAGATGTTTAATTACAAAAATAGCCTTATATTTAGGATAGAACGAAACTAAATACTCATGGAAGATTTATATGCACATTCTTCGTAAAATAATCTTGGGTTTCTAGAACCATTATTCATCCTTAATTCTAATTTTTGAATAGAACGAACACAAAAAGAATGAACGAAAACGTCGATGTGATATAATGATCTGACATAATGACTGATAGTGTTTTTTTTTTATGAGAACTCTTTCAGAGGATGAGAAGATAAATACCATTAATTAGACCGTACTTAAAAAGAGTTTATACAACGGATGAATAATGACTCCGGATCATCGTGTTTGCTCAAATATTCGAAATGTAACGTGGCTTTTTTTATTTCTGTTATACACTCATTCAAATAAATTGAAAAAAAAAAAAAAAAAAATTTACGTTAGTCTAAAATTGGAAACCACTACTCATTTTCCAAAATTTCGAAACAAGCTTTCGATCTTGCGAATTGTTGGAGGGTGATTGCCGCTAACGAAACGAAAATGTGTTTCGCCGCATAATACGCGAATGCATTATTTAAGAACGAAGCGATCGTATACGGACGTTTCGCGCGCGGATTAATCGAGTAACTCGATCTACGACGCATTAATCTTGAACTGAAGCAGTATCGATCGATCGACGCCGGTGGGGACCGAAATAACGAGCCGATATAATTTCAAGCGTAATTTCATCCTCCACTGAGCCAGCGCGATGCGATGCGATGGGATGTGATGCGCGGGCGAATTAACAGGATCGATTGTAAGTAATGCCCCGTTGTTATGACTAACTCGCGCGAATTACGCGCACTTAAACGCTCGCATTGAGTCGATTTTCCGTTTGACCCTTCGGCACTCGGGTCCGTTCACAAAAACTTTTTTCGCCGCGCTATTTATACGCTGAAATACAACCGATTCCGATTGCGAAACGACGTTAGCGGCCGTTTTATTGTGTTTCCGCGCTCGTCGATGCGTTTTAATAACCACGACGGAAATTTCTGTGCGACTTTCGTGAATCCGATTATCGAACTTGCAATTAAACGAAAATTGATCCGAGGATATGAGATCGCATATCCGGATGGTCTAGAATTACATATATTAAATCGCGAACACTCGCCAATCCATATTAAGGCTTATTGCTTAGTTTCGAAATCTTGAAAGTTTCAGTGAATATAATCTTTGTTATAATAAAAGTCTAAATGCAACAGGTATATTATTAGTTTTAAAGTCGATCTATTATCGATTTCATTGTCATTCGCTAAATTCGATCGAATCCGCTCAGCATTATCTCGCGCGAATGCAAATCGAAGAAAACAATCATGATTGCATGAAGTCATTTTTGCAATCTATACGTGTGTCGCAAAAAAAAAGCGCATTGTCTGTACGGAGGCTCGATCTCTGTCATCCCCGCATTATTTTCTTTCAAGAGTTAAACCAATTATTATCGGTGCAGCGTCTTAATCGGAAGCCAGTCGAGACGTCCTCGGAGTACGTATAGCGCGCCCAGGATCGCCCGGCGGAGAGAGAGGGAGAACGAGCGTTCACCGGGCGAGCGAGCGCGCGGAACGCGGATGATTTTTGCGTCGTGCGACGACACGCCGGGCTAATCAGCCGGTGGATCAGCACCCGCGATACACACACGGCGCGGTGTCTGGTGGCGTGGCGGACGCGTGGGAGCGAGCGGGACGAGGAGAGAACGAAGGTGGAAGAGAGAAAGAGCGAGAAAGAGCGAGAGAGAGAGAGAGAGAGAGAGAGAGAAGAGAGAGCGTGGTGGTGAGACGACTAGCTCTCCTCGTCCTGCAGGGAAACGAGACGCGACGCAGCGCGGCGCGGCGCTTCGTGAGAAGAGGAGCGAGAGGAGGAGGAGGTAAATGCGGCCACTGCGCCGGCGGCGGCGGCGGCGGCGGCGGCGGCGGCGGCGGTGGCGGCGGTGGACACGGCGACGGTGCGGTGGGAGAGCCGTAGGGGAAACGCTCTGCCGGCTCTGCGGCTTCGGAGTAAATAGAGGGGCGGGAAGGGGGGCACGAGGAAGGGCGGCGGAATCGACGGTGCTGCGGCCTGACAGACACCGGACGCGTTCAGTCTGCCGCTGAACCTGGAATGCGTCGGGTGTTGTGTCGACGAGCAGCGTCGTCGTCGTCGTCGCCGTTGCCGTCGTCGTCGTCGTCGCTGCCGCGACACGAAGGACCGTCATCCACTCTTCGCTCCGATTCCTAGCGCGCGTGCGGAGAGGTGACGCCGAAAAAAAAAAAAAAACACCGACGGGGAACCACGTCCTTTCTCTGCCGTTTCTTTCTGCCCGCGAGCACGTCGCGTGCCGTCGGGCAACGGGGAGAGTAGAGAACCGCGAGAGCACGAGAACGAGAATACGCTGTCAGCGCGCTCGTAAGAGTTTCGCGTTGACACGCACCCCGGCGACGACGCCGCATTGACGTTTCTCATCCGTGCTCCGGCTGCAGCGCCGGGAACTCGGCCAACTCAGCCGTCCCTCTCTCTCTCTCTCTCTCTGTCTCTTTCTCTCTTTCTCTCTCTTGCCGTCCTCAAGCCTACTCCAACTTGCTCCCCTCACCCATGCATACGCGCGTTCCCCTCTGCTTTTCCGACCGTGAGACGAAATTCATGTACGAGGGCGGAGATCCCTGATACGCGCGCGACGTGGATCTCGGGGATTGATTAACCGCGGCCGTCTCTCTCCGATGGGAAAATCGAGAGATCACCGCGGCCAGGGGTGCCATGGACGCGCAACGGCAACGGCAACGGCAACGGCAACGACAACGACGGCGACGCGAGCGCGAGCGCGCGAGATGATTTCGGGAGTCAAGGTCGGAGCCGTCTAGACTGCTGCTGCCGGCTATATATCTCGACGTCATTCAACGTCTGTGAGACGGCGCGCGCGCACGCCAGCCAACTTTCCGATAATACTGACTGAACCGAGAGAGTGCATAGTGACTCGCGCCTCTCCTCCTCTCTCTCCCGGAAATCTCTGGGAATCACTACGACGGAATCTCGCTGCAGGGGGACGACAGGGACGGTCGGCCGGAGGGAGGGAGAGAGAGAGAGCGCAAGAGAGAAACTTCCTCCTCTTCCTCCCCTCCTCACGCAGCGATATACGGCGGCAGGGAAGGGGATAACACGACGGCAGGCAGAGTCGCGCTGCTGCTCCCATTAGACGCAGGCCGTTAAACGACCGTAACGCTTATGGTCAAGTGGGATCGCTGGCGGAGCGCGGTGCACCGGATACAATCGAATTAAGTGGGAACGGGGTCGCTTCCTCCTAACGGGGCCCCGCCGATCGATCGTCCTCGTCGGTGGACCGAGTTCTACGGGGAACCCGAGACTCTCTCGAGAGTATAGTGCCCACGGCAGTGTTGCTTCTCGCGAAAGCGCGTTGCAGTATCGGAACGTCGTGACCCGCGAAGTGCTCCATCCGGCCGACGGCTCTGCCGAGCGTGGAACTTGGCCGTTCCGGTGCGCGACGGATAGCAGGAGTTACACAAGTGAGCGGCGGGGGCAGGGTTTTGTCGAGGTGTGTGGTTTGTCGCGACGACGACGACGGCGACGACGTCAGGCGCGACCGGGACTTGTTGTTGTTCGTGGAAGTCACGGCGGGCGAAAGTGTCGGCGGTGGTAGTGGTGCGTTTATGTCAGCTCGACGAGGCCGGCCGACGTCGACGGTCAGTGATTGTTTCCGGCACGCCGACGGCAACCTGGCGGTTCCCCCGTTCAAATGAAGCTGAGGCGTCGCTACATGCAGACGCTCGGCGTCTCCGTGAAACAGCTGCGCAGGAAATTACTCGAGCTGGGCGCGCGAATCCTCCACGTCCAGGGGTCGAAACCGCGCGACATGGCACTAGTGGTACGTGTGTCGACAAAAATGCGCTTCTTTTTCTTACTTATCTATATTCTTTCTTTTGTCGCGTGCATCCTCGTTCGTTACATTTCGCGTCGTTCCCCTCTCGACGAGCGCATCGAGCGCGCCGATTTTACATTGCACGTGCGACGCGACGGTGCAATGTCCAATATGTCTTATCGCCTCGGAAAAAAGGCCATGTAGGCCTTTATGTTACTCGTGGAATTGTAAAGGATTTTCAGGCAGTGTCAATCACGACACTTCTGACGTAAGAATTGGGGATCGGTATATAATATCAGTGAATTTTTTAAATTCGATATTATATAGACTGTACGTTTACAGGAAGATGTATATGTTTGTCTGTGACATGATTGCCGTAAGATGTATTTTTCTGTGAGCAGCAACTTACGTCGATATATCCGAAAATTGGATATTCGGTCTTTCCTCAGCGGAGGATTGGACCAGAATTTATTCGCATTTTTTCAATCTCCATTATTAAGCATCCTGTTAATCAAGCCTTAAATGAAATTTCCGTTGAAGTAAAACTAATTTAAAGTTAACCGAGAGACAAGTTCTTGCTCATCCACTTAGACGCTTGAAACTTAATTTTGCGAAAACCCTTCAATTTCCAATGTAAATGTCTTCATAATTAAGTTGATAAAATCGATTAAATAAGCTGTCATTAAACTTTCAAACGTTTATGTTGGAATGCTCTGTATATCATAATGACGTTTTCTCGTCTATTAACTTAAGCAGAGATATCACGAGAAAATATATATAAATCGAAATGTGTCGAGCAATTTTGAATGTCTTTAATTCGTATATTATTCACGCATGGAGTGTAGCGCGGCGACTCTATTTATTAAACATTAAAGACTGACCGCGCGCGTTGCGGTTGCACATTAACGCGCGCGCGCGCGATCGGTCGCAAATATTAAATAAGTAGCGCGGTTTTAGGCGAAAGTATTGCATGGGATCTTATTTTACCTGACAGCGCCGGCACACACGGTAGCGAAATGAATTACGACGGACGTACGATGCGCCACGTCGCCGGTGAAAGTGTTTTATGTGACTAGTGCGCGAAAAAAAAAATCAATTCTGCCAAGGTAACCCTCGGTGTGTTGCACCTTGCACAGATGATTTACATACGTAGCGCGAAGGGGTAATCGGTAGGACCCGGTGCACCCGACATAGTTATGAATCTCAAAGATCACAAGCCGGTGAAATTTAATTTGTAAAAACTGACCTTTTTAAAAAAAGGCGTCAAGTACACGCGCCTGTCGAAACATTGTTGTATACATGTCTGTAAAAAAAATTGTATGATACATAAATATCATAGGGAAAAAAACTATTATGTATTTTAAATCTTTGGAGAAGCAAGCTTCTATATTTTAAATTTAAATCTTTGGCAAAAAAGCTATTGTATATTCTACCTATAAAAAGTATATCAGAAAATAGCATCAAGTAGAAATAAATTGTTAGAAAAAACTGTCGTATTTGTATTTTAATAATTATAAAAATCTTTACGAAAAAAGTTGTATATATTCTGCCTAGAAAAAATATGATATGAGAAAATGGCACTAAGTAGAAGTAAGTAATTTTTGGAAAGAAGCTTTAGGATATATTTTAACTTACAAAAAATATGATATCGGAAAATTTAATAATGTAAATTTAATATAATGTAGTTTCTGCATAGATTTTCGCTACATTTCAAACTTTAGGAGAAAATATACTTTGCTTGTTATAAAAATTCTGCTAGTACTTTTTTATTATATTTAATCTTAATAGTTCATAAATTTTTATTTTATATATTTTCTCATTTCTTTTAGACATCCTTTATAATATTAACACCTATTCGAATTAGAATTTATCAAAGAATCTCTTCGTAAATGTTCAGTTTGTTTGTCAGCTACGTTTTCTATGCTATATTTTTTTTATATTTCCAAAAAATCGTGACACATATTTTAAATACAAAAATCTAAAAAAAAGCGATTTTACTTTCAATATTAAAATAATTTCTGAAAATAAACGCAAACAAAATTTAAAGAAAGAAAAGAGGGGCACAATACAACGACTCTACATTATTCACATTTAGATTTTTTTTTATTTAGACAATGGGGAATTTTCTAAGTATTTAACACATGACTATAGATAAAAAGAAATAAAATACAATTTTGCTGTATATATTTATATATAAATATGGGTATAAAAATACCTTTAAAATCCTAAAGATGATTAAGAGTTTCAAGCGTGGCTCTTGATACGGAACTAGTACACGCGTCCGGACGGTATCTGGAACACCGAGACCTATTCCGTCGTCTCTCCCTCCTCGGGAGGACGAGCCGAGCGAGTGTCGCGACGACGACGACGAGGATGAGGGAGGCGAACGGGGGTGGAAAGGCGCGCTCGGGAACGCTCGCGTCGAACTCGGAGCGAGAGGTGGTATAATAAAAGAAGCGGAGAACGCGAAGGAGGCCGTTACACTGTCTGCCTTGTATGTTTCTTCCGTCTGGCCCAGAATGCGAGGCAGGCTTTCACTGCAGTTTTCTCGTCTGGGTCGACAGCTCCGCTCCCCCGTTCGTGTCGTTCTCTCTCTTGCATGCCGATATAGTAAAGCCTCTCCCTTCCGTTGCCCGTCGCGAAAGAAAGAAAGAACGGGCAACGAGCGTGCACGTCGATACCTTCACGTGGCACTTTTAAATGTTATCGGCCCGCGATTCCCGAGGTCGGTCTCGCGAGCCCCGAAGATGGCAGCCGCTGTCATTAGTAGGTTCTGCAACACGCTGACCTTTAACTTTAGAGAAATCCTTTCGGAGAAAGAGAGAAAGAAAATACCGTGGGAGCTAAAAAAAGTTTAATGAATTCTTTTTGGTTTAATGAATTTTCTCTTAAACGGGGTCACCTGGACTGCTCCATAATAATATCAGAAAACTTGGTTCAAAATTTATGTATAATACTTAAAATTAACTGGGAAACGAGGCCATTTACACTTAACATCGCCCGAAATGGTTAATACTTTATGTTGGATCTTTATAATTTGATAAGAAACGTTCGAATCATAATCAATTCATTGTTCAAATTTTTTTTAAAGAATAATCGAATTCACAGCTTTATTAAATTTTAAGTTGAACCGAGACGATTTTTGATTATGAATTATATCAGGAAGAAATCAAATAGGATAATAAGAAGATGCTGCAAAACTTATATAAATTTCTTGAAGTTGATTAATTAAAGACGGCATTATGATATAACAAATTATAGAGATGATGATATATTTTGTATTATATTGTTAGACGCGACGATATAAAGTATAAAAATATATATATTCGCAAGCATTTTCTGGTATTTCTTTTATATTCGCGCGCTTTCCTCCGTAAACGAGACAATATTCGGGATCTGTATGTGCTACTGGATCTAGTGCTGCTTCAACGCGAACAAATTGAAAGGCATTCCGTTTTGCGGAAGATCATAAAATGGTCTTAAAGACGCTCCGTTTTATGAACCTTCTTTTCAAAGTAGGACTCCGTTTATCCATGTCTCTATACGAAAGCGATAAAAATGTCGACTCCGTTGTGGCGTCCTCGACGTCGCTCGCCGCGATAAGCAAGTCGTAAATGTATCACGCGTGAACGCGAGGTCGATTCATTATCGTGTAGCGGAAAGCAGTTCAACAAATGTGTAAACGGTTTGTTTCTTTTTTTTTTTTCGAAATATGAAAACTACAGTAGGTCTTACGATCATAGAATTGGTTCTCGACACTAATATAAAAGTATGTATAGTTGGTCAATTTCTCTCTTTCACTTTCTCTTAAACGCAGCAGATTTTTTAATAACAATAATACATTACAATAATAAATATTAAAAATAAATGCAAAAATTTTTTATTTTATTATATCATTTTAATTGCGAAGTAACGCACAAATTTATAATCCGCAAATAATTGTACTAAAAAAAGACACAGATATTTATATATTTAAAATTGGCTGCATGTATATATGGAATTTTTGTTCGTGTCGAGATATATTCTGATGGCGTATCGCAAATATACAAGGATGTATTCACAAAATGAAGGAATATCGTATATACTATATTTCTTCGTAATCTAATCTAACCTAACCATCGGGGCTTTCTCCATTTCTTAGGAAAACGTCGGCCTTTCGGCGGAGATTTTATTCGTTTAGCGGTAAGCTGAATCTAACGGTTGCTCTAATCGCGCTCGTTAGTATAGCGAGCACGGCACGCTCGTTGATATGCGTTGTCTCGTAGAGCATAGCACGCCGCGCGCATAATTCGTGCCTATATGCAAGTATGAGCGCATATTTAACTGCTAAGTATAAGACTGTGCGAGGATACCTTTAAATACAATTTGGTTTGCAAATAATCAAAATAATGAATATTATGTAAAATGAGATATATATTACCGTTATATCTTTTTAAATAATATTCTCTTTCGTAATTATCGGTTAAATGTGTGAACGACAGAAATAAAAAAGATGTATTTAAAGGAAACTAAATATCTTGAATTAATTGTAGGTTCTTACTAAAATCACCGTGAATTGAATGATCATTATTAATTTCAGAACGCTTTGCTGGTATATTACTTTAGCGGAAATTAGTGTCTAATATTCGCCTTTTACGGAATTAATATACACAAAAAATATTCAGGTTATACGGGGTTTGTGTCTCAGGGTTTTTTGTAAGCAAAATAAACAAGTAAAAATGCGGGGAGTGTAACATCTCCCGCTTTATTTTTACACTTTTAGATAGATTTCTCCGAAAGAGAAACTTCATGTGTCAAGTCATCAGTCTGAAAAAAAAGCCACGCTCGCACATAGTCCCCTATATACATATAATGGGCAAATATTAGCTCGAATCGAAAATTAGATCGATAGTCGGCAATATTCTTTTTTGTTTTTTTCTATTGTTTTCTCTTTTTTTTCCCTTCGATTGGACTGTCTGGTCAAGAGACGTGGGAAACGGCGGTGGGAACGTTTACACAAGTGCGCGTCGTATGAGGGTGACTCGCTCGAGCACATCTCCTACATTGTATTTATTGAAGATATGATATTGGAGCATCTAAATCCTGTCGGGCTTAATAAAATAAATATCTGAACAGCAGGCGCGAAATCTCTTCTCTCCACTTTCCTGTCAGCGACACGCGACATGTTATTTTATCCTATGGAGAGATACGAAATGTCCTGATCACTGCACTGGTTTTAAAAAAAAAGCGCGTCTATACATTTCCTTTTATATGCGTTATCGGTGACTTATTTATTAGATCGTGACCAAATTTTAATTGTTACACTGAAGAGGGTCTAAAATTAAGACCGAAAACGTTTGTAATATGTATCTTTCTTTTTTGCATTAAAGTTACTTTTTAGTATTTCATATATCTCGCTTTAAAAACGGCGTTTTGCTCTTATTTGTCCTATGAACTTGTTTGTTTACATTATTTTATAGAATTTATATAGTTGGAAGAATGTCGTTTATTTAATGTGCAAAAAGATACGCGGTGCCTATGTGGATGGCGCCACTGTTTTTGCGCATTGTGCGAGCTCTGTCGAGTTATTTTCACGCGATTAAGCGCGCTCTGCACGGCGTTTGTATAAAATTGCAAAAAGTGCATCACTCGAAAAAATTTAATTCTTTGAACAATTACGTTCCACGGTATTTAATTAACTCCCAAGTGCCGTAAAAAGTCCGGCAATGTACGTTTTGAAATCTGTTACATACGCTCGAGGCGTCACTCACTTCGAAATTCAAATGCACTATGTTCATTGAAAATATTACATATAAACATCGCGTTTATACGATGGCATTACATGATGATTATATTATAAAATGGAAAATAGTTTAAGCGAAATTTAAATTTGTAATCGTATATTCAGAATTTATTTTCAACCGATAAGGCAGTGATTCGCTTTTATGTAAAAACTTTCATCGTAAAAATTATAATATTTAATTATAGCCGTCAATATATTAAATTTAGTAAATTTCTGCTATTTCTGTTATCTTGAAGCTTAAACTGGTTATCGGACGAGGTATCTAGATATTTAAATACCTATAAGATACAAATTAAATAATTAATGCAAATTAAAACGTCACTTTAATAAATGTAAAATAAGCAGTAAAGAATCCATTACAAAATAGACTTTGTAAAATAGACCAGGAAATTCTCATGCATTTTCGAGACCGTGAGACCAGTATTGCGTGAAACAAGCGTCTAGTCCGCGTTACCGTTCACTCTGCCAAGAGTGAAGGTACTCGTTTAACGAATGTCGCAAATAATCATGACGTTTTACGGCAGTCGCGCTGCCCCGACGACGAAAGGTTTGTGCATGCGTGTATCTCTCAAGGATCTCTCGTCGATGGCGAAAGAGAAAAAGACCGTCACGACGTCATGAGAAACTCGTCGTAGGGAACAAACACTTTGACTTGACTTTTTGGGATCAATGCGTAATACTCTTTCACTCACGTCACCAGGATGTTGAGTTTCAACGAAGATCTTGAAGACATCCTGGTTGTACACGTGCCAGATACAAATTCTTCTAATTGAATATAAGTGGAATTTAAACTGCAAAGAAAACGCTGATTTACTAGCATCGATATCTCTTGAATCGTAAATTAAAAAATCAGATTTGATTTTCCCGCATTAAGTTTCTTTAGAAAGGCTTTATTGGAGAATCCCGAAGTTTATCACTACTTTTAATTGCATTTTGTCAGGCAGTATTTTCAGAATAACCGCTAATTTAATTTTATATTTGTCCGTTATTAATAAATTTCAAGATTCCTTCGATGCACCGATAATCGACGTCAGAGGATTTTTACATTTTTACATTGCAAAAATTTGCACGCTTTTACAAAATTCCGTCTGTAGAGTGAAACATCGCGCTAGCTGGATGTAGCACTTGCGTAAAAACGCTAATGTGCGGAATATCTCGCACGTATCCGCAAATTGTAATCGGGGGTTGGGGGAGGGGAGAGGAGGGCTCTGCTTTTCACGCATCATCGATTCGAAACGGTGCAGTATAGGCGGCGCGTTGCATGAAAAAAGATATATTCTAAGCTTAGAATGAATGTATTCGTTCCTCCGTGTGCGAAACTCGTCCATAAGGCTACATAGAAAGAGTACACGGCGCTTCCGTGCGCGCGGCGACGCGGCGGCGGCGCGGCGGCCGCCTTCGTCTCTATTACGCCCGGCGGCATAAAGCGTAACGGCGGGATAATTTTCTCGGCCGTAAAACGACGCTTCGCCGGGCGATGGTGCAACTATACGGCGAAAAGTGGAAACGGGAAAGTATAGGAAGGTTACGTATACCCGTGTTTTGAATTATTCCACGATAAACGGCCGCGCGAGAAAGAAAACGGCGGAGCGACTCGTGCGTCGCGACCCCGCGCGATTCTCTCTCTCTTCACCCGTTCATTTTCTAATTTAGCGAACTGTGTTAGAATGGAACTGCGGTGAACTCTTGTCGAATGAAACGAAGGGAAGACTTGTTATGTCCGGTAATTTCGCGCGATATATTTCTTTTTCTTGAAGACTCGACGTACGAAGTTTAATGAAATTAGGGAAGGGCATTCATTAGTATGCTAAAAGCCTTGATGCTTATGAAAAACGAGAGAAAAGATTTTCCACTTCTAACAATAAGTAAAACAATCTTTTCTTTTTATTTTCGCGAATCGATTATATGAAACGGTCTTTTAGCGTCGAGCAGTTAATTTGCTGACCGCTAAATATATCGAGGTTAATAATTTTTAGGAATAATATACTATAAACGGTTCTCAACATCAGCCGCGACTTCCGCATTGAAAACGCGTCCGGAGGCCGTTTATCGCGATCTAAAAAGCACGGCGCGGCGCCGTAAAACGTTTTAAAGGATATGTCGCAACGGTCGCGTCTAGACGGGTCGCCGACGCTATTATATCCGGGCCTCGTTAATGCTTATCTCTATTGCGCAAGTGTGCGTACGTAGTATAACGTGCCGGTGCGTGTTGCACCGCGCGCACTTCTATTCCTACCTACGCAAGCGCACGGATTGCGTCACGTTCTTGCGCTTTTCTGCTTCTCTCGTTTCAGCCTATTGACCTCCGGACACGCGTAATTAATCCCCTATAGGCGCGCACACGTCGTCAATTACACGCGCGACATTCATCGGTGCGACAGGATAACGCGAGAGGAACGGGATGCGACGCGACGCTAGTGTTTCCGAAGCTTTAAGCCGGTTCTATAATACGTTGCAAACGATGGCAACGTATTGCCATCAACTCTGCTAGTTGAAAAGTGTTGTTTCTTATTTCCACACGTTGCGCTTGTCAAAAGAGAGTTGACAAACTTTTTACTTTTTTTGGCGACCGTAACTGGCAATCGGCAATCAGAAATAACACTTTTCAACTAGCAGTTGCCATCGTTTGCGACGTATCGTAGAACCGGCTTTAGGACTCTACGCGCGACACGCTATCGTCATTCGACGATTTCTGGATATGAATTCTCGAAATTCTGAAACATCACTCATCCTGGCTGCCTCTCATTATTCTTCAAGACCTTTTAGTCGCGTGCATATCCTGCAGTATACACTGCAGTTACGTCAGACGTCAGACCAATGTGAATCATTCACGGGACTGCATAGCTAATTGTTATTTGTTTTATTTCTTATCTCACACAACTTGCGACCGACCTTTTATATTCTTTTATTATAGAAAATATATATTTTATGTATAATCCATATAATCATTATGTGCTAAATTATTTTCTTTAATGATACTAATTTATCGATATTACTCTTTTTCTACGTATACCGGCTTAATATATATATACTCTTAAAAGAATTCTTTCGAATTGCAATAAGCACAACTATATACGATTTATCTTCTCTACGAAATAGTTGAATTACGAACAAAAGAGGCCGATTCAACATTAATTTGTTTTATCTCTATTTATTTAGTTCCTTTTGCCATTGACGTTTTGTGTTCGAAGTCGCACCGACGCGAACGAAAACTGCACGAATAAGTAATAGATGACAGAGTGATCGCGTAACGAATGTGCGACGTAACTTGCGTGCAACTTCCCGTAATGCAAACGTAACGGGAGTTAGTCACTTCATAAATATATGGCAATGTCAGAGCCACGGACTACGGACTGGCGTCATGCAAATTGGGAAATTCATTGGAAGATCCGATGCATGCGTGTAAGATTGTTTCTCTTCGCGTATCATTTGGCACAGTCGCAACGTACCGCAAACGAAACCGTTAGAATCGTCAAGTTCTGCATGAGAAATCCCTGCATATTCATATCCCGGACGTAAAATATCTAAATATCTTATTATGATATGTACTCACAACGCTGTTTTTTTAATAATATAATGCACAACAGTAATTGATATCCAAAATCAAATAATTTTTAATTTTGTAGACAGGTATAAAGGAATTTTCGGCTAGCGATTGCATTAGACAAACCTCTCGCAGATATTCCGAATTGAAGTCAGGGAAATTGATCATATAAGGTATATTATAAGAAACTGCTTGCTGGTGCCGATCAATGGATGGAGAATGATGAAACGCGTCTATAAAAGCGCACAATTTGAATAGTTCATTGTTTAAAACATTGAAAATCGTTGCGCGACTGCAGATAATTTTCCCACGATCGAACGCTCTTTGCGAGGTCAAACGCGAGCTCTCGGCGCAATGTACCGGGCTTTATTATGCTCGCTCGCAATGCAGAACGTCAAGCGGCTTGATTTACAGTCACTCTATCGAAGGCAAAGTATTGTATAAAATACGCCTTCGTCGATCGCTGGCGAAACGTTCGCGTTGAAAAGGAAAATGTTCCAGGGATAAACTAGAATGAAAAATATATAAAGACCTAGAGATACATTAAGTAGCAGGAATAATTTATGGAAGTTGTGTGTTATTGTTAAATTATAATCTCAGTAATTTTAAGCGATTTCTATGGTGTATATACGGTGATAAGCTATAGAATTTTATAGATCGAATTTTTTTTAAAACTTTAATGAACAACACGCACACAGCAGTTTTGTTTTATCAGATTTACGGCGGCTAAAGAGAGAACGCATTATAAGACTTTGTTTTAGTCGACATTTTCTGCATTCAGAATAGGCGGAGTTACCCTAACGGTATTGCTACCCCATGGGACTAATTGGGCAAGGAAAAGGGTTCTTCCCCCTCTATGATGTCAGCGTCGCATTTTCAGAATTTCGACACAACGACAAACTTCTGGCTATTCGCCAAAGAGTTCTAAAGTCTCTCTGATGTAAAAAGAATTCTGGCGATTTAATGCAAAACATACAGATTCAACTTCACATTTTCTTAGTGTGAAAATTTACTGTAATTCTTTTGTTTCTACCAGGAATTGATTTTATAAATTCTAATACTTTTCGATATAAAGCGATATAGAGCTCTCGTTTTAGAAATTTGCTTCTTAATTTAACTTTTTGATATAGAAGAGTGCTTATTTTTTCCTTCTATAAAATCACAATCTATTCTTTCTGTGTTCAATTAAGAAGCGATTTCAATAATGTGTGACGTCAAAAAACATAAAAAAAAACTATGCTATTTCCTTGGACTGTTAAATGATTTTTTTTACATTTATGTGAATACGTTTCCTGTATGGAGTCATGGTATTAAAAGTTCTTGTAGCTCATTGGACTTTGCTCGACATTGGTTTTGCCGTCACTGGCCGTCACTCCGTATCGGAGGCATGACTTTTTTGTCTCGGAGATTTTTCTCGATCCGAGAAGTGCACTTATTCCGAAGCAGTCGAAACAATCCGGCCCCTTATCGCTGGCGTTCCCCTCACATCTCCGCGCCCCATTCTCCAATCCCCTTCCCGCGTGTTCACATTCATGCGAGTAGCCGTTTTTATTTGCAGATCGCGAACAGAGAGACGTTGCGATTCTAACTTTGTTCGCTCTTATTTCCTACATCTTCCTATACATCTGCCTTGCTCAGAACACGCCGCGAGGATACTATTTGCGTTTTGTTTCTTTCATCATACGCTTCGTTTGCGCGAATCGAATGAGGAATCGATTCTGTTACTTGAAACCGAGAGAGGCAAAGTCGCAAAACACATTCTATTCTAACAATAGGTCTTAGATTACGTAATAACTAATAAAAAAAAACGCAAGAAGAATGTTAAATCCTTATTTTTGAGCCATTCAGTATCATATTATCGGAATCGCTTTTTGATTCAAGACACAAAAAGAGTGCATCGCGATGTTTTGTAAAAGAGAAAGTGATCTCCTCTATGTTAAAATTAAGAAGCAAGTTTGTAAAATTGAAAGCATTATGTGACAATAATATACAATTCATTTTCTTAAGAATTTGAAAAAAATTATTACGTAAATTTTATTTTCTTATTAGAATCTAAATTTTCTTAACAGTACGTCAAATAATATTACTCTAAAGAATAGAGACATTCGGACAATTACGTTACAATTTTCTACAGAAATAAGTTGCAGCATCGTAATGAAAAAAAAAAAAAAAAAAAAAATTAGTTTATTTGACAAACCAGTCATTGATCATCGACCTTTAGACTGCTGCAAAAAAAATCGATAGCGCGTTTAACTCTTTCTATATAAAAACTTCCCAGACGAGATGACCCCAAAAGCCGTCCAATCAGACTTCATAATAAATTCCAAGAATACATCTAATAAAATATATACGCGTCTCTCTCTTGCAACAGTTAAATTTAGGAAACATATACGGGCTACGAGTGTCGTTAGCGAAAGTTATTTACGATCGTATACGATTCGTTGAGCTGTTCTTCATCGATAAAATGTCGCGAGAATTTTTGCTCGCGATTCAACTGAAAATATGAGTATATACGTGAAACACGAGGACGCACATATGCGACGACTCTTAATGAAAATCACGATATTTCTTCGTTCTCTAATTCATCACGTGACGTATATCGTAATTTATGAATTATAAAGGGATTCATTACTCGAGTTTTAATCGAGCAGAAGTTGCTCCACTCTTTTAATGCCTGTATTGTATATAATTACCAGAGAATTACATATATATTTATTATTTACATATAGTTGCATTACAATTATATACTAAAATCGTACAATTTGTTCATAATTGCGTCAATCTTTTTTCGGTAGAAAAGGCGGGTTAACGTGAGCATGAATTTCTTGCGAGAATCGAGCAATTCGTATATAGAAAAGCGAGCATGTTCGTGGTCGCGAAATGAGATCGACGCGGCGCGACGGCGGAACCGATCTGTCTCGTGACCTTGAGCGATAACAATAATTGACAGCAGGATTATATTCGCGTCATGGACAAAGTACCCACTACCGCCGCGCGACAGATTAAAGCCGCGCCGCGCCTCTAACGGTCGACATATCGCGGAGATCTAATCTAATCCTTCAGCCATACGCGAATGCCATTCGTGTATGGTATGGTATTTAGTAATTTCAATAAAGAACAGACACTCAACGTGTCGCAGGAAAGATTAATATACTTTGAATCTTTCCGATTATATGATCAAGTATTAAGGGCTAATAGTTCTAATGAAATGTAAAATATTCAATCCTTAGAGCGATATTGAGATATAGAATTTGTTATCTTAGGAAGTTGTAAAATTGAATCACGGCATATAGAAATAAAATAAACGCGAAGTAAAACCGATGGTTGACAATTTTCATAAATTCATAAAAATATACATATTACAAATACAAATATACTCAAATATTCACGCAGGTGAATATTATTTAACGCAGGCATTATATAAATGTCAAGTATTTTGTAAAATTAATTTTTTGCAAGTTTCACGCAAAATACATTTTCTCGTTACGACGTTCGGAAACCGACGTTTCGCGCGCTGGAAGGATTTCTTTTTTTAGAACGACCTTTATGCGCGAAGGTGTTAGCAGGTGCTGCGAAAGTATAGTCGCAGCGCTTTACAGCGAGTGCATGATGTATCCCCGGTGCATTGCCCTCATGCAGGGTGGCACGTTCTCCTCGATCGATACGTTTTACCAAACGACGACGACGACGACGACGACGACGACGACGACGACGACGACGACGACAACGAAGAAGACGAAAACGACAACGAGGACGTTGGAAAGCATTTGCGAGTCAGCGATTCTTAAGACATTGCAATTTTTCAAGCGGTCGATTAAATCACGTATACAATTTGACAGTCGCGAGAATTTTATTTGTTGCGTTATCAAAGTACACAATAAAATATTTTATCGGGATTAACATTTTAAAAATAAATAAATTATTTTAACAATATCTCTAATTTGTACATCTAATATAGAATTTGAATGCGAGGTATTGCAGATTCTCCTGCTAGAAAAATTCTTTCCAATTTATTCTTTTGTAAATGACGGGTCAAATAATATAAGCGAATATAGTCGTTTGATCATTTGAAATGCGCGAGTCTCGCGAACGATGTTGAGTAAACAGGAACAAATGTAATCACGCCGAATCTGATTTGTACGACGCGATCGCGACAGAAGCAGGCATCAGGTAGTAAGAAGACTTACGAGCGACGTTCGAGCTTGTTTATCGTCGGATCAGTATCGCCGGCCAGAATCGTAAAAGAGATGTCTGCGCGACGCGCGAATTGATCGCGATATAACGCCAAGCGGAAGCTCTCTCTGTCGAAAGGAAAGCACTCTTTTCTCGTGATGCACACGGACGTGACGCGACACAGCGCCTCAATTTTAGCTCTCGATATTCGGAAAAAGAGATCGCGGCGAACGGTGATGACACATCTCAACGCGAATTTCGGTTAATCTCTTTTCTGACGGGTGAAACGTATAGGAATGGAAAATTTAAAGATATATCTTTCCCGCGACATTTTAAGATATTTGCATATTAAGATATATACTTGCATTATTATGATTTTGCAGTTAAATAAATCTTGTATCGCATTTTTGCCCATGGCACTGTATCGGTATCGGAAGACGATGGCGTGCATATGCACTTAGCCTGAACACAATATTTGCAACAGACCCAAGATTAAGACGACGACGAAGAGATTGCGTAATCTAAAAGACGCGCATAGCGACGTCAAAAATTATACGCGCTTTATCGGCGACGCGCCATTGGCTTGACGTATATATATTTTAATCGTTGTTTGTCGGCATGAGCTTCGAAGCGCGACACTGATCGGACTGTGTGAGTTAGCATCGCAAATATTATGTTCTTTCTTCGCAAATACCTTAATTCTGTAAATAATTATTTTTGGCAGGTTGACGGTAGAAAACATCTATGACAAAAACTTGCGAAAGGAAAGGATAAAAAAGCTTCGTGCATAATTTTCGTATTTATTTTTCGCAAACATTTTCTTTTCCTAAAAGTCTTACAAAAATTATTTAACTTCTCTTCTTTTCGTAGATGCATGCTGTTTAAATTCGCAGTGTCAAGTTATACTCAATTTCAGTCACTTTTAACCATTCCTATATAGGTCGCCACTGCTCCTACTCAATGTATCGTTAATTTAAGTAAAGCAATGGAGTTAATAATAAATTTTAACACATAGTAATTAAAAATAACAAAATGCTATTTAACTGAAGGTATTGATTTGAATTTCATCCTTTAATATTTAACAGCGCGAAAGTTTCTTTTATTTTTCTTAATTTGATCACAGTACCTATGATCCGTTAGTCAGCGAAATAAAAGTGTCAATTGTTTCTAATTATCAGCCAATCAACCGTAATTACTCGCGAGATAGATACATGTTCGCTTTCGATCTCGGTATTCACGATTATCGCGTCCTCGTTATCTCGACGGCGAAAATAAACGACGACATGCACGCGGCGCGGCGGTTCGTCGATCGCGTAACTGCTGCGCCGCGGAATCGAGCGTGCGTTCGGGTTCGGCGAAGTTATATCCACGAAGCTCCTCGAAATACCGCTTTGTCGTCGCAGCCCGGCAGAGAGGTGTAATAAGTTTCTCGGGGCGTATACAATACCCGCGAGCGCGCGCGAGCGATCGATGCGGCGAAGTTTACCCTTTTCTGAAACTGCAATTTCAATCGAGCCAGCAACGAAGAGGACGAGGACGATGACGGTGGCAGTGTCACGTTTCGAGCCGAGCCGAGCGCGCATGCATCAGCGGTATCGAGCGGGCTGTGCAACTGCGACAGCGACCTAGCGGTTTTATGGTCCACCGAGGTGGCTCGGAGAGTCATAAAGTCCGTTACAACATCGCCGTCCGCTCCGCGGGCTTTTGCGAGGCCGCTATGGTGTTTCGAGCACCAGCATCAGCCGGAGCGAACTTCGTCCCTTCGTCGCTCGCCGGTTAACTCTACCTCCGATCGATCGACCGAACGACCTCACGCTCGTCTCGTCACTCTTTCATCTCCTCTCGTTCGTCCTCGCGTATCCGGGTTGTCCGCTTCACTCGCTCAGCGCTCAGCTTTTCATCCCGCGAAAAATTCAATCGTTACGTAATACAATACAGTATGAAAACGTGAAATGCAATATGTTATCTAAGAATAGACGAAAGAATATAAACGTGCGAGAAATAAAAGCAATTTCTATTTAGTTTTTTCAGGATACTTGGATTTATTTACTCAGAAGAAAGTCTGATATGTTTCTATATGAATATAGAATCTCTCTCTTGATAGGTATACGAGAAATGCTTTACTTTTGCGATTATATTCACCACAGATCCAATTAAAACTATGTATCGAAATTAATTATAATTAATAATATTCTGAACGCTAATATAATTATATTCAGATTTGAATGAGTCGTGTTACATCGTGCATAACTGCGACACAATATAATATGCGATATAACTCGAATCAAATGATTCATCAAATACTCGTGTCACTTTTTAACCAGAATCTTTCATCTCTGTCTTGAAAAGAGATGGAAGAAAATATATGCACCAAATATATAGCATATTCTTATACTCGGCACATATATAGATCCTTTTACTCGAAGAATGACATTGGTTCTCGCACGTTTTGAGGATAAACTCGCTCGAACGATTTTTTCTTTGGATTATTATTATACCGTTTCTCTGCAAAAGTGTTACGCCAAAACCCCTTTTAATCTCGTCAAGAGGACTTTTTCGTTTGTAGGAATAATAAAGAAGTTTATACTCCTTACGAACTTCGCGTTTAGAAAATAATAATTAAAAGATAACGTTATACCTAGTCATTTGTTATGGATTATTTTGTAGGTAGTATTATAAGCAACATGATATTTAGTATTTTATAAATAAACAAAGATTAAGCGTTGAATAAACGAAGTACATAAATTCACAAAAATTTATAAATGCAAGACACGATTAGATAAAAACTCTAAAACAATGATTTAACCTTTCTGAACTCACCCACAGTCTCTCATACCGCCGAAACACATTGCAAAACCGATGTTTTTTCCGAAAACCGTATAACTTCAAAACATATTATCAGAAATAAAGATTGAATTTTATTTACTATTTTTTCAATTTTTTTTAGAAGACCTCAATTTTAACAAAAAAATGAAAGTTTATGCGAAAAACAAACAATATGATATTTTTATTATATAAAAATCGTGGTCTTACGTACACCCGTGCAGGGTCTGAGTCTATGTCATGAAACGTAGGGTGAGTTCAGGAAGGTTAAAATTATATCGGAAAGGCAGTAAAAATATAGATATGGCACAGAATTATCATAATCAATTTTATAATTTGCGGATGAAAGACAATAATCACAAAACGTGTATCGCGCGCGATAACGTTATCGGAGCACGAGAGCGCTTGATACGATGGAGAGATTCTGAAAATATCCGCGTATCTCTGATCGAAGGGTTCTCCCCGCGCATCTGCATTACATTGGTAACGAGCGAGCGTGATGTTTATGCTGCAAGTCGATCGATACGAATGGTACGCGAGCGGCGCGAACATTCATCCCTCTGTGTGTCAGTCGCTCCTGTCGTTGCTGTCTCCGCACAGTCGCACGCCCTCGCTCTGTTGTCGTCGCAGCAACAGCCGCCGTCGCCGTCGCCGTCGCCGCCGCCGCCGCATCCCTCTTCCGCTTTCCCTTTCGACGGCCTCGGACGAGCGCGAGAACGCGAGCGGAGGGGTGCTGAAAACCCCTTTAAAGCTTTAACGCGACCGACCGACCCCGACCCATCGGTCGTTAACACGCGCACGTGCCAGCGAATGTTCGCGAGAGAGAAATACCTCGGTGTCGGCTCTCGCTCGTTAAATCACGATCAAGTCTAAGTCGTAAAATCATATCTATAGAAACGTTCTCAACTTCAGTCCAGAGCCGCGCGCGGCCGAGGATCTTTATTATACGTTTGGAAGCAAAATTAATGGAATGAAGAATCTTTTTTAATTCTCCGTCTTTTTATTATTATACGATATATATAATTATAAATATCGTTATAATCAAGACTTTTGGAAATTTTTTTATTTCTGCCAATTTTTGATCCATCAAATTAAACTTGATAATCGATACAATGTATAGAGCTTGTTTTTGAGAACGATATTAAATTTATCGCAAAACTATTCTTTTAATTAAAACATAGCGCAGCGTGTTCAGAAATATATTTATGTTCCTATTTCGCAAAAAAAAAATAAAAATAATGTATGATACCAAAATATCCAGAGATATACATATATATATCAGTATTTTAATGGGTATCGAAATATCTATATAAATTTGACGATAAACATCGCGAGATATATTTTCGGACACGCGCGGCGGCGACGCGGACGTCGGCTTTCACGGTCGTCACAGTCACACACGATCGATCTATTTCGAACTACGACTAATTGGACGAACGTGCGAACCAAAGACGCAACGCGGAACGAAAAGGAAAGCGCGCGAGTCGCGAGTGCACGTTTGCACGCGACCTCGTTCTTTCGCCGTGGCTCGTCGGCACTTGAAGCTCGTGCGACCTTCTCCGTTTTACTTTTCGAGGTGTGTGCACGAACCACGGCATCCTGGTGATACCGCCAACTGTCACGACGCGACGTGACGTTTCTCGGCCCGCCTCTTACGAGCGTCTCTCGTATATGTACGCGCGCGTGCATGCGTGCGCCCTGAGCAGATGTTTTAAACCGAATTCGCGAAGGGAACGGGCGAAGTCGTTGGAAGTAAGAGAAAACGGCCGAGTTCGGCTAATCGAGGTGGTTTGACTGAAACTGAAACACAATTATCGGAATTAGACAAAGTCTGAAATTCTATCGCATGCAGAATTTAGAATCGCGCAGGATTTGAGAAAAAGATAGATGATTAGTCTTCGAATCTTATAGTTAATTCTAAATAACTTTCAGAGGAACCTAGTAGAATATTAGGCCTGTTCGTTTTCGCCGCACTTCTGAACTTGTGCACTAAGTTAGAATGAAACAAATATATTTTCTTTCATTCTTAACTTATTGCACTAGTTCAGAAGTGCAGCAAAAACGAACAGGCCTATTGTCGAAGTCACTTGCATAATTCTTGAATTTGTGAGAATGCTTGCGACGTTTGCGTTATGAACTTTATAACGCTCCGCGGTTCAAGACTAATTTATTCATACATTCAATACATTGTAATTTGAACACAATTTTGCAAATGAAAAATAGCTTTATCTCTTTTTAAATTTTCCCATAAAATGTACGATGTAATACGTGTTTATCATTTATGCGCGCAATGATCATTTTTTAGTTAGCAATGCGCGTTTCACGACGGCGACGATCACGAATCAAAGTATTTTGAATATCCGTTCGATTGTATGAATAATCAACATCACAGTGAAATTAATCCCGCGGATATAATGATATGATTTATATGCAATTATTTACGTGAACCGAGTGCAACGGCACAACACTAATATCTACATCCACGTACAACGGCCGCTCTCCTGATCGAATGGTCGAGCAATTTCATTTTCTGCACTAATTTATTCACGACCATATAGTCGAGGGCTCACGATCGCGCGACCCTTTCCTCGGCGCCGGATAATAGCAGTCACCATATGTATTACTTTATTACGGCACGACGAGCAGGAATTTTCGTATTTTTGCACGAATATCTTCCGCCGGAATTGAACAGAATTTAGAGTTTTCTTCCTTTATCTTTGATCTCGAACGTTCGTATAGTGAAATAGTCGCGAGCATGAGACGCGAGATCGCATTAAGAACCATTCCCTTTTGCACTTTTGGCAAAGACTGACAAGAAAAGAATCCACGACAGAGGCAACTCGCGATTTGTTAAATCGCGCATGATGATCATCAAATGATTTGTGAAAATAATATAACATTCAGCCACCGTGATGCTATTTATTATCGAACATAGTAATGTGTAAAATGTGCGTTTTTCCGTTAATCGTATTATTAGTTTAGATACATGTTCGTGTTATTTAGTACACTGTTAAATATTACAGGATGAAATTTAAACCAATACCTTGAGTTAAATAACATTTTGTTATTTTTAACTATATCATGTGTGTCGAAATTTACTATTTAAACACAAAACAGTGTTATTTTAACATTGGTTTATTTAAATTAACGCCATATTGAGCAGTGGCGACCTATTATTATGGTTAAAAATAACTCAAATTGAGTATAATTTGACACTACGAATTTAACAGTATATATATAGGCGGACCGTCGATCAAAGTTCGAACGGGCGAAAAGTCGCGATCGAGTCGAGTAGTTATTCAATCATTTATTTTATTAATTAAATACACAAATAAAAGTTCTCGATTTTATTTGTCTGACCGGTTCACATCCTGCCGATCCCACAGCAATTTCTACTTGTAGTGCGAAAATAATATCGTCGCGTTTCGCGCAGATTAAACAACCGGAAATTTCGCAATGTTTTCGCGTGATAATGCATCGCGCCATCCTGTGCCTTTTCCGAAGGCGTAAACACGATCGTCGATTTTGCAGATGCTGTCGGTGAGCCAAGGAATGGAGGTCGGCAGCAGCGGACGCGGTGCATCGGCGGAAGATGACCCGACCGCCGGTGCGGTCGGCGGTGGAGTCGGTGGCGGCGGCGGTGGCGATGGCGACGAGGCCAGGAGGCGTCGAGATATGCAGGCGGTGATGATCGCCGCGGCGAGGGATCGCGCGATCCGCGCGGAGAGCGTCCGGCATGATCTCGCCCTCAACCTGCCGCCGCGGCTCGAGCTCCCGGACGGGGAGGAGCACCCGTACGGGGCGCACCCGGATCTTCACCTCCGTAACCCGGAACAGGTGAGGGCGACGCGCGAAAAGTTGTGGCGAAACCCGCGAGATATCGAATGAAATTGAACGACCTGATGGGCTCGACGATTCGAACGGATTTGAACGAATCTTTCTCTCTTTTTTTTTTCTGTTTACGACTGTCTAGCGCTGCAGAATATCGCTCGAAGTTATACAGAATTTCAGTATCTTTAGTCTTAAAAACACGGCATGCTATTTTATAAGCCGGCGTAGTTTTTAAATCAGGTGAACATTGTCAGATCCTTGTCTTTGTCACAAGTGTAAAGCTGTTAAAATTATATATTTACGGTATGTTGACACAATGTCTTCGCTGTCTGTTGCCTCACGGCCGGGAGAATGACCGAAAAACATATTTATTTATTCGCTTCCTGTCCCTCCGCGCGAATTCTCAGGTTCAAGTACTCGTTATGCCTCGTCATCATTACGCAAGCAAGAATATTAAACTTCAAACTTCGCTTGAAGCACGGTCGACTGCTTGAGGTTACCGCAATCACCATAACTGCAATACAGATTTACCATTCTAGAAATTATATAATCTAAAGATACATAAAACACACAGAAAAGTAAAAAAAAATAGTTTAGTTACTTAAAATCTTAAAGTGGGATATTGACGACTTAACTTTAAATTATAAATTTAAAAATTAATTTATAAACATTTAAAACATCGGCGGCACATCTGTGCCAGGGATCAAGATCCGATGTCAAAAATAAAAAAATTAACAACTTGATACTCTTACCATAAATTAATTCTTTATGAATGAATGTATTACAATTTGATGAAACTTAAACGAGGCGCGTGAACATTTTATTTTTTATAAATTAAAAATTTATGACTATTAATTTTTTATCATATATTTCGTATTATAAAATAGTTCTTAAAAGCGCGTTATATTTTTTTTACTTCGAATCCTTTAACGATTACAATTTTATCTTGAATTTTTACTTTTACGTCCTCTTCACAAGAAAATCCTGTGCATTTTCTGTTTGCCCCGCAAAAAATACTATTTTCATTTGTTCAAACGTTATTCGTGTTCAAATATATTATAGTTTCCAAGAAATTTGCATTCATGCATCCGATATAAAATTACCGACGTAGGCGTTGCCGAATCACGATATCAAAGTTCAATGAATTTCAAAGAACCGCGCGGATATTCTACCGTTCATTGTCCTTCTTACGCTCGATTATAACGAACGTTCTTATTTCCAGGAGAGCGAGATTTATCAGAAGTGCGTGCGGGCGCCGCCGAATCGCACGGTGTTCGATAGCGAGAGTCCGCCGCCTTATCGGACGCCAAGTAGCAGCCAGCACCTCCACCCGGGGCTGCTCGACATGCCCGGCGATCGGGTGACGCGGAGTCAGAGCCCCAGCAGCAGCAACTTGTTGTTGAACACCGCGCGCTCGATGTTCAAGATGTTCCCGAGCCATACGACGCCATCGTCGACGTCGATGCCGGTCAACAAACCGCCCTTTTCTAGTTATTCCGAGTCCAGTAGTAACGTGAGCAGTAATCTGAGCATTAGCAATCTGTCCAACATCACCGTGGTGCCCTGCGAAACCGACGAAAGCCGGCAAGAGCAGCAGCAGCAGCAGCAGCAACAGCAACAGCAACAGCAACAACAGCAACCCCAGCAGCAGCAGCAATTCCATCAGAAGGTTTGATCCGCGGCGTCCTCCTTCCTTGACGCCGTTGTCGTCATTGTCGCAGCTGCATCGTCCGACCTCGAAAACGGACGACGGTTCTCAAGATCGTTCTGCGCGACTGCAACGACAACGACGATGCCCTTCAAGACTGACTCACGGGAGAAGCTTCAACATAGGATAAATTCCATCGGTCGTGTTCCATCGTGTTCAGCAACGTGTATCGCATACGTGCGAGAGAATGTAATATCTTCCCGGCTGGTGGTATCCTCGTTGGATCGTTCTTCTGGTGTTCTTCTATAATGAAAGAAAGAGAGAGAGAGAGAGAGAGAGAGAGAGAGAGAGAGAGAGAGAGAGAGAGAGAGAGAGAGAGAGAGAGAGAGAGAAAGAGAAAGGGTCGTCCGTTCGTGGCCTAAAGAAGGGCCGGCGGAAGTGTAAAGAAGCCGGCTCCTGGTAGTGACTGAAAAAGTTAATATCAGTCATCAAAGACTGCGCTCAATCGTCGTGCGTTGGTTCGCGCCTGTCCTCTTTTTGTTTTATCCTTCGACCGGGAGAATCGATACGCCGTCGCCGCCGCCGTTATTGACGCGTCTCATTGTGCAATTCCACACGCGGCCAGTGTCTAGCCTAGATCTCAGATTATTTCAAAAGCGGTGGCATGAGGATTACGGATGTTGCGTCGGGCGTGAAGAGGATGGGAAGCAGCGCAGAAATGGACGGGTTGAAAGCCCGGCGCGTGGAAAACGGCGTTACCAACGCGCGACGCAAAGCGATGGCCTACCCTGGAACGAGGGGCTCTCCCTGTCCGGGAATTAGACGGCGAGAAGCTTCACTTCGAGGAGAAACGGGATGCGAGGTTCGCGACTCGCGCGACACCGATTCGGCGACGAAGCGGATTCCCGCCGGTCACTCTCTTCCAGCTCTCGATCGGAGGCTCTGATCGTCGGACATCGCGGAAGTTTGTTCATCGCGACGAAGACTTAGTAAATTATTTATTGTCGATATAACATTTTATTCGCGACGGGCGGCTGCTGCGCGACGGCCGGACGGGGCAAGTGTGGTTTCACGCGATGGTGGTTGCGGAGGAAAAAGGAGAGAAGAAAAAAAAACGGACGAACGGGACACGAGTTGAGTATGAGCGAATTCGTTCGGTTGCGTGAGTGCGAGACCAGGCGTGCGTACGAGTAAATGCAAGCGCGCGTGTGTGTGGAACGAGTAGAACGAAAGACGCGCAAGAGGCGCGGCTAATTGCAAGGTCGAGAGGAAAGAAAGGAAGAAAAAATAAAAAAGACAGAGAAAGAGCCGGGACCCGCGCTCGCGCGCGCTCGCGCGTGTTTGTGTATGCGTGTGAGAAGTTGTGTAGGGGGATAATGTAGTGCCAAGAGTGAAAACGGGGACTCTGTACATATTAGGCTAGGTAGTTCAATATCAATATACTTATTACGACTAAAAAAAAAAACGATATGCTACATACCGATTTAAAAGTAAAACATCAAACATACGTTACAAACACGCATACCATTAAAAACACGAGATGGCCGGCCGTACGAAACTATAATGGGACGCGCACGCACACACCTCTGACAAATGTATATTCTTCTGGCAAAGTCAAAGTCGATTATGTTCTACCTCGAATGCTATGTGTACTTGAAGCAATCAACAACGTCGAGAATCTTTTCCGGCATAGAGATTATATATAATTATAAGGGAATTTCGTCGATCTCTTGTTTATTTTAAAGATTATGTGTTCGTGATCATTACATGTTTGATCATAATCATAACTAGCAAATCGATGTACTGATAATTTATTTAAAAAAGTTAAAAAGGAGAGTTATATAGAACGGATGGTCATCTGTTATCGCGTTACATTGATGCGTAATTTCTAGAATAAAGTAAGAGTTTCGAAATTTCTTGCAACTCAAATAGCTGGAATGGAAAAGATTAATTCCTCCAATCAGCATTGCATTAACTACCGTATATGTTCTTTCTCTTTAGATTAGAATTATATTATAATATACACAGGGAGGAAATATAAATACGATTGCTTGGCACGGTTACATCGATATTTCTGGTTAAACTCTTGTTGTTAGCAATTGCCTATCTACTAAGTTATTCGCGTGTAAATATAACAAAAAGAGAGAAGGGAAATTTAGTTCATCGACATATTGAGTTAAATCCAATCGACGTTAATGTAACACCGGTTAATTAACGATCGACCGGAGTGCATTCGTGCATCGAGGAAGAATCGAATGATCGTTATTTGTTCGATAAACATTTGTTTTGCAGACAGAGTACGTTTGTAATGGCGGCGTGCATACAAGAATACATTTGCAATGCAAATCTATGAGAATGCGCATCCCTTTCGCGTTCCGAATGGCTCGCCCTGTGTCCGACATAACGCTATCTTTATTATTATTCAAATAGATAAGGCCTCAGTTTTGACAAAATAGGACGAGTTCTGTTCGAACGAGGATTCGAGTTTGATGACGCGTTTTGTAGTTTAACAAATAACCATATTTCATATACATTTATATATAATATAATTATATATAATTTTTTCTCAAAAATTGATGATAAATCTCAAACTTCAAAGACATAGGTATTATATATCATCAATGGTTGATTACATGGTTTAATAAATCATTAAACGTAATTCTTATCAGGATTTATTACTTTTAAAATACTTCTAGTACTGTCTCTCGTAAAATATAGATGTTTAATTAAATTTTTAAGACTTATAAAATCGGCTAGGTCGGCTTGTACGGAAATGCCTTGTCAACTTTGAATCTCAGTTTCGAAACAGAGCGAATCACTCGATTTATTTCATGAGAAGTCACCAATTATTATTGTATTTCTTAAGGGTCCGCGACGCAGGGAGAAATTGCAATGAAATTATACCGATACGTTTCCCTTTGTGATTACGGATCGTGCGTGGCGTACGAGGAATGCGCGAGACAGGAGGGAAGGTGGCATGCGTAGAGCGGAATAATCTCTCGTGTGCACTCTTTGTTGGCGTTAATTGCGCGAACTTCCGCTTCGTTTCCGAGGAGATGACTTGGTTGGCGCCCTACGATACCCGTTCGGAATTCTGTTAAGTGCACGAAATTTTCTCATTTATATCACCGCCCGTGCGTATCCGCGACGCCAATTTCGTCAAATCGCTCGACACAAGATTCAGCATTCGACGTGCGTGAAAGTGTAATATCCTGACGACGAGGTCTTACTCATCGTTAACAAATTCTTCCTAAGAAAGAGGAAAATTGTAAATTTCAATCTTCGTGAAAGTGTCCGGGCAATTACGCCCGCACGGCGACATTGTTTCGTTTCATGTTCATTAAGTCGCTGTGTGGCGAGTCGAGGGAAAAAAAATATCGTCTTTCTGTTTCACCTTTGAGATGTGTTCACGCGCATGCAATATTAGGCGACGAGGTTTAATTGTATTGTACGTAAATTACAATTAGCGCGTGTGCGGAGCGAAGCGATCAAAGAGGAATATATTGGCAAAGATGTTTCTTTTTTTTTCTTTTCGAACTCTCACTTCTGTATTGCCCTTCCCCATTCGTCTTTCGTCGTCCGTTGATCACAATCTCGTTGTCTCGCGCACGCATTCACTTTTTTCTGCAGTGGGAAAAATAAACCGTACGTATATGTGTACTCGGGAGACAGATAGATTGTAACGAGCGTAGAAGACGAAACGCGGAGGAGAGCGGAGCACAGAAGGGAGTTCGAGAAAAAAAAACGTTGTATAATTCGATGGGTCCTGTGCAAGTTTTGGTTAAATTTGCGACGTCGTCGACTTAGATTGAATTTAAAACACGACGACGCGAGCGCGAGATATTTTAGATGATAAGTTCTAGGCGAAGTGAAATTTTTAGCAAGCTATTGTCGATTACTATTATCGCTATCAGACATCGTGATATATCTAGCAATTTGTTAATTGGGATTTGATGAGAGGTGCGAGATGTATGAGTATAATCGTGGCCTTTCGACACGAGAGAGAGATAGAGAGAGAGAGAGAGAGAGAGAGAGAGAGAGAGAGAGAGAGAAAAAAAAGAGTAATGAAAGCGATCCCGGATGAAATATCCTTTTGCCCATCCGAATTCACGGTTCAATCTTCGAGATTGCTATTTTAAGTGATTTAAAAGCCAAAATAACATTTTTTATACAAACTAATTGTTTATCAAACCGCTCGGCTCACAAAATTATCAACAAAACGCTTTAAGCGTTCGAAAGAAAAGAAATAGAAGTATTTAATTAATACAGTTTAAATCGTCGTGTTATCGAACTGAGCGAATTTCGTAAATAATTCTTATCGAATGCCGCACTTCGCGCAAATAAAATTCCATTCTCAGCAATCTCATCGTAACGCGAGGCTGGCTTGATCGTGACACCGTCCGCGATTGTCGCAGTGCGCAACGTCAGCAGACTCCGCGGCGAATCGAAACCGTAATGTTTCAAAGTCCATTGCAAAATACAAGCAAAGAAGCAATAAGATAATGGAAATGTGTCGGAAGCGGAGACTAACGGTCAATTGGAGCTGTAAGTTCGACAATAAAAGAACAAAATTGAAGATACAGCCGGTCTTTTACTTTTAACAATTTAGAAAGAATGTGTCATAAGTAATAGTTAATGGAATTAAATTCTTTCTTTTTTCTCGACTTCGAAAATTAAACTGTTTTTCTTAATGTGTTCTTAATCGCCAAAAGTTTTCGCTTCGCATTTCTAATTGATTTTACGTCATTACGACGGGCTTTCGGAATTAACGGCGAGACGCGATCGGCCAAATGATCTGCAGCTCTCGCGCACGGTTAAAATCAAAGGTGCGAGATCAAGCCGGCTGCTGCCAATTAATCTAGTCACGTTGAGCCGTGCGTCCGGGTCAGGGAACAATCGCCGGCCGCCGATTTCACCGATTCCACCGATTCAGATAATACAGCCGATACTATTGTCCTTGTCGGCGAATTATAGCGGCGGAAAGGATAAGATACTCTCTCTCTTAGGCGCAATGTGATTTCCCAAGGTGTTCCAAAATAACTCGCGTCCTCCCTCCGGCGAAATTGTGACGCGGAGCGGAGCGGTTGCAAGGCAAGGGGTCAAAAGCGATGTCCCCCCTTTTTTAAAAGCTTTCGTTTCTAAGCTGTAATTATAATTGTACTGTTGATAAGATCGGTATGTCTAGTCCCTCGCGGTGGAAGGGAGGTCGAGAGAGAGCTTCGCCATTGTCCCTCTCGCGAAATCCACCCTATAAGTCTTTCGACCAATCGATCCTAATTTTTTTCCCTTATCTCTTCCTTCCCTCGAGTCACCCCTGGCATGGGTCTGTCTGACAATTCGATTCGCGACTTCGCATCCAATTAATTTCATATGAATTGAATCGTTTTGTCACCCTCAGTTTCCTTGGTTCTCTAATGAGTTTTAATTAATCGAAGAAAAATTGCGTTTCGTGTTGTACGACACTGAGGATCAAATAATTCCATCAGAAACATTGATGGGTGCAAAATTGCGAGTCGAATTAAACGAATGAAATCACCCTAGGAATGTCTCGCCATTGTTCGTAGGTACGTTGCGTCCTGCAGTCAGCCCTCCTACTGCTGCGTGCTTAAGGGAAGCTCGTAACATAAGACTCTTTCTTACAAACGTTTTACGTTCACAAAAAAAAAACGGAAGAAATCGGTGAGTCATATATCACGAGCTCTCATCTTATCAGTGCAAAAGTGTTATCCGAGAAAGAGAGAGAGAGAGAGAGAGAGAGAGAGAGAGGTGCGTTGCAGAGGAGCGTGACAAAGGCAGAAATCAGTGAACTTTGTACATATTGGAAAATGCGCTTTCCCATATAGTTCTTACGTAAAAGTCAGTCGGGGAAAAAACGTTCAAGAGGATAGTTTTGTTTTTTAACTGTATGAACGTTAAAAGATTTGTCTCGAAAGTTTAGTGTTCATTATAGTTAAGTATATATTTTTCTTTATAATATACATAAATTAAATCTTTATATATATAAAACGTATATACATATGTATATGTCATGTATATACTTTTATATATAAAAACTAAGGTCTACTTTTTAAATGGTTTATGTAATATATGTTAGATTTTGCACTGAGAGAGACAACGTTACCACTTTGGAATCATTTTTTCCTCGATTGACTTTTCGAACGCCAGCGCACAGTGTTCCGGCGTGTACCAGAGTTCCGTGGCAGAAATAAAAGACAGAACTTGTCGCGTCACTCGACAAGTTCAAACAGGCAAAAAAATTGTTTTCGACCGTGGCAATGCGCGAGAGCGGGCGAGAGAGAAAGATAGAGCAACAGAAGTGGAGAGAAAGAGATAGCGGAAATCAGGACTCCTTTTTTTCAACGTAATCAATCGATGTCGTAGGAACAGTGTTAAAAATAGTAGATCGCTTCTACCGAGAGTAACACGAAGAAAAAAAATCAAGATGCAAAAAAAAAAGAAAAGAAAAATCTCATCTCGAAGGAAGTAAAAACAGTTCGCGCGGCTCGTCGCGAGAGGCGAGGAGAAGAAGCGGGGAAAGAGAGAAAAAGAAAAGGAAAGAGATCGCGCGAGTTCGTGCCGCACTCGGAGAGAGGCGCGTCGCGCTTGCGAAATTGCACATTTCGAATGCGAGTCACGTTCGTTCGAGCGCGTCATGGCGGGGCGAGAGAGAGAGAGCGAGAGAGCGAGAGAATGAGAGATATGAAAGGGAGTTCTTTTTATACACTATAGAGAGTCGTACCACACTATCACATAGGGAAAGAAGAAAAAGACATGTTCGTTGTTCACTGCTCTGGCTTGCTAGGAAAAAAAAAGAAAAAGCAAACAATGTAACACACGACGGGGTCGGCGGGGAGGTCGCCCGGATCTCGACTTCGAGGCGCTTGACGAAGATCCGAAAGCCCTTCGCGGGCGGCCCTCCCCGTCCTGCCTCTCCAGTATAAATCGGCAACACTTCGACATTGCAAGATTATTGGTGTACTTATCACGCAGTTTTCTACAAAATAAAGAAAACGGTTTTGACAAAAAAAAAAAGGGGGAACGACGCGTTTCTGCGCGGCGATTATTTCACGAAGACACCTGTTTCCTTGATCCGCCCATTCCTAACGTACAAATGCGTGCGTTATAATTTTAGGTTTTACAATTATATTATAATTTTACTTGTTGATTTAGAGAGGAGGGATTGAAGTTGCAGCGATAATATATAAAACAACAGAGTAAACAGAAATTCTAAAAATTCGTATTTATACCCCACACATTTTTATGTTAGATCTGACTTCGTTATCTTGTCGATATAAAATTTTGCTCTTACATAAGCTAACAACTGATAAGAATTAAGGCCATGTTTTACATGTAGACGTCTGATGCGCCGGTATGAAAGCTTAATACTTCACGAACGTATTAACTTTATATCTTTAATAAAAAGAAACTCCTCTCTTAATACCATTATTTCTAATAATAACGTGTATCTTTAGCGAGTAGCAACATTTCTAATACTTAATATTACTGAACACGTTTCTGATAAATATCTAATATATAATTTCGTTCATACGCCAGAATCATTTAGATACTTGTATATACATTATAAAAGAGATACGTATGAAGGCGAAATAATTCGTCTGCTAGGTGAAGCAATTCTTCAAACTGGACTAGGCCGAGTGAAAGCTGAAACGTTTAACAAACCCGCGCGTGGTTTTACCGCAGACGCAGAGGGAGAGAACCGCACGAGTTGGACGTGCAATTACGGTTGTTTAAACGCGTCCGCATCCGCGGCGGGCGAGGCCCGCTTAATGAACGTGAGCGTGAGAGACCGAGACCAGGTCCCGTCAAAATGGCGCACATGGATGTGGGGGTGGCAGGAAGAGGGGGAGGGGGACGGGTGGACGCGCGGCGGAAGCTATATACGTCGTAAAGGCGAGTGGCGTAGCGTATATTTGGTAAGCCGCGCATCCGGAAATAGAACGTCTTCCCTTCTTGCCTTACGAATGTGTGCGCCTCCACTTTCCTGTCGTGCACTCTCTCGCTGTTTCCGATTTCTCCGCCCTTAATCGGCATCCGATCATCCCTTTATACGTCTCTTGTGCCCTCGTAAGCTATCCGAGTCAAATATGGGAAAATGAAGACGGCGGCCACAATGCGGAGGAGTGAAATAAATCTCGTCTCATCCACTTTGTAAACGAATTCCGTTAAATTGTATTATGGATCACGTGGAATTTAATTCAAAATTTTTTATATTTGAATTAGTTGAAGTAGAAATTAAAATTTTGAAAATTACTGATTTTTATCTCTATTTTATTCAAAAACGATAATACTTATATTTTAGATTATAATTATTAATTCGCTTTACTCACGTATAATATGAAATACCTTATTTCAGACAGAACATTTAGACAGATTTTACAGTTTTATAATTGAAAAAAAAGTATTGCTATTATACAGGAAGACGTGTTTATTTAGAGATAAAACGATACATATAATCTATAAAAATGATCATAATTTTATTCTTCCATTGTTGACATTGTTTTACGTAAAAATTCTGTAGTTGCAACTATAAAAAAAAGAGAATATGTCTCTCTAAGAAATTTTTCATTTAAGTCTGATCTTATTAAAAAGTAATATGTTTAAAGTAATCGCTGCTTGTGAAAGATTTGCAATCGAAAACGCTCGGCTGAATTTTACTTTTACGCACGCATTATTTTTCGTATTTTCTCGAAACGAACTTTGCTCACGCAGTTCGCGCTTTTTCTCGCGATGATCGAGGTTGAAAATAGCTTATATATATTCTTGGGCTAAGGGAAACGAAACGTGCGTTAGCAGACGGCCGTTCAACGAATTGCCAGACTTTTTTATCTCCGTGAACGATTCTTGGTAAGGTTCACCTCTAAATGTTATATGAAAAGAGTAAAAGATATTATTATAAATGTATCTAAATAATACAATCATAAAAGTATTAATTATCTTCGACATTATTTTATTTAACAAATTTATTAGTCAATAAATTAGCTTATATGGCTATATCATTCTGAATTTGCTGTTTGCCTTCAACTAATATACTTGAATTTCTTATCAGAGTATAATGTATTTCAAAAATACTGATTTTTTTTATTATTTCAAAATACTTTGATTTCAGAAGGACGTTTTTTTTCATCATTTTTGGCAGAACGTCAGTCTCTCTTTCAGGAATTCATGGAAAATTAAAAATTCAGTTTCTTCGATCCCGGGCATATATTTTCGTATATCCGCGAATCGTTCGGTTATCGCGAGGTTTTCGAACGAACCGTAAAATCCGGAGGAACCGAAGCGACGAGTTTGTTTTTCCATACGCATCGCGAATCCAGATGGCCGCGAGTTTTATTTCAGCGACACCCAGCCGCTTATCCGTGTCATTTCGCGTCTATTTCGGTCTAACGGAAGTTTAGGCAGAATCTGCCTCGAGAATATACCTTGCTTGTGCCGAAAAATTGCGCTAACGACCGGTCGTCATTCGGAAACTCGCACCCAGTGCAATATTCTAAGAGAAACAAAATCACACATCAGTTTGTGATTAGAACTCATAAGATAGGATTTGCTTAGTTTTTTTTATTGCTTATATTTGCTTATATTTTTCATAAATACAATATCCAATAGTAAAAAACCTAGCATCGACACATCGACAAATATTAAATACTTTTTTTATAATTTCTCCACCTGTTATGACGAGAAAATATAGAAATTTCTTCGTTTTTATTTCCTAGAAAATCCATCTAGCTTTCGCTCTTTAATACTTTCACAGTTTCCCGGAATCAAAACGTATTACTAAATTTCTATATATAAAAAATGCAGCTTTTTTATTTCTAAAGTTTTTCGTTGAGAAATGCAAACGCCGTGGACATTTCACTGTAACGTTGAAGTTGTGGAGTCGTCTGATTCTCACGGCAGGCACAGACCTGCAATGCCGTTACACAATATGGAGATATCTGCAGATTTTTATTTCGGGGCCTGTGTGCAACCTCGCGCGTAATTGTCGAGTGCGCGAGCCTGTAATTTTTCTTCATCGGGTGTGTTGCGTCGGCAGGCTCGAAGTTGCCGTATCGCGAAGACACGTCAGTCAACTTGGATGCGATTCCGCGCTTTGAAGGTATATGACGGGTGTCGAGCCTGAGGACTCTCAACTGCGGATCGTCGATCATCGACGTCGACCATTGATCTCGCGCTAACGATCGCGCCTCTCGAGAGTTTCTCCGGTCTATAAAAACAGACGCGATCGCTCGATGACTCTCTCGCGAGCGGTCTATTCACGGCATACGGAGACTCAAAGACCGAGCCGAGGAAGATCAAACTCTTATCTTACGTTTCACGGATAAACATCGAATTTATTTCTTATACCGAAATCATTTGTCAACCACGCACGTCGCAACCAGCTGATTTTAATTACAACCGTTCGTTTACTTAAAAAAAATTATATTTATTATAAAATAAATATACATTTATATTTATTATAAAATATATTTTTATATGTAAAGTATATACATCTACATTATGTGCTGAAATCACTCATACGTATTATCTCGAAATTTCCAAGAGAATTTTTTAGAAACCGTGAAAATGTCTCTCGACTTTTGAAATTACAAAAAAAATTCCAGATTCTTTTAAGATATTTCCGTATCTATAATCATCTTTTGTGAACATAAAAATCCTTAATTACTTTGTACGAAGCATACTTAGAGGATAACTATAATAATGTTCACGATTTTGACATGCAATATAAAATTGAATTATTTGTCACGCGGCGATTCCAATTGAAATGTGCTCTGCGAAATAAACGCGTACGTTATAAATAAATACATAATAAGATTATAACAGTAATGAGTCCTTTTCGAATTAGAGTCGAAACGTCGTGACTTATTAATAAATAAGATTGCCAGTTTATAGTCAATTAAGCCTCATTACTGTTATTTATCCACTGGCGAAGAAAATTTTCTCACTGTATGATAAGATTATTTTTATAATTCCATATAAGAGAGAATTATCTATCGATTTAAAAAGTGATAAGACGCCCATTTTGCAAGGATTAAATTTAAATGTTTAAGGAACTTTTCGACCGAGATCCACTCCGTGCAGTCGCAGCCACGAAAAGGGACACCGTTCGTCGTCTATTAATACCGGAATATATTTCAATCGATCGAAATAAAAATCGGCGCGCGATACGCGCGTGCGTGGACGCGTGCAATTTTGCGTGGGTGCGTGGGTGTACCACGGGCCCAAATAGATGGACGGAAGGAAGAAAGGCGGCGCCGCGCGGCGTCCGCCGCGCCGGCGCGTGCGCGCCACGGCCACGACGCTGGCGTCGCGACGCCTTCTTGAATGAAACGCCAACAGTCAGTCGCATCGAGACATCCACCCTCTCGCATCGTTATCACTCCCGGGGGATACTCTAGTCGAAGGGGACTTGTTCAAAGAAAGACCGCGTCTTCTCCGAGGACTCGCAGGGTTCCTCGACAACGCGAGGCCAGAAATCGAAGGGTGCAACAGTGGTCATATATATATATATATATAATCTTGATTTCTTTTTCATTTTTAAAAAGTTTGTAGAGATTGAGACTGAAAATGTTGGAAAAAATTAAATTCAGATTCAGCTCCAGATTCTAATTTATATTCAGGCTCAGATTTGAATCAGAATTTCTCAAGTTTCCTTGTAAAAAAAGAAAGGGCGAAATCGAATTGCCATTGCAATCCAAGTCTTGCAATCGGAACGTTATTATCTCGACGAATTCCAATTCAAAATTTTGCCGGAGACAAAATTGATTCCTATAAGTTTTTATATCCATTCTTGTTCCGTCTGTTCGAATCCCTCCCGAGTTTTCTTGCATCCTTGTCTCTAATTTCGTATCTCTTATTTATTATCCCTCATCCGCGGATTCATTTATCTAAACCTCTCACTTATTCTCGCAACTCTATCGCGTCGCAACGCTTCCCACGGAATCGGAAATCACCGCACAGAGACTCTTCGTCATGCATCGCTGCGAAATCGTCCGGCAAAAGAACAAGATCGTTCATGTTACACGTGCACTTGTAACATTATGAATTTGAAAAAAAGGGAAAGATCCGAGAGGGAGAAGAATGGAAATAAGAATTTGAAGAAGAAGAGAAATTATATATGAAGAGATGAGGTGATCATTACGAATGAAAGACAGAAAAGAAGACGAAAGAAAACGTCAGGAAGAAATCTAATCGTATCATCTTGAATGATTCTCTATATGGTGCTGTAACGAAAAAAAGGAACGCCTTGATCGATCTAGAAATCTTATTATAGCTATGAACCCGTTATAAAGTTTATCCGTATGGAGCATGCACATCTTTCAATTTGATCTTAATATGTATAACTTATTGAAACATAAATGGATAATCATATCTCAATCAATGATGAAACTAATCTTTCATTTCCAAGAAAGTTAATGAGAACAAATGGAAACAGATCTATCTAATAGATCAATACAGAAGTTTCACAAAAAGATGGACGTGTTTTTAATGTAATATCCTAATTGCGTATCTCTCATTATATGGTCGTCAGAAACATAAAATTTCATGTCTGAAAAGAATGTTGGACAAATATTAAGCCGATTGTACCCATCATCATTACGTCGAAAGTGCGCCACAAGCTGTGCTAGAAAATTTCATGTGGAAAAGTTCCCGTTCACGAAATCTAAGATATCGAAGTTGAAGTATGTAAGTAATTTCTGTATCACGCAGTGATGAAATTGTGACACAATAAATATCTGTAATTTCTAAAACAGAAGTATTTCCATAAAAATTGCATTGAAATTAAATTGATTTTAATTTCGATAATTCTTAATATCAATATCATTGCATAGCGTGAATGATAATGTTTAGATATCGATAATTTCATGATATTTCTTTTTGTGGTTTCTAATTTTTATAGTATTTGTATTGCTTTTTATTCATGTTGGTCTCAAAAGTGAGGAGCTTCCATTTAATACTAAAATATACGTAAAAATTATATTTCACAAATGTTAATTATTATGTTTTTAGTCTACTTTATTCAAATTATTGGGTAATAAAATCCCCGATCAATCTGAAATAAAAAAGACTATAAAGCGAAGAAAAGAGTGAATCCGAAAGATCTAATATTTATGTACATAATTATTAGATTATAACATTTATAACAATAGACGTTACGCGATAAATGTACATTTATATACATATTTATTAAAACATAACATTTATTATATAATAATTATTAAATTATAACATTCATAACATAATAGATGTTATTTATGACGAATTCGCGATTGGTCGTAGCGAGAGAATCGTTTTGTTGAAATACGTCATCATATATGCAACATATATATCAACGCGTGTCAAGTAATCTTCGAAATGAAATAATGAAACTTATAGAAGTTAATGTAGATTTGGGGAAGTGCCAGGGAAAATATCCCACACACGTTATTAAACTTTATTCGCGTTATATTTACAGGACGGCTAAGTTGCGTATACTTTCGTGGTCGAGAGAGATTGCGAGATGATATTTTAATAACGTTTGGCAATTTAATAACCGCGTAGAAATTTTCTCTCTAATAAATGATACTTGAGTATTAAAACGCGATGATAACCTAAAGTATACTTTGCGACAAGTGAAGATGACAAATAGATATGAGATAAAAACCTCATGCAATTATGATTTCATTAATTTTTTTTAAAATCATTTCAATACTCATTAATAGAATCTTTTATTAAATTGATTGTCTTTACTGCAAGATTCACGGGAAATGAAACATTTCTATATTACTCGACCCCTTTCATAACAGATATTTATTAGATATAACTATAACACAGAAATATATAGTTGAAGATATAAAATTGGATTATATATCATTCCCATTATCTCGTACTCATATGGTATATATATTTGTCTTGACTCGATGGAATTCTTATCGCTTAACTTCCTACGACACATCCAGAGTTTCACAGTTGAGTTTCGTCGACACTTAAGTGCAGCGGAGATGCGTTCGCGAATTAATTCGCACTCGAGAGTCCGCAAGCGCTTGTAACGCCCGACGAAAGCACACCGCGACGAGCATATTAAATGTTCAAATGTATACGCATGGATATGAGTATTCGTTACGTAAGGGGGTTCTTAATATAGCGAAACACTCGCTGGATCTTAGCCACACGGATTTCGCACGCGGATATTCGAATAGCACGTCGTGCCATAGGCGCGGGTGGAAGCGGAGAACACGCGCGCTCGCGCTGGGCTCTCTCTTGATCGTTACTCGATTTCAGATCGCATTAGATCTCACGCGAGATGAGAACATGTGGGCGAGAATAGACATAAGGCTCTCGCAGCTTTATTCCAGCCGCTCGGTAATCCTATCCGGCGGACGAATATATAGGAAGTCAGAGAGCAGAGTATACTTCACGCGCTCTTTACATTAAATTAATTGCGGATCTATTTTTGAAATAACCGCGCAACTGCGCTGATAGAGAATCTGTTCTGGAGATTTAATAAAGAGTAAATATTAATCTGCTCTCTCGCGGGGATTTATAGAGTGAGGGATCACTTTATTCTCGAGATTTATGAACTGTGAAGACGATGTATGTATTTCCTAGCACGTCGTATATGTAAACGCGCTTTCTCCTTATGCTTCTCTTTACACTTCTCCAGAATTAATTCTCCTTATTCTTTAACGGGGAGCAGCGAGGCGGTATCAAGATTAAAATTCAGCGGAAGAATCGCAAAACGAGTTCGATCTTGCGTCGATTAAATTCAGTATCGCTATAGATAAAAGGAATATAATATAATATTTGATCTAAACGCCGTTATTATGATTGTCGCGAAAGTCGGTGGAATGCGAGACGTTAAAATGATAATTAGTGTTGATGTGCGGCGACGGGAGATACGTGGAAAATATCATTCGCACATACGATTCCTGCGGCGTCCTCCGCAACACGCGATCCGTCACACGATCATTTCGCGTCATTTACTAAACAAACAGACTGACAGACGCCTCTTCCTACCATATTTTCGACTCGCTCGTATGTGCCAAGATTTCGTGTCGACTTGATTAAGTCGCCGAAATCACTATATATACCGGGCAAGCACTGCCGATTAGTACACTTACAAGACAGTCAAGACGCAACAGGTATATCATTGTTCGAAACATCGAGAGGCTTATGTCATTCGGACAGATCCGACACGTATCTTATTTACTACATTTTTAAGCGAAGGGTAATTTGTCCCAAAGCTCACGATGTCAAAATTACGTTACGCTAGCAATAATTGAAATAAATTGAGTTTGCGTATTTTTTTTTTCTTATACGTATATAGGGTAAGGAGGGACTATTCGAGTTCAGTTGAAGAAAAACTCGGATAAAAAATTTCCAAGACAAAAGGCCAAAAAGTCCCATGCTTCCCATAAGCCCTTCCTTATATATCTTGACAATTTTTTATTTTATTTTTTCTTTAACTGACTCAAACAGCTTCCCTTTACCCTATAGTAAAATGTAATCTCTCGTTTATATCTCGTTGAATATCTTAATATTAAAACTGTCAAGATCCGGATCATGATTTCTAAAGTTGCTACTCCATGTATACGATTAAGAGTTTTAAATGGGAAAATATTTCATTGTGATAGAAACAAAATATCCGAAGTACGAACTTAATTTCAAAGTAACCGAGGACAAGTAATCGCGGTGTTGCGTCCCTTGGAGAACAGAAACTTTCGAGCAATAACAACAGCAACAAATAAAGCTTTAAAACAAGGGTGATCTCCCAGAATTGGAGATCGAGCAACTGGAGTTTACAATCCCTTGCCATAAAAATTGTGATCGATGAAGCGAAAGATCCATAAAAGAACGCAATACTTTTACACTGGAAACATTGAATCTCAACCAAGGGATGTGATGCAACGAAAGAAGAATCTTTCATATGAGACAAATCTACCGAAGCAAGACTTTTCAGGCTTGTTGATGGGAAGAGATTTCGCGAATCAGGAGTTGTTTCAAGAGATCGAATAATGAAACACACAGATTAGTGACGCAAGACCCGGACAATCCCGAAAAAAGAAATGACACGAGCAGTGTCTGGAGTGTTGGTCGAGGGTGTGTCTTTTTCCGCTTTGCTGCCGCTGAAATGGAGTCCGCCAGCAAAGGGGAACAGGCCGATCCTCCCGCACGAGCAAATAATCTTCGGCAACGGCAGACGAGCAGCAGTCGTGCAACGTGAAAGAATCTCGCGTGCTACGAATCGTCATGGTAAGTTAATCTCGTCTAAGTAACCGGATGCAATAAAAATCCACGGAAATTACCACGACGTTTTTATTTTTATGATGACACTGTTCTACAAGAATAACGCTTATCAGTGATAAAATACGAATTTATGAAATTGACTTGGCTCATAAAAATTTCTCGTGCAATTTTGTATTAGAAATCATAACGTGAAGATTATAGTTAGATGTTTTAAATTAAAAAATTATATTATAAGAGAATTCGAGAAAGAGAAACAAGCTCAAGGCTTGAAATTAATTTAATTCAATTTAAATTAGCTAATGTTGTATTTTAGTCTTTAAAAAACGAAAACTTATTTTCTATCCTTCTCATGAAGTATTCTATCCTCCTTGGGTGAGTGCGTAATGATTTAAAATAAAGATCAGAATATCCCGATATTTTGTGTATGACGACTCTATTCGCATTTATATATTTTCAGTTATCGCTCGTCCACTTACGTTCGTCCACTTTGCGTTCTCTTTTATTACGTCATAAAAACTGTATCTCGGAGCGGTTCTGGAGTGTGCGCAATTGTTACTACGACGAGATTGGGTTTGTTGGCCGGCAGCCGGGAATAGCATTGACTCCCGTCGTAAACGCGTTGTGCCAGTTAATTAATGAATACTAGCGCGCGAAAGCTATAGTGCATCGTCGAACGTAGCACAGATTTTCGACGCATGTCGTACCTATCTGTCGTCGAGGATGTCGACTTGGTCGAATGATACACTACCGACAAGTCGTTCGGTTCAAAGTCAACGGCCGACAAGCGGAACGACGTAGCGAAAATAAAGGTGGATGAGGGATGAATGCCTCCACTTGCCTCAGTAAATCTTGTATGCTGGTCAATTTATTCTGCTTGCGCGATTTATTCTGAAAAATCGTATCCGCCGACGACTATAGCTTTTAAGATTGCGAAGCAAATGTGAAATAATTACGGTTTTTTCTTTTTCTTTATGTATGCATGGTTATATACATCTAGGCAAATTATTATAATCGTACAGTTTATTATCAAGATCATTTGTAACTTTGAAATAATATAATGATTACCGATTTAACTAACTGCAATGGGAAATTGCGTGTTTAAATTAACTCAATAAATTGAACTCGAAAAAAATTCAATTATTGTAACTAAACAACGCGATAATTTAAAAGAACGAGAAAATTAATTTTTAAAAATTTTGAAAAGAAGAGGATCATGTATCTGTTTAATTGTATACTAGATGCAGATTCCAAATTTCCCCAAAAAATTCTGGACTCGCGATGAAATCTTATTTAGAACTGATTTTGGAAAAATTTGATTAAATAAATTTTCTTTGTGTTATATAGATAAGGCTGCAATGTGTAAAAGTGATCGGAAAACTACTAGGAGATTATTTAAATGTCTCGAATCACTCTGTATAAAACTCTAGCTTTAATTTTTACCTTCTTGGAAATATGATATTAATTTCGTTTTAAACAATATTCTGTATACTTTTTAAACAGATTGGAGCATTTTGATTTTTCGATCATACCTCCTTAATTCGAACAGTTAATACAATCTATTCTGTGCCATACATTGTCAAACAATTTATGAAAAATTCAGATTGTTTGATAAAAACTCAGGGATTTAAAAAGTTAAAGTTCAATGATGCCGACGCTCTTTAACCGATTCTAAACACCCTTATCGTTTCTCCAATACATCAGATAACTTCGTCGCTTATTTTACAAGAGGCAACGGAGTTATAGCACCGGTCGTGCGAATATTCGCGGCGGCCGTCAAAGAGATGCGAAGTGATTTACAAATGCGTTTAACGATGGCGAATACGAGACTGTGCGGAACGTCAGGTGCTAAATATTACATCCGGCGCGCAAATAGGCCATCCATTAAAATCCGTAGCAGCTACATTTTCCTGACAATGGACATTTTTAAACGACGCGCAGCAAATCGTCTTTGTACGCTCTTTATACAGTCCGTTCGTGCTGTCGCATTCATTTAATGTGATTTACGAACGCTAAACGTTCTGTACGGTGCTCTATCTTGCGGAACGTATTATCGCTCGTAAAAAACGTTAATTTGGCAATAATGCTTCGCAGTTACTGCGATCATCAAGTACATTCGTTGAGGTAATCGCTTGATAACTTAATCATCCTTTCATATATCATTCTAGAGCTTTGTAAAATTATATTTCAGCATTAATAGGACATCATTAATATTTTATTTTGATTTACCATGATTTAATCACTGTTTAGCGTAATAATAAATTAGGAAATAAAATATTGTTAATTAATGTATTACAAATTATTGCTAGACATAATTATTACTTTGTTCAGACAAAAAGACCAATAAATAAAGTGTAATTTATATGTCAAATGCAAATGTCCTGCGTATCTTTATATTTTCTATATTTATTATGTACGCAATTTTTTTTATATATTCACACACTGAGAAAAAAAATTTGTCAATCCCAAGAAATATTTAGTCCGATACGTTTAACTAAACATTTTAGTTAGTTAACTAAACATTAGTTGAATTAATTAATTCTTGATTGAAGAAACGAAATAAATTTTTGAAACAACCAATATTTAGTTAACTAACTAAAATGTTTAGTCGAACGTATCGGACTATTTCTTGGGATTAACCATTTTTTTCTCAATGCAAAAATCAATGTTTCCAGGTAGAATGTCTAGAGATGCGGAAGTGAGATTCACATTCTTCAACTTTTACTTCTACACGGAATAAGATCGCAGTCTTCTAATTCAGAATAAAAAAAAATAGATTGAAGAAGGCATTTTTTTACATCCTCTATTCTCAACAAACAGAGAAAGAGACTACAATTCTGCGTTCTATTTTTGACTAACGAGATGCAGCGCCGAGAGAGACATTGTTAACGCTCACACACATTCCCGGCGCATAGATTCGAGCCGCGATCAATTAGGAAGTTGCGCAAAGCGACGAGTGTCGAAACGAGTGCCATGCGTTTCCTGCGCACGGCGCTTCCCAGGCTAAATTCTTCGCGACGTGTTATGTAGAGGCGACAAAGTGCCATGAATTTACGCGACGCTTAAATAGCGTTCGAAATCTTCGCGCGAGAGCCGCAAATATTATAGTCAAGTGTACGACACGAACGAGAGAAAGAGAGAGAGAGAGAGAGAGAGAGAGAGAGAGAGAGAGAGAGAGACGTGTGAGTTCCATTTAAATTCTGAAAGTTATACAGGGCTTCGTCGTCATCGCCTATTACGCTTGACAGGCGAGAGAGACACGAATTATAAATATCAAACGATCGACTCACGCGAGACTAGAACCTTATCTTTTAAATGTAATAATATCCATCTTAAGTTACAACGCATAATTTAACACTTAACCGAATAATCCTGATGAAATAAAAAATTTTATATAATATTGGAGCAATATAAAAAAAATTTTAGAACAACACTTGTGTCAGACTAGGAAAATTATATTAGAAGACTTCTGACTCTTTGCAACTTTTAACACGGAAAGACTCTTCTTTATTTAAAAGAAAGGATTATAATATTAGAACACAATAATATAATGTTTGCAAAATTAAAAAACAATTATTTTTTCATAATTACAATTATAATTACTGGCGAGGTAAATATTACTTGCTCGGTTTAAAAAATAATTTTTACAAACAATTGTATATTATTGCGTTTTGTTATAATCTACAAAATCAAATAAAACATATCCCATAAATTTCTTCCAAGCAAGATAAACCGCGTTGTCTCGCGTGTTACGCGCGCTAGGCACGTCCGGTTACTCAAGCTGACCAAGCAATTTGTCGAGATATAAGAATAGAATTTTTTTTAACAGTATATCTTTGTTTCCAGACTGTGCATGGTGACACGTTATTTTCAACGATACATCGCGCTTGAAGAACGCAAAACAACGTTTCTCCTCGGAGGCGTCCTCGAATGCGGAACGTGTCTCGAGCACTTCATCATATCGAGGTGTCATAACGAGACGTTTTTCGGCGTCGCGATTCCAGCAACGGGGAAAATAGCGAACGAGCAAATATAAGAAAACGCACGATGGAACGGCGAATCTCACTTGTCGCCGGGTCAACCGGCTGCTACAGTGTTGATTAGGATTATTTCCGTCATCGTTTCTCTCGCACCGTCGCGCCTGCCGCCCCCGCTTTCTGCCAGCGCTTATATGCGCGTGCCAGCGCATTTCTCGTAAATATCGCGTGGATCGTGAACCTTTTGGTCATGGCGACGTCGGCATGGCAAACGCGAGAAAAAACAGGGCAGGACGAAACCGGTATCGCTTCCACGAGTTCAATTTTCGTGGTCGCAGACACACGGAAATGGGCTTTGTCCCCGTCTTCGTTTTGATTCCAATCGTGGTGATTGTCGTTATTCCAGGAGCGAGTTCCGAGGACGTATATCTTTCCTTTTATAGCGTCGAGATATAGCGCTGACTAATAAAATATCGGTCCCAATAATCTTTGTTGCAGAATAAGATATAGAAACAATTTATTTGTCTTCTTGTATATTGATAAGTTCAATCATTGCTTTGTGAGTTTTTCATGCATTTATTTATAATTTATTTCATTAAGATATTGACACATCTTATTTTAAATCTTTATTTTATTCAGTAAATGAAAGTAACTGTGTGACAACATGTATACGTATACGTATTTATAATATTTTATAAGATTAGAAAATATGTTATAAGTTTATATAATGCGCGCGATAATTATATTTTAATAATGAAGAGATCATTAGATAAAATAATTATCAAATTTTAAATAAGATTATTTTGAAGAATAATAAATCACTTGTATCGTTGTTGCACTAATAATAATGTCAATATTGATTCTCATGTTAGAAAAAATCCTTTTAATTTTCTCATTGGAAAAATCAGGTTTGATTCATAAAAATTCCAGCAATTGTCAGTCTTAAAACTCACAAGAATTAAGTAATTGAATTTTCCACTAGAGATATACTTCTCTCTCTCTCTTTCTTTCTCTCATAAAAAAGCTTGTAAAAACTAAAAATAGTAGAAGTTTGAGAGACCGATATTTCCATTCAGTCGAACCACCCAGCTCGAAAAATTTTAACGCAATAACATCGTCTCTTGTTCGCGATTCGATTTGCATCGATTCGATACACGGTGAAAAGTAAATGATCTTTACGAGGAAGAGTACCGCGGGAAACGTCAGAAATTGACATTCGTGAATTGCGACCGCAGCTCGGAGCTCCAATTACATCAGGCACAGGCGCATCGTGATTGCGGGCGCAGTTGCAGTCGCGGAAGACGCGAATACCACGAGGCGGAATAGCGCGTAAGTACGCATCCGGGTAATTATAGTTCGCCCGATGGGAAAATTATGAAAGAGCGAGAGAGAGCGCGCGGGGTCGTTCACGCCACACTCGTGCACGCTTATTCGGATAATCCTGACCCGATGTCACATCCTGCCGCATCCGGCTGCAGGCGTATATCCCCGATTCCCTAATTAGCTCGCTATATCCGTAGCGGCGAATATGTGTCAAAATGTAGAGCCATCGCCTTCTCGCACGTCCGTGACACTTCCGTTCTGCATCGACGACTTGCGGGTGGTAATTTCGCGTGGCTTATTAACTGTTACGTGTGTGTGTCTAATTAATTTGAGTATAATATTATTTTTAGTTTTAATTATACTGAATCTTCCTCATAAATTATGAAATATGAATTTAATATCATAATCTCGCAATTAGTGAAAATTTTACCTATCTCAATTATATTACTTCAATATATGTATAAAAAGTATATTTCCAAAAGAGAATTGATTTAATCCATTTTAACTTTTTGTAATGAATTTTTTAGCAACTTTTAGAAGAGCAAGATACAGTCAGATATTTTCTAGATAAGAAAATGAGTCAATATACGAAAAAAGGTTTTAATTTTTTTATTTACTATTGATGATAGAAAAATGCCTAAAAAGTTCTGGTAATATGTTGTAAAATATATCTTCGAGTAACATTAAAAAGATTAAAGAAGAAAAAAACAATAAAAATAAAATTTTCAAATATACAAAATACTTAAATTTAATTTTGAGACTTAAAACTTGAACTTTTTGAAGTTAAATTTTAGATTCAAGAATATTTAAATTTAACTTTAAATATTTTTAAGTTTTGGATTTATAATGAAATATCTTTATATCTTATATTTTATAAAACAATTCAAGTTATATCCCTTTAATAAACTTTCAGGCTTCTCAAGCGCATTTGGATATATCGGTGGCGCAAAATAATCGATGCGCCGATCTACAAGAGTGAGTGGAGCACGTGTGCAAACCATAAAGATCGTCTGAATATATAGTAACTGCAGAAAATATAAATTTACCGTAAGAGTAACGCGCGCGGAGCGTTCCGCGCTGGCGATCGGGTGACCGCTTCCTATAGCCGGTGTAACGGATATGCGTAGGTGCAACGTGCATCTGTATTCCATGTCATAGCCAAACTTCGGAAACTTTGTCGCGCATTAACGTGGACGAGATCTTGGCCCGTCGCCAGGGCTCATTTCTAAACCGATTAAACGGCCATATTTCCGAAACGCCACACTGATCATAACTTTTTCGCCGCGACACTCTATATATAATTACGAGCACGACGTTACGTATATTTTTAATTGACATTCTTCAAACGGAAGTTTTACAAGAAAGCATTGTTATGGCATGTATGTACGTACGACGTGGCATCAAATACAATTAGATGTATGCAAGTTGATTTTCTGCGCCTTTTTATAAAATTCATATAAAATTTCATTGTCGAAAAGTGAAAAAACGAATCTAGATCGAAAGTATGGAGGATCTCTTTTTATAAGTGCCGAGAAAGATTTTATATAAAAGATGTTTCTCTCAGTTGTGTGTGTTATTCAAAAGCGCAAGTTTTGTGAAACTTGAATTGAATAAATAAATAAAGGTATGGAATCTGCAATCTTACAGATTCGTTCACATAAGTTTTAAATGTAAAAACATCTGAACTATCTAAGATTCTTTTCTTTCGATATTTTTCGTGGAATTAGGGTTACCGAGCCTTTTGAAATGTAAAAACATCTGAACTATCTAAGATTTCTTTCCTTTCAGCATTTTTTGTAGAATTCTAGGATTATTAAACTTTTTCTCAGCGTTTTTCAAAAAAGTTGAATGGAAAAAGTATAATTTTTATTTCTAACAAACAAGAAAATTCTTTTCAACATTTATTTTTCGTCCGCTTTAATATTCTTCACATATGAAATATAGATTTTACTCACGTCTCATTGTCAGTCAAATATTAAATTATAAGCGATTCGAACGCAGACTAACAAAGTATACAGCTCTCGTGTTTCTTCGTTAATGTTTCAATAGCTAAAATTGAAGAGGAATAAATATCATCGCGGATTTCTAAGCGTTCCAATTCACCAATGATATTTCGTGACTAAGAGCAATTATGTATATATATTGGAAACAATTTCGCGATGGAGCACCGCGCTTTTAGTGAGAAGTAAAGGCGGGGCCAGCCATTTCCTCTAGCTCCATGCTCTCCAGCAGCGGGAATTCGTAAATATTTCAGCCGTATGCTAAAATAAAGCTCGGCCGAGAGTGCGTCAGCACATAGCGAGGCTCGCCCACGAGGATCACGGAATTTTATACGCGAGATCGATTTGTATGCGAATCCTCCCAATCAGAATCGCTCTTTTCAAGTGTCAATTTGGTACTGCCAATTTGATTACTTGACTTTTTCTCTCTCTCTCTTTCTCCTTTAGAGAATTTATTCTTTTCCTTTTCCTTTTTTTCAATATTCTTTTTTCCTCCTACATTTCAGATTAAAATTTTACTTTAAATAATATATAAAAATATTATGCGTTTAAAATTTTCACAAATATATACCCGCACGTATTAACGTTTCAATCGTGATCGTCAGAAATTGTTCACTGAACTACCTGCTATGCTTTCGAAGACGATTTATTACGATGTGACGCGAATGTAAGTTCGTATATAAATTCATAAGTTTGATTGTTGTATATTTTACCTCTTCAGTGACAAATTTTTAGAAAAAAAATTAATGTTTTGCTTAGTTATTGTTATTGTTTAATTTCAATCCATGACAATTAAATAAAAAATTAAAGAATGAAAAATTTAAGACTGTGGTAAGTATTGTCTGTTTTTCCTTTGTCAGCAAAATTTAACAAAAAAATTAAACGTGTACAATATGTATGTATGTCAATGTCTGAAAAAGGTTTAATTATACTCATAATAAAGATTGAATTTTTTTCGTATGGAACTACACTGAAAAAAAATACTTAGATCCAAGAAAATATTTTTTCACATAGTACCAATGGCTTATTTACTTAATATAATCACATTTATTTTTTTTTAGAATTAGATATTTTTACTTAATTTAAGTAAAGATATCTAATTCTAAATAAATATGTGATTATATTAAACGCCATTGGCACTATGTAAAAAAATATTTTCTTGGATCTAAGTATTTTTTTTTAGTGTATCTTTAGTTCAATGACCTAATCAATTATGTTACAGACACATAAAAGCCGCTGTAGAGCAGGCCAAGAATGACCTGATGGGAAAAAAACGGTCTTGAAAGAATGAATAGAAAAATTGCGGAACGAATTGAAGATTTTAGCAAACAACTGCAGGTTCGATGAGTATTATGTGAAAGCCCTATACATTTCTGTCAAGAATTATGGGATTATACGTATACATTATACATATAAGCACGAATGCAATATTTTAAAATCTTTTCATTTCCAATCATATAGTTTCAGGCAATGTAAACATTCATAAAAATAATAAATCTTACGAGAAAAAATATCTTCTTTCAAACAAAATCCCCTTTTAAATCTTAAAAAAATTCGAGAAAGTAAGTTTAGAGAACAAAATCTATTCCATTTCAAACGTTGCAGAAATATCTGAATTTCCTATATAGAATTTCTAATTTTCCCTTTCTTTTCAACGATTTTTATAGACTCAAGATTATTAAACATCTTTCTTTTTAGCGTTTTTCGAAAAAGTTAAATAGAAAAAAAAAATCTTACGAGTTATTTTTATTTCTAACGAAAAAAACTATAGCGAATCAGATTGATGAAAGGAATAACGGTATAAATAATTCCAACGGTTTTTACAGGTTGAGGATTATTAAATTTCTTTCTTTCTAACGTTTTCAAGAAAGTTAAAGAGAAAGAAACTCGCAAGCTATTTTTATTTCTAACAAAAATAATAGAATCAAATATATAATAAATGCATGGAATAACAAAAAATAAATAGTTTCCTTATTATAAAAAATATCAGGTAACGACAAAAATTCGTGCGATTTTTTACGTTAAAAATAAAATACAGGAAAAGACTACTTTGTCAAGTCAGAAGCTCATAGTGTGCGCGTAATGGCGCAGATTGAAACTTGCGCCAATTGTTGCAACATAAAACAATTCATAGAAGCGTATAAATCAAGAACCACGCCAATGTTCACAGTTATTATCTGATGTAACAGAAAGAAGTTCGCGCGAGAATATCTTTATCTAAGATTTTAATCGCATCATTAAAGAAGTCTCTCGCATTCGTATGAATTTAGTCGACAATTAATGACATCTTAAACAATTTTCTTATGAAACCGTTTGTATTTCGTATGAAGTTTAATTTAAAAAGATTGAATTATCCTGATAATTTTATAACTTTACCGAAAAAAACATTTTATATATATATATAATAACATACATTAGAGAAATAATAACTTTTACCTTGTTTTTTTCTATAAAAAGTAAAATTGAGATTAGATTATACAATATTCTATATATATAATTATATTTTATACAATCGTTACATTTATGTATAATTATATATGGAAGATTTTTTCTTATTTTCTCAAACTTTCCCATTGTTCTTTTTGTAAAAAATAATAATAAGAATTAAAAGATAATTAAAGGTATTATTTTCTCATTGTTCTTAAAAAAAAAAAAAAAAACAGTGGAAAAATAATCCTTTTAATTATCTTTTAATTCTTCTTCTTATTATTTTTCTTGTATATAACAGAGATTACACGAGAGAGAGAAAGGAAACATATTTTATATAATTATATTTAAAATTTTTTCCCGAGTACTTAATTAATCGATTATTTTTACACTACGCAGTTCTAGCCGACTAAATTAAGTTCTTATATATATGAAATTGTTTATATTATTATATAAAAAGTTCTGAAGATTATAATTGAAAAGATTCAATAGCCATTTGGATAATTTAAATTAAAATACGTTAGTCTTATTTAATTGTTCTAGATTGTAACAATAGCGCACGAACTACCGCACGCCTCTGTGGCTGTGATATTCAAATTTTATTAAAGCTTTTTTATTTTATTCAAAAGATCCTTCATATTCTTATTTATTATTTAAATTAAAATATTTTTAAATCACGTAGAGCTATAAAACATATCGGCTAAGTTCATCCGAATATCTCTCGTGCTCTTTCGCGAATCTTGCTGATGCTAATTTAAGGTAAAGGTACCAATACCCGGACATGTTACGTACCTATATCCGGACACCTTTATTATTTATAAGTATAACGCGAATTAAAATCAAAGATAAAAGTATTTTTTCTTGTAGTTTGAAACTTCAATTATAATATCCACAAACGTTTATTTTCATAAATTTATATTTTTTTAAAGGTATCCAGACACAGATACGTGTCCAGGTATTGGTACATTTCCTATAATGCTTAAGGGGATCCTAAAGTGAAGGCTGAACTTCCTCGACGTCGGTACGGTCAACATTTCTAATCCTGTTTTCTATGTCATATATCTATTATATATCTGTCCTTGTCTATATATATATATATATATATATATATATATATATATATATATATATATATATATATACACACATATATATATAACGAGAGGCCGCTGTCCTTGTTTCGCGTGCTGCGCCATCTCTCGCTACGCGCAATGTCAACCTGAATGTGCTTTTGCACATATAAAAGTTTATTTAAACTAATCTTTTTTTCTAGACTTTCAATCTTAGATCTAATTGCACGATATTGTTCTTAAATGTTGTCCCTAGGTCACGCCGGTCTAATTTTGTGGATATTTATCGTGGAATTTTTGTACAAAGCAAATATTGTCGTCACGTATACCAAAAATTAACAAAAATATTAATTTTTTCTCGTTTTCGATATAACGTCGACCGCCATGACCTAGATTTTGATGCGTACTTTAAATCTAGACAAGAATTTTGCATTTCCATAAAGCCACGTAAAAGATTAGTGCTAAGAAAAAAAGCCGGTATTGCAGACGGCTTTAGGATCCCCTTAAGTGTCCGGGTATTGGTACTTATCTTTACCTTACCTGTCGCAACGATCGATTCAATCGAAATCGAAATGCGAACGTACCCGATTCACGCTCTCTGCCATCCTCTTTCATCATCCCGACGGAGGCAAGAAGCACAGAGACTCTCCAAAGATCCAACATCCAACGATTCGCGCGGGTCTATTTCCCTCGGACTCGGGCAAGAAGGAGGAGCAGAAGGACATTTCGATTTGACGAGTTGACGACGTCATGATTGACCATAAACGTCATAAACCACACCACAGCCACTCGCAGCGACTCGCTTGGAGCTTTTCTACCGGAGCGACCAATCGGAAGGTCCCGCGTCGAGTCGACCAATCGGCGACGTGGGCGACCGCGAGTGCCACTCACGGGCACGGGCGAGAGAAGTTCCGCGCAACCTCGAACGCGGCGCCCTCTGCGCCAGTGCGCTTTCCTCGTCCGCAGATAGTGAAGATTGGTGAAGATAGTCGCCGCTGATCCTCGATCCCGCGCAGTAGCGGTGTTTATTTACGTTCGCCATCGCGACGACGTTTCGGGCCAATTGATCTCCGCGAATCTGCGCGCACTCGAGTGCCACGGAACGGAATCGCGACGCGATTCCTCGTCTCCTCGCGTCAACGCCGAGCGCTGGTTCACGCGGAGCGCGGTGCAGCACTCTACGACGAGGACGAGATACAGTGACGGAAGACGGAAGAAGGTGGAAGCGGCGGAGGCGGAATCGCGCGTCGGCCACCGAGCGACCTGTCACCCACGTAGGCTTGCGCCAGCCGTCGCCGTCGCGCGGTTGCATCGTGCGTCGTCATCGCCGTCGGCGCCGCGCCGATCTAACCTAGCCCGTAGCCGAGACTCCCCCATCTACAGCTCCCGCTGCGCTCGTCCTCGGATCCCTCGCGCGCGCACGGCGCGCCTGCCGTCAGCTCGATGCCGCGCCTCCGCTGACGGCAAGCCCGCGACGAGTGGTAGTATGGGCGACGAGGACGACGTGCTGCCGGCGCGTCTGCAGAGGCTCGAGATCGACCGTCGTTCGACGAGTTGTCCTCAGTAAGCATCGCTCCGCTCCGTTCTCGACTAAAGCGTCGTAAACGTATCGCCGGGATACGAGCGCTCTTCCGAGGTCGACGATGATCCTGTTGTCCGTATTGGCGATTTTCGAGGCGTCTGCGAGGCATTGCGAGCCTCTTCTGAAGCCCCTCGTACACGTGTCAAAGATTAAAACCTTGAGATAGTGGTTTCAGGTCGATTTGAAGCGTCCCCCTCGCGACGCCGCGATGCAAAATGAAGTAGTCGACGATTCTGGAACACGTGCGACCGATGTGAGAGCGTCTGTGATTTTTGACAGCGACCCCCTGATTACCGCAGCCTCACCGTGACTCGACATTTGTATCGTACGCGAGATTTCGTTAATCGAATAGTTTCTTTTTAGTGTTAAGCCCATTCTACAATAGCCGTAAAGTATGCATTATAAGACGTAAGCCGTGAGCTATTGACTAACGGGATTTTTACAATCCAAGAATGATCGGCTGTAGTTGGTCAATTTTTACTGCTTACGTCTTAAAACATACTTTTACGGCTATTGTAGAAATGGGCTTTAGAGCGACGACAACATCACTGCGTGATCTGCATCTGATCTGTAAGAGATAATATCGCACCCATAGAAGAATTTCTGATACGACTTAGAAATTCACAATTTTCAGGAGAGAGGAGAAAAAATGCAATTCAATTTGTTTGAATTGTGAGGTAACTAACGCAATTATACTTATGTTACTTTGTTATATATAATGGAACCTATACCGTTTCTTGAAAAGGTCTGGTGTGATTCAATTTTCACTTATAACGCTATTCATCCAGGAAATCGCAACATGAATGGTTTAAAAGAATAACGACAATTCTGCTCCTCGCAGTGGATTTCACGTATAGACTTGTGACATTGTTATGGTACATTAACATGACATTTTAGGTTTTAGGCATACTTTTTATCGGCTTAACTCAAAATCGAAATTTTTTTAGTATGATTCTTCTAGGGGTGCGACATCGTCAAATTGATTGAATACTTCAGATAAAATAGGATTGAATACTTTAGAATCTTTAGATGAAATAAGAATTGGTCGTAGACTATTGTTCGTGAATAGCTAGACACGAGTTAACGAGTTTGATTTAAAAAATAGCGCTACAGCATGACAGATTGAAAGTCATCAATGAATATATGATACTTGACTTCTTATCTGAGATCTCTTCAACGCTGTTTACTGCTTCTGTAGTTATAAATGGTTTAAGTTGCAACAGCGAGCCAACAAAGCGGCGACAACAAAGTGACGGACTGTGATTTATCGATCATCACTATGTCTAGCAGCCGAGTTTCTTTGTCAATCGGCATGTCTCCTGTTGGCCAATCGAGCTATCGAAACTTCGCGGCTGTGTACGTACATACTTTTCGTAATCGCGGCCAAGGTCGGCTAGTAAACACGCGACGGTATATAGTATATATATATATATATATTTACAATGCACGCGTTTCGCCGTCCGTCAGAAACTGTCGTCGATTGCGCGATCGGATTCTCGCGGCTCGTGCCGGATGAAGTCGAGTCGAGTGAAGTTCGGCTCGATTCCATCTGGAGAAACGTTTAGACGCTCTATTTTTAAACCTGTAGACACCGCGATGCCGGAAATAACAGTTTAGCAACGTCGATAGTAGACTTAGGAGAGACAAATCGACGAAGGGTACGGGCATTGGCGAATTATGAAACGGGTTCTTTCAGAGGCTTGTGAGGCTGTAGTAATGTTTATGTGATCTGCGATCAGCGCGATTGGATAGAAACTTGTACGTCTTCCGGAGTCCTCAATGGTAGACGGCTAAGACTTCAAATACTGCTGCTTGTAACTATAAAGCTTCGGTTTTCTAATTTTCATCGTTACACGCCTTAAAATATTTTATAAGTTATATCGCAGATTCCAAGAGAGATAATTGTTTAGAAAGTAAAAATTGCGGACATGACGTTTTAGCGCATTTTAATATTAATATCTATATAATATATAATTTAATCTAACAAAGTGATTTTTCGTTCTTTCAGCATCGCAATGGCAGACAAATCAAAGCCGATGAATCTATTCAGGATATTCGGCGAGGGTTCCAACAGAAACTGTTTATTCCGAAGAAGATCTATGCCTAACAGGCCTACCATGTTCCCAGTCAACCCGAGGGGTATCAAGAGTACAACGAATTTCAAGCCGTCTAAGAACGAGAGAACGGTCGAGAAGACCAAGAGGAGCACCATCCTAAGGGACGCCATTCTAAAGTTAAGCGCTCCCGGAACTAGCGGTCTTAGTGATAACCCAGTAGACACGCTGTTCAACAACACGTGTAAGCTCAGTATTCCCAGTAAAAATTCCAAGATAATCGACCACAATTCGGTCATGAAGGACTTGGAGGCGCTGAAAATCAGTAAAGACAATAGGCTGGTCAAGGACGACACTAGTATTCAGGATGACGATTGCGAGGGCGCAGGTGGCTTGCACCGTGCTCGCAGTAACACGATGCCGAACCTAAAGAGGGGCCCCGGCCCGGGCGGCGGCGAACAACGGACGACGACGGGCAACAGTGGACAGTCGGATGCTAGTGGCGGTTCATCCGGCCAGCAACAATTATCGAGCTCACCGAACACCTGTTCGGTTCAGGCGCGAATATCGCCGCCCTTGTCGAGCGACGTCACGATCGGCGAACTCGCCGGCTACTTCGAAGAGTTCGTTCATATTCCAAAGAAGATGTCGCATATGGCGGAGATGATGTACACTTAATAATTGTAAAGTATCTTGGAATTATTTCATATACCGAATGCAGACTTCTTTCTTTTTTGTACCCAGTTTATTCGAGGCTGCGTACACTTCACTCTCCATATACGAGATACCGTATCTCTTTTATTCGTCTAATTTAATTTCCTAAATTATTTTTTTAACGTACCAATAACGTCACCGGCAAGAACAACGTTTTACTCTCGCTCCAATTGTGTATAGTCCCGAAATTGTTGAACTATTTTATATAAACATTCGGAAAAGTGTAGCGAGATATCGATGTACTTTCTTCTGCATTGTATCTTTTCGTTTTTTTTTTTTTTTTTTTTACATCATCTTCGTGCACGATATTTGGTTTCTTTAGTGTATAAAAGGGAAAATGGAATGTTATATATTATCTGTATTTAAAAAGAAAACTTTTGTATTACGAGAAAAGAATAATTGGTTTTAGAATAAATCGTATGAATTGAAAAATCGGAGTATAAATGCACTCATACAATCCCTAGATATTTTATATGTGCATTTATGCACGCACTTTCGCATATACATCACCTTTTGCACTTACTCGTTTAATTAACACATAAAAATTTCCGTCGTAATCGAACGAAAAAATTCTTACGTAGGGCGCCAATGAAAGAGCGGCATTAATATGATACATAATATATTTATCTGCATAGGCTTACGACAATTAATATAATAATAACACAAAGTAATCGTTAAGTTACTTAATGATAATAAGCTTTGGTATATAAACAATGACAACAGTGTATTGATCGTTTTCGCTTTAGGTACAATACGAATGAAAAATGCACGTCGACGCGCGGTGATGAAACGTGTGACTTCACGACGTGAAGAAAACTCGAACGTAAGAAAGCCGGGCGTACGAGAAAAATTATTTTTGGTGTGCGCATCACGTGAGACGACTCTGTTCCGCAAACGATTATATTAATACGACAATCGTGGATAATCATCGTCCTCCTTTGGCGACGCGGTGCTCTCGTGGTCGCCGCGAGATGACAATGTCGATCTTTTTTTTTTTTATCAAAACGCGTGAAAGAGAGGGAGAGAGATAGATAGAGAAAAAGGTCTGTCCCTATATCACAGATTTACCGAAAATTTCATTTGAACGGGGGCCACGAACGGGAGTACACTGTCTCCGAAGAAGGCGTCGCGAAATCCACGATTAATTGAGAGCATAATTTTTCATTAAGTACAATATATGCGTATACTCTCGCTGATCTCGCCCTTTCTTAGGTCACCGTACAATTTAAACCTCGTCATTTGCAAATAAAAGACGCGGGAACAATACGTCCGAGGTGTTTCCCAGTAAATCCCGTGACGCACAATTACGTCATTATCAATCGCACGAGAATCAATTACAAAATGATCATACCAAAAATTTGAAAGAAATGCTCATTTGCAAGTTAGTAAAATTTACGGCACCCGATATTTAGAGAATATAAAACATTCTCGTATATGTATATATTCGTAAAAAATTTTCAATGCTCATGCTGCGGCGCTCAATCAATTAAAAACTCTTATTATATACAAATTGTACGCGATCGATAAAGTATACAGCTACTATCGGATTTAGAAAAAAACAAGTCATTTCATTTAGAGATTTTGCGAACGATCGAACGTAAGATTTCCGACAGCACGCGGGCTTCATTTAAACAATATCAGTCTCTATATCCAGTGGAAAAAGGCCACGATGCCTTCACTATAATAATTTGTAAATACATGGTCCAAATGTGATCCGAATGAAACAGTCTACGCGAATATGTATACCATATAACGCAAACGCTTCGCATCGCCTCGAAATCATCGCTCTCCTTTCAAGATGAAAATCCGCAAGACATCATCCGAAATACATCCGAAAGGCGGTTCAACTTTTCAATTATCCAGCGAACGCCTTTCAGACATTCTCCTGATGTTGTCCGGATGTTTCTGTCGCTTAGATCGTTCCTGTTGAGCTCGCATCAGTTCAAACCCCTACGTCTTTTTTTCTTTCTTTTTAATCTACGACCTACGGTAGCGATCATGATTATCATCATCATCGTCAGCGAAATTTCCAAGTGATCGTCTATCATGAGAAAACAAGTTTATCATCGGTATAAAACGCTCATAGAAAAAATGTACTGGACGTAATACACCTACTCTCTAACGCTAACGTAAACGTGAACGCCTTTTCACGCGCACTCTTCCATGCGATGTCGCTATAATTTTTATTGGAAATATGCTACGTATCATGTAAACATCGCGGTGAGGATTTCTCTTACGGATACTAGGATCTTCATAAAATAAAAACTGCCGCGATATCAAAGGTCTATCCAAACAACGTGGGAGTCCGAGAGACGTCGCAAAGACATCTAACGTCGAAAAGACGTTAAAACGTCGTCCAGACATTTGTGTATTATAATTGCAAATGAGCCAGACAATATTTTACAAATTGTTATAATTTTTTCACAAAAAAGAGGCGTCTGGAAAACGTCGATGTCTTTTTGACTTATTTGTTAGACATTCGTGTCGTTTAGACTTCTTCGGCCACATCATGATTATTCCAACACTTCCACAATAATATATGCATTGCTGATAACAGACAGTTAATTGCCATATTAATGACTGTCGTTTAGATTGTATAACGACAGTCATTGATATGTTATGTTCATTAATTTTCTATTTCCTATTCCTTTAAATAAGATGTCTAGTACTCGAAATCGCTTCTTCTTCTGTTATTACAATCTCCTACGTGAGGATATGAGATTGATATTGCAGCAACATTTTAACTTATCGCATAATAATCGGTGTGTGTATATAGGTTTACCGCGTTATTGCTCTCTCGTTTAGTCGCAGTAAAATACACATGAAAAGAGGATCACGCTGACACGGATGTAACAATTTTCTACGCTCGCATGCGCGCAACGCACTCACATTTTGTTTTCACTTTAATCACTAATATCTATCGTATCGTAATGGCTCATCGCGTTTATCGTGACACAGTAAAATGTATACGTTCAAGATCGATCGCACCCACAGTCTCGCTAGCCGGCTCTGGCTAATTTTTTTTTCTTTGCAAATCAATTTCTGCTACGATGTAGAAAGAGATAGGAAAGGGGAAATCGATTAACACATTTACAACGAACAAACTTGAAGCAGAACGTCTTAGATATAGGATTTCATAACATTTACTTTTTGTATCATCTTTGGCCACTTTAATTAGAAGGCTCTCACTTTAATTAGTAATTAAACGTTTCTTTTGTGCCGTTATTTCAACCATAATATAGCTAAAGGGAAAAATTAATCATCACTGTCAACCGACTGTGATGCAATCAACACAGATTGCCTGACTCAGCTGATTGCATCAACAATCATGGTTGAGTAATTCCAGTTAATTATTCACCGTCCTTTCCAGATTATAGGTCTGGCCAACCTGCCTACAATGTAGCTCGAGAAGCAAAAATGGCAGTACTAATTAAGGTTTTTTTTTACATTAAGGCTTTATTCGCCCACCGTGCACTTTCTTGACACAGAGCGGTGTTTGATATTGCATCCAGCAGTAAAATATCTTCTCGGCATCTCTCTGTTACAATACTAATTAACAGTCTGTTTCATATACTTCTACATCTTTATCTCTTCTAAAGCGTTAATCGTTGGTTGATTAGAATTAAGAAATAATTCAGAAAGACAATGACGTTAACACCAGAGCTGGCTTTAACCGACGTCGGTGCAATCGACTCAATCTCGGGTCTCGCGCGCGTAACGTGGCCTCGCAGGGACGATGAATCCTGGGGTGTCGGAGGCGATTCTCGCTAGAACACCTTTTTCGAGCACCGCGAGGAGAGCAAAGTCGCCGATCCGCCAACGAGACTGTCACGCTTATCGTCTAAGTAATCCCTATTCTAATCTCCGTCGTTTGTATTTCCTTCCTTTCCTCTTTAAGTAGAAAATTTACAATTTTTCAGACACTTTGTACGAGTAACATCGATGACTTAAGTTTATCCGAAAATGCATTTCCGATTTATCCCGACGCGAAGCCCACCGCGTCGGCTTACATCGCGAACACGGGCTTCGGGATATTTTTCTCTTTTCTTTCTTTTTTTTCTCTCAAACGCACTCAAACGCATTCGCACTTATCCGGATATTAGTAACTTTCTCGCCTCTCTCGTCTATCATAATTTTTATACCCTTCTTTTTTCTCTCAACAAGACCAACGGTACTTCGCAAAAGAACGTCGTAATTCAATTACACTATATAGCGACTGTCGAAATAACAACAACGCATTGTGCGAGGTATTCGCTGCACTTTCGCAGAATACTTAAATCAAGTTTGGACATGCTATTTGAAACTTACGTGCGTGAAAACGTCGACAATATTAAATGCATCGGTACGCTGCGTTAAAAAAGAACTATAAAAAAAGAAGACCGAAAGCGGATATACCATCGTAAATACAATCAGATCTGTTTTTGGCAGACACGTTTGGCTGTGTACACACTCGAGTTTTTTTGTCATCGAGGATCATTCTCGGAGAATAAGTTAACAAGTTACTACCGAACTCACTCCCATGACAAAACTCTCGACTGAAGATTTTTTTCTTAGTCCAAGTGGATGCATCTCATTGCCTAGTTGCGTGCGTTTTACAACCAAAATGAAATTATTGCTCAGCAATAACAGGAAAGCGCACGTATACACGATTCTTAACACTTAGGAGGAATAAACCGTCGAACGTTTAATATCGTCTCGAAAATAAGTTTCGACTTGTGCGCAATAACCGTTCCAAATGCGAATTCTCTTCTCGAGTTCCTCTTGGCGAACAAATTAATGCGATAAATCCATGTGGACGTCCTTTACATTTAATTTTACATACGCCCTCGCTTGAAAAGTCATGCGTTCATGATAGCGTTTCGCTACAAACAGTTCGTACGAAAATTTGTTCCGAGGACTACAGTATCCAGAAACTGGACTTTAGGAAAATTCGGATGTAACCGTGATCCGAGATCAATAAAATATAAATACAACATGCTCTTGTGTGACAAAGTCACAAATTCACAATACGCGCGAACACGCATACGCATACACTCCTTCACTTTCTCTCTTTTTCATTCTATATATATATATATATCTCGTAATCGTATGCTAACATACTAATATACGATTATATTGTATAATCTATAATTCCGAACTTTTACCTCCAAACTTACATCACGTTACTCTCTAATACCGTGATTTGTGTCTAAAGTTACTGACATTGCTAGCGTCTTTATTGTAGTTCCTCATCGTCAAAAGTACGAAAACGCGCTTAAGTGACCGCGAATTTTACGGGCAGGCAAAACGACTCGCCGGTGCTACTACGAGTCTTAAGATCGCAGTCTTTTCTCGTTTCCGATTTTAAATATTACGGTTAACGCCTGATTGGTCATGAAGATTAGAATCTTGTCAATTCGTTCCTGCGAACGGTACTTACAAAAAACACCATGGCACACTCAACTTCCAATCCGTTTAACGTTTTTAGTGCTTAACACTAAAGGACATACAAGGACATATAAGGACAAGGTAAGGGAGAGAGGAGAAAAAAGAGACGAGAGAGAGAGAGAGAGAGAATGAAATTTTCGGCAGCATTTGACAGTGATAGTTCGATAAATTCGCGGCACTGTTTCTGGTAAAGATTGGTCGCCAAAATCTATAGAAAAATTTCGCAGTCGAAAAAATGCCACCCGCGACAGCAATGCGGAGTATCGCGAGGGCGCGTATGTGTTCTCTCACTAAAAGTATTTTCTCTCCGTGAGGACGATGCACCCAGTCCGCGAAGGTTCCGATGAGGGCAGCGTGATACATGCTAAATGGTTTACTTAGCAGTAAATACCATAAAATTCCATGGCACAATTGACGTGGGCTGGGTGAAAGTGACCGTGCGGCGGCAGATGATGATTTTGTATATATTGATGGGCTGTATATCAGTCCGTCGGCGGCTCGAGATACGGTATTTCGCTAGTGACGTTGAACGACTCGAAATAATGATTCAGGAACTCGAACGTGGGCCGCTTCTCGGGACTGGCGTCCCAGCATTGCAGCATCAATCGGTAGATACTGTCGGGCAGCGGATGGTTCAATGGTTTCGGCATACGGTAGCCCTTGTCCACTTGCTCGATCACTTCACGGCCGTGCATACCTAAAAGAAAAAAATTAAGTCATGCAGATAACAAGGTACACGCTTAAAGTACTTATTAACAAGTGACAAGTAAAAAGAGCTTTGAGAGGACAACGCGGTTAACAATGCGCGAGTTAACGTTATCAATCTTTAATAACTAACAGGATACAGCAGACGTTTCGGCTCTGTTTTGAGTCATCTCTTCAGCGATGTGGAAACAATTAAAATTAAAAATTTTAAAAAATTATTTAAAATATTTATAAATAAACTGAGAATACACATATAAATAATATGGGAACGAAAAAACTTACCAGGATAAGGAACTTGTCCGTAAGTGAAGAGCTCCATCAACAGAATTCCGTAGGACCAGACGTCGCTCTTAATACTGAACCTGGCATAGACGATGGCCTCCGGCGCGGTCCACTTGACGGGGAATCTACTGCCCTGCTTCGGACAGTACTCGTCGTCCTCGATCACCCTAGCGAGACCGAAGTCGCAGATCTTCGCTTTGTTCTTCTCGCCGATCAGCACGTTCCTCGCTGCGAGATCTCTGTGTATGAGCTGTTTGCTCTCGAGGTATTCCATACCGGAGGCCACTTGGGCCGCAATATAGATCAAATCCTCGAACTGCATGTACTTGCCGTCTCCCTTTCGAAGAAAGTCCAACAGGCTGCCGTTACACATGTATTCTTGAACAATGTAGATGGGCTCCTCTTTCGAGCAGACCGCGTATAACGCGACCAGATGCCTGTGTCGGAATTGCTTCATTATGGCTGCCTCCTGCAGAAACGCCTCGGTCGACATGGTCCCTGGACGCAGCGTCTTCACCGCCACCTCGATTTTATTTCGCCACTTGCCGTAATAAACTTTGCCGAAATTGCCGTTACCAAGTTCCGAGATCAGTTGTATCTCGTTCCTGTTGATCTCCCACTTGTCGCGCAACTCAGGCCCGAGATCCCACATGTCCGGTTGCGGTTTTGGGCAGGGCTTCGAAAGCACGTGACAGAGACCCAGCGCGTTTTCTGAATAATGGAAATATCATCAAAGATAGATATCGCCCAGCACAGACATCTTATCTTTGATTTCATTTTCGAGAAAACAGAGTATTTTTATTAATTAAAACACAAAAATAGATATATCTGTAAGATACTAACGCAAATATATTGCTCTATATAGGATAAGGAGGAACTATTTGAGTCAGTTAAAGAAAAAATCGGATAAAACATTTTCAAGATAAAAAACTCCTTCCTACCCTGAAAATTGAAAAGCTCCTCCCTGTCTTGAAACATTTTTTTATCCGATTTTTTCTTTGATCAACTCAAATAGGCCCTCCTTACCCTATATTACGCGTACATTATTTTATTTACTATTATAAATAAATGCAAGACTTACTGCTGTATGCCATAACCAGAGCCGGTAAGCTGGAGAACGTTTGGTTGGTGGCGATAAAGAAGCCGCCATTGTCGAGCGGTTTAATCTTGTAGTGTTTCACATGATGGCCCCTTCCTTCCTCCCAATCCTTGACCGACAAGCTGTAACCCCGGGGATTGTGCTCGCTCGGCCTCACCAAGAACGTACCGCGGGGATTCTCGTCGACCAGCAGCAGCTTGCCCGCCTCCTTGCGCGACACATTCTCGAAGAACCAACTGCGAAGAGCGCGATATTAGGTACACAATATCTCTTATCGAGAGGCGCAACGAAAGGGGACCGAGGGAGAAGAATAGAAGATAAATGCTCACTCTTCGCTCTCGACCGACCGCTCGACAGCCACGAAGTTCCAAGGGATCAGGCCTTCCTGCAGAGTCGTTAAGTGCAGCACTCTCCACCAGTCCGGCTCGGAGTCGTCGAGGACCTCCATTCGGTCGCCTTTCATGAAACTAACGTCGGTGCTTTCTCGCGCCGTGTAATTGTACAGTGCCACCACGATCTTGTTGGATCTCTGTGAATGCGCTGCATCGGCAGAGAAACAGTGCGTCTCGTTCAAATTGTTCCCCGGGCAGGAAGAGAAATCAAAGAACCCGAACCGGTTAGAAGTGATTTAACTTTAAAAGACTTGGTACGAACTAAGTTGACTAAAGGGCTTCTAATTATTTTATACAAAAGGCGATAATAATCGAAGAAATGTAACGTTTCGCATCTACATTGAATTTATATTTCAGCTGTTTTATATGTTTAAAAAACTAGTATAATTTTTATAAATTTTATGTTTTGATGTCATAAACATAGAAGCATAAATTTGATAAAAGTTTCTTTCTTATTGTCAAGAATACGTAGAGAGATCGCTTTTTGCATCGGAATGATCTAATTAAAATTAAACCGGTTCGAGTGAACGGCAGAAACATTTAAAACGGGTCGAAACAATGACTACTAAACACTAAGCGGTTTCACAATAAAACGTAAGGCTACTTGCGAAATAAGATTCTATCTTGGTCCAGACTTGGTCGTTCTACGGAAGCAAAAAGGAGAGTAACATAAAATACACACATGCAGACTTAACAGGCGGATTCGTTTTACGGGGTTGCTGATGCGGTATCTGTGGCTTACAGGGTGTCGGCCTCGGTCGGATAATATCCGCCCGAGCTTGCACGCCTCTCTGATTTGGGTCGGCGGTGTATCGGTCCAAGGAACCTCCATTGCTGTGCTTTGAGCTGAGTCCCGTGTCTGCTTTCTTATAGCCTGAATAGAGAGAAAAATCCGTCTCTCATCAAGGAAAACCAATCCGATGAGAAATCTATCTTTTGTCTCTGTGCGCTAAATATTACGAATTTTTAATATATAAACTCGACATTTATACCTCGCCCGAGATCCGAGATTATTATTTTCATTGGGAACTTGTCCCGGAAACCAGCATCAACATATAAACGTCTTCTTATATAATCAACAATTACCATATCCTATAGCATAACCACTCGCGTATTACTGCATCCAGCCTTTAAGTAAACTTAAATAAAAAAAGGGAGACGGATTTTTTAGTTCCTCGAAAAATTAAATCGGAAAGAGATAGATCGGATCTATTTGATTCAATAATTACGGAGATAAAAAGGAAGACTTTAATCTCTTCTTCTACTGACGGTGATTTTGGCAACAACCATACATCTTGCCATTATTATTAATCATTACAGTGATGAAGCAATAATTACTTCTATACATACAGTGCGTGGTAATGGATCGCAATTCAACTCACCGATCGGTTGAGACTCTTGCCGTTTGCTGCAACACTTCCCCATGCTGGATCTCTCGTTCCTGGTCTACTCTCTGCGCGAGTCCTACGCACCCTCTATCCTGGACACATTCGCGGGGCAAGCCTCCATCGTCCCGTTGAAAAATCGGCCCGGACGGCCGGCGATCGTGGCCGGCGGCGACGAGGTGTATATATCGCCACAAACTCTCAGAGTCCTCTCGTCCGTCCGCCCATCGCCGGATTATCGGACTCGCCGCTCCTGCAACATAAGGCAGACGAGATCTGTCATGATTCCGACCGGAGGATTATTATCGCGACAATGGTCGCAGGGTGCAGCGTCACGACCAAGGTCTTACGAATTGCAGTCACTTGACAACGGGAAGTCGCTATGCTCCGATGAAATCGGTGGACGCGATTGCGAAGTCATCGCGAGGGCAATGATTATAACTACAATGTCAGCGACCGCGTCATCGCGATTATTATCACTTTTATCGCTTCTTATTGTTATTACTCTCTGATTATTATCGGCTGATCGAGCCGATCATCGCAATTCTCCGAATAGAATAAAATTTTATTGGAAAATTTGTTAGAAAATGTTTAAAAGACGTCTGAAATATTAGAATGCCTATGTGACAGCTCCTTCTCTCAATATTCGTAAAGATTTTAAAATTAATATGATTTTCTGTGTACATATATTAAGATTAATCAATTTAACACTAACGATGTACACTAACGATGTACAACTAGACGCTATTATTATATCTCGAGAGGAAGTAACATCAGCCAAAATTGCGGAGCGATGAGACAACAATAGGGACGGACGAGCGCTGTAAAAATCAAAGCTCGCGGCCGATTTTACTTAACACGGCATACCCACCGCTGCTCCGACCGAGGAAAAATATCCATGCAAAAAGAAGAAACCAATAACTACGGGGGACCGTCGATGCCAAGCCGGCTACCAGCGTGGTCGACGTGCCCTTCCGATTATCTCCATATTATTAAATAGAACGAACGGCCCTCCACCCTCACCAGTAGCGTACCCGGAGTTTTTAATTAAACCAGCTGAACCAAAGGAAAAAAAAGGAAAAGGGATGTAGGATTTTCGAGCAGGGAGATACGTATATGGGGTGTTCGTATTGATAAATGTTATATCTGACGATATATCTGAAATCGGAAAGCATGAAAGTTTCTCTTTGAAATGAGTCGAGATGCAGATAGTTTTTGAGTTTTCAAATATATAGATACCTATTAGTCATAAATATGAATCAATACTTTGTGCCTAGAAGATCGAATATTCATTAAAATTGATTTCACTCTAACTTTTGAAATGTTTAACGAAAGAACAGAATTTCAGTGACTTGCGCTTCATGGCTATAGAATAATTGACAAGTTTATCTTCTTTCTAATTTAGGCAAATTTCGCGGAAAAGAAATCGTTTCAGTCAACAGAGACAACACGATCGTCCCGATTAACGAGACGCGTCTCTTGCCGAACACCCCGTGTGCACGGGTTTGGGAAACAATCGTCCGGAATCGATTTGGATGTGGGTCGGTTCAACCCCAGTGCCGAACGCCGCGAAAGCATGGCATACGACTACCGGGGAGTCCCCCGTTCGATCGGCACAGCCCGACTACGGGCTATAGGACAACTCGAGTACACCATTCCTGGTCTCTTCTGTGCATGTGCACGTGTGTATGTGCCCTATATGCAACGGGGTAATACATGAGTAGCGAAACGGTCGATATCCTATACAACGTGTATTCGTATATACTATACGACGTCACACTCGCCATCCGGTAGAGCTGCTTTTACGTGGCGAACAATGCGCTACCGTGGACAAAGACTTATTAACGTTATAGCGTCAGGGCGAAACGTCCTGATCGCGCCGTCGTTGGCCCCGTCTTTAAACTACTGACAACTGTTAGGTCTCGTGATAGATCGGAGAAGGACCGATTTGATTTGGAAAGCTAAAGTTTGATTTAAGTTCGCCAACTTTGAGCGCTTAGAGACAAGTTTGATCGAGCGAATTTTTCGCTTGTAATCTAAAAAAAAAGGATAATGTGAAATAAGTTTACTCAATATACGCTTCTGATGCAATCTGGCCTTAGAGATACTTAATTTAAAACTTATTTATAGTTATTATCGTGATATATTTAAAATATAGCATTTTTTATTAACAAGATTGGTATTTTTTGTTTAATAAATTATAAATTAATTGAAGAACCCCATCACTAACATGGAATGCGAATTTTTATTCGATATACACCGTTAATAAATTCGTAATGTAAATTTGAGTCATTTTTAACAAATCAAAAAAAAAATTGTTAAAAATGATACTGTTCTGTGTTAAAATAATAAATTTCGATACACATAATAGTTAAAAATAACAAAATGTTATTTGACTCGAGGTATTGATTTAAATCTCATTTTTTAATATTTAATAGTGTATAACTTATTTTATTCGATAAAAAAGAATCCTTTTTTTTATCTAAATTTCACGGTAAAAAATTGTCTTCTTATCGTTTCTTTGCACGAGATACTATGCGATAGGATTGAATCATGTATACCTTCCCGTTGAAATCCCGGGAAAATCGCTGCCCATTGTTATCACTTTTATTTCCGTTTCCGATTTCACGATACAACGAAGTGAATCTATCCGGTCTCGCATGATAAAGTATAAACGACGAACGTTTTAAGAACAGTGCGACATGAAAATTTACCGTCCGACGACGCCGTGTGTACGGATACTAACCGTAAAAATAGATCGTAAAAGCGAGAGCGTTAGTTATTCTCGCGCCCGATACGAAGTCTCCCTCTTTCTCTCTCTCTCTCTCCCTCTCTTTCTCTTGAGGTAATAACTTTGTTGTTTTCCTATAGAACAACTTCCCACGTCGCCGATATAAAGCCACAAGGCGTAATCGAACGTCTTAATAACATTTAAAGCCGACAGCGGAGCAGTGTAAATTGTTTGTCGAAGCATTATAAAGCACCTCAAAGTCACTGAATATTAATTTAGGATCGATTTTCCCATATCGTAACCATCGTAAATAAATCGTGAACAGATTTTTTTTAAAGTTCTTCAACACTCGATTAAAAAAAAAAAAAAATCTCTCTCTCATAAATAATTTAAATAAATAAATTACATAAAATACAAGTACTTCTTTTTATCGCACAGAGAAAACAGCTGAAACCTTTGTGTCGGAAAAAGTAATTACGCAATGTGCCAATTAAAATGTATAATAAATTATTACCGTAATTACATTTAGTAGCCCGTAATGTGATAACATATTTAATTATTTCTATAATTTAATTTTTATAAAATAATTTTTATAACGGTAACAGCTTTCTCTCTCTTGGTCAGAGCCGTTCAGAGAATACTTTTGCCTTTCAGCTATTATATAAAGTAAAAAAATGCGTGCACGCTCCTCCGTTGCTAATTTTATTTTCGTACTAATCGATAATAACGTTTACGCGTTCGAGGTACATAAAGGAGCAACCACAAAGATTGCCAGGTACATAAGGTAGATCATCGCGCGCGTTGAAATTAAAGGTAAAAGAGCCGGTATATGAATCTCACTCGACGCATTTAGACCGAAACATAAATGCGTCATCTTTCGCAGCATTGACTAAGTCCGTCAGCTAAGGTTTCACTTGGTGAGACACCTCATTGAAGTTGAGTCTTCGTGAAGATCAATAAAGGGGGGGAAGGATTCACCTTCCAATAAACTTATTAATATTTTTTCATATAAATTATTGCGTATATAAAAATGTAATACTTATGTCTTTCGGAAATTTCTTCTTGTTGACAAAACAAACGCATGGAAATCGTCGCGTGAATAAATTTGGAATCTATAAGCGACAGGTCGCGTGTTGGAATTTGCAGATCGAATTACGGGATTCAAAACTTCCCGGTGTGACATGACGGGAATCGCAATCCATATAGCAATATCTTATATGAAAGGGTTGAATCTTGCGGTTCGATTTCCAATTCCAATTCGTTGGCCTGTAATCCGCCGTTTGATTCGGACAGTTTAAGGTTTAATCTGAAAATCGTTTGATCGTTAAAACAATCCGGATTCAAATTCTTTGTTTTATATTTCGGCGTATTTATAAGTAAGACACTCAAAATTTTATCACAACACGAAAGAAGATAATGTAATAATAAATTTATCTTTTTATGCATACTTATACCCTTTAAAAAATATTTTATTTTATGCTTAAAACCTAATTATATTTATATAAGTGGATAATAAAAATAGATTCACAAAGTGCTTAATATTATTATAACGTTATTATTTATCAAATGACTTGGAAAGACAGACGTACGTCTTTTTCGATTATTACACAGAGAGAATGAATTTTATACGAGCATTCTGGTTAATATCTATCATAATAAACAAATATGAATATCTATTACAATAAAATATATAAAATATGTTTGATTAATTTTACTAAAATATATAGTAAAATTTTAATAATTGTTCAAAAATTACTAATGTGCTTGGTAATTTTTATTGCGTTTTTTGTAAAATGTCTTTTGTATATATATCAAAAATTGGTTGCCAAGTTGTCCCCACATTTGTAGTGAATTTAACGTTAAAATATAACGAAAAATTCTCTCCGTGTACTTTTTAAATCAGAAGGTTTAAATAAGTTGAACTTCGTTGAGCAGTGTAATTAGCGGATTTCCGTGAAAAAAAAAATCCTTCGTGACTATAGGAGCGGAAAAGCTGGTTGCGAATTATAAGAACTCGTCTCTCTTTCGCCCGAGCCAATGTTCCTCGATCACGAAGCAAAACGGAAATGCGTTATTGTCTACTTTTTCTCGTTGCTTAGAGGCAACACAGGCAAAGAGTCTCGTCGCGCGACAATGCGCGCCGTGTTCCGGTGTTGCGGAGCCGAGAGGACGTCCCTGCCTTCACGTTTTAATCCTTCGCACTATCAATTCTCCTTCTCGAGAAGCCCGTTATTTCGCCAAGCGTGTAAATCATAAAACATTCATCAGGCTGGCGTGCCGTGACGCCAGCTAGCGAGGATGAGGTTTTGTTGTGCGGCAAAACGCACGCCGTTAGATCCTGTTTTCGCACCAATCCTTCGAACCGAGGAAGAGAAGGAGAGAGAGAGAGAAAGAGAAAGAGAAAGAGAGAGAGAGAGAGAGAGAGAGAGAGAGAGAGAGGACACTTGCTTCTTGCTGAATCCTCTAACAATAATATATTAGATCCTGACGCGCCACTTAACAGATAAGTTCACTTGAGAGGTTTTAGTCGGAACTTCAAGTTGACAGCGCTTAGGGCAATATCGTGATAATTAATAATTATATTTAATAATTACAATTAATGCGTATACCAAAATAAAACATTAGAAGTCGATTCCACACTAAAGAACGGTAATGCAGAAGGTTTACTCCTTTTTACATTATAGCTCAGCTTATATAATAATCTTTGCAGACATGTAACCATCGTCTTTCGTTCGACGTTACTTTGCATAGGGACGCGTAGTTTGATGGCAATGATCTCTCAGAATTATGTCAAACAGACAAGAGGTAAGTGTCAAAAGCAATAATAAGACTGAAACTTTCGCTCCGCGGTTCCACATCGGCGCGCAGCTAACTAGAGGAAATGTACCTTTATCATTTCCGACATATACACGTGTACACACTTACGCAAAAGCATGCACACGTACACGTAATAACACACCAATAACAAAAAATAATATCCCACTGCAGTCGGCTGCATTTTTAGTCGTGCTCGCGGACAATGGGGGCTGACAGGTGCTTTCAGGGAATTTAACGAGTATACACGCCAGGAAAAAAAATTCCCACCGTGAATTAATTTCGCGGGCAAGAGAGGGATAGAAAGAGAGTGAAAGAGGGAAGGGAGTTTAACCGCGTACGGTTTCCGCGGGGCCCTAGGCAGGATGGGGACTGGGGACCCCGATACGTGGCTGTTTCACGGTCGTTCCGTCGTTCCCGCGCGCGAGGACTTAGGCGAGGAGGAAAAGGAGGAGGAGGAGGAGGAGGAGGAGGCCCGACCCGCCCGACCGCCAGGAGCCATGACTGACAATGAGTCACGTAAGCCCCGTGAGTCACGGGTGCACGACGTATATATATACTACTTCTCGGGGGTCGAAGAATAGACGTCGTTAGATGGCACCGATCTGGGAGAGTGCTCGGCGTAAGTGAGGCCGCGCGCGAGCGCCATGCCGCGTGGGGGCCTCCTCGTGTATCTGTGTAAAAGCCTCATCGCGCATACCCCTTGTCCATCTCCTCGGTTACTGACCCACAATGCGACACATGAAAAATAGAATGCCCGCGGAGGATATGAGTCGTAAAAAGTCAGGTAAAAGTCCATCAGGTAAAAGTGATTTCCGGTTCTCAAATGTCGAGTGCCTTTTTGTAACGTAAACCGAAGTTGAAGATGTGTGTGCACGATGTAATATCGTCGATAAAGTCGCCGTTAAGATCGACACTTATTTCCTTGCTTATTTCTCTTCTTGCTTCAGTAATCTTCAGTAATCTCTGCGGGTTTTATCCCCGTTCAAGTCGCTGAAGACGATGCTTTAATAATTTCTATAAAAGTGTTGTGTACGTCCATGTTTTCTTGTCGAGATAGGATTATTATAATGTATCTTAACGCGTATAATTATTATTTATATCGCAGGGAAAGAGAATTTTTCTCTCGATCGAGGGAATTATTTTAGAGGACTTCGTTTAGTTAAATATATTGTACAAATTAACAAGCGACGCCAAGTGGAACGGGAAAGCTCGCGTATTACGAGTCCCTAGGGCGCCATCCCTCCCTAGATTAAGGTATCGGTAACCAAAAAATGGATACGATAGTCTTGGGAGGGTCTAATATAAAATAACTGCTCGTTCCGTTTTGCCTCCTCGCTTCTCGCGAATTACGTATCTGAGTCTGTTGGAGCGGCAAATCGCCTTAGTTTCTCTCTTTTGCGCACACGCCGCGCCGGACTGTTCGATTCCATTTTTCTCCTTATTCTCGCTCGATATAAGCACGGGGAAAGCCGTAGAACGCGTTTTGAGATACTCCAAGGCCTCGTCCGGCAGTTAAATGGGATCGACTTCGCCTCCATTCGTTTTATATATCCTTGCCAGCCAGCTTGCTTACCTGCCTGCTTGCCATCACCGCGCGCACCGCGCCCGACGTGTTTCGCGTAGAACGTATACTTTTTCTCTGTGAAACCATCAGACGCTCCCTTTGGCTTTACCTTCCGCGCAGGCACGTGAAAAAGTCGGAGAAAAGCGGAAAATCTGAGAAACAATCGTGTCCGGAAAGGATCCGCGCGGAATCCGAAGCCGAAACTTAATCACTTTTTTAACGCTTTTAATCCGACAGCGGTATTTAATCGTAAATCTTCAAAGTTAATTTAAACTTTACGCTTTATGCGCGAAAAGTAAATTAAAAGACAAAACATCCAATTTTACGTTATATTCCTATAATAAGCTTAGTTTATAAATTAAAGAAACTCAAAATACTGTGAAGAAAATTAATATATTAATATTATAGATATTAATTTTCTTCACAGTAATTTGAGTTGTCTCCGTAAGACATATTTTAATTATTTTTTTGTTAAAGATAATTTAAAGATATCTCGAATACGCACACACACAGATATTTTTTTAATTTCTTTCAAAATAGTATGATAAAATAGTTGTCTAATTGTAAGTTTTATATTACTGAGCCATATTATACGCGCTATTTACAAAATTATTTATTCTAATTTTTTTTCAATATTTCTTATTTTTCCTATTATTAAAATGTTTACACGTTGAAAGAATATTTGCTGGCGCATTTCATCGAAATCATTTGTCATAATCTGCTGCAAACTTCTTCTGCTTTGTGTTGAATAACTGGAGAGGCTCGTGGCGTTTGACGTATGAGACTCGCAGCGTTTCTAGGAGCGCATATTCCGAGAGAATTGTAAACGACTGGATGGCCAGCCTTCCAAAGGGATATTAAGGATTCAGAGAGTATACCGCATGGCTTGCCGCACGTTCAGGCATATAGATGTGAGGAGAAGCCATTATATTGCGGCGTTACGATCTACTACCGGCGACCGATAGTTCTACATAGTATATATATATATATATATATATATATATATATATATATATATATATATACAGAAGACGGAATACTCCGAAATTTTGCTCTCCCGCAGACACCAAAATCTACGAAGTTTGTTACTATCATCACCGGTGGCTATCATCACTGGCGCGTCGTTACACTTTACGTGTTAATCATAAAGCTAATGAATTGCCCGCAAATTACCGGGTAATACAGAGTGTCCCAGATCTAACAAGTATATAGCCGCCTTCATATACCGTCTTAGATTCCTTGGAAAGTTATAGACGTATAAAGACAAAATTACCTAAATTTTTTAATGAAGCAAAACGATAATTGAGAATCATCTAAGGTGATTTGATTAATTGGCAGAAAGCCATCACAGAATATGTCGCGGGTCGCGTGAAATCTCGAGTGAATTTTTCCGCACAAGAAAAGAATTAGAAAAATTGTTAATTATTTAAGTTATATATAAATGTACTAATGCCGGGACACTTAAGATTTATGTCTGGACACCTTTATCATTTTAGTTTTTAAATAAGTATAACGCGAATTAAAATGAAAGATAAAAATATAATACAAGAAAAATATTTTTATCTTCGATTCGTTGATTTTAATTCGCGTTATAACTTATTTAAGGACTAAAATGATAAAACTGCCCAGACATAGGTACGTGTACAAACATTGGTACATTTACCTTACGTATTTGACGTTTTAAATGTAATTAAAGCTAAAGCAAAACTTTGTTAAATATTATTTCCAGTTTTGAGCGACCAATAATGCTGCATTAAATTTCAATGATTTACAAATAAAAAACTGTTAGAATTAACTTTTAATATTTTATTCTAACAATACGCCTTCAAATTTTACAAAGATATAACGCTATATCCTCATAAAACATTTTATAACATTAATAAATTCTTGTAATTTTCCACATATGTATATTCCTCTTGTTCAGAGTTCAGATTGCACAATCCGCGCGCGTAACTGTTTTAATATTCAAATAGGAATTCATAATAATTTCGTCGTTTAGAAATTCTCGATAATCGACAGACTGCCATTCCAGATTACCCGCGCAAATCGGGCGCGCACGAATCGGTTCGAATAATCATTAATAATTTAAAGGTCTCCACGGTCGATAAGCCGTATTATCCCGTCATTGCGGTCGAATGCTTATAAGAATGGGACTTTCACATACCGCCCGGTATCGACGGCCCCAGATCTAATCGCGGCAAAATCTTATATATACGCGCGGGCATAAGCGGGCAGGCGTGCAATAACGCGGCCAATGTCGAGAAGGTGTCGACACGGCACTTTGCATTGCGTCGCGGCACACGCATGTGACGCGACGGTGCGCCCGTGCAGACGCGTTAAATCGATCCCTTTACCCAGACTCCGAGTGTCGCGATTAACTTCGCGACAGCGAGCAATGAGACACGTGGGGGGGGGGGGGAGAAAGGATGCAGATAAAAAGGGGGAGTACGATCGAGGAGGAAAGGAAAGCCTCGAGCAAGGACGGAATTAGCGCGTAACGATAAGAAGGAAAACGTATAGATATACGAAGTAGAAATGAAGTGAAGGATCTTTTAAGCACGCTTTCTTCACCCACATGGAAAATTATCATTAAAAGAGAGCAATTTTTACGAAAATGATTGATTGAGTAATTAAAATTAAAATTATCATTAAAAATATATCTATTTAACTCATTGTCGGTCTTTTTGCTTTTTTAGAGGCGAAAGAAAAATTCAACGTTAATTTAACGTTAATAAAAATATAATCTATTAATTAAAATATAAATTAAAATGTAATTATATAATACTGATAAAATTGCTATTGTGTCACCGAGAACATTTTGCATAAGGCTTCACGTAGTTTCTAACTACGTGAAAGGCTCAAAAGGGCACGCGGGGCAATTTCAACGACGCGGGGGTGGCGCGAGATCTACAGCGTGGGGTAGACGTCGACGTCTCTCTCTCTCTCTCTTCCATCGGGCCGTGCTAATGCTTCGAATCTGCTCGGTCTTCCGGCCAACGCGCCGACAAAGCTTTGATGCCCCTAGTACAGTCGGAAAAAAGCTCGAGGAGAAGACTTTACGGAAGGGGATTGTCGGCACCGGAAGGGAATACAAATAAGTAAGATTGAAAGAAATCGTAATTATAATATTACACGTTATCAATAAAAACTTTTATTCGACTTTTGTACAAAAATCACATGTCACTCGATAGAATATAAAAAAAAGAGAGAAACCTACGCTTTCATTAACTTCTTTAGATATTTATTCAAATAACTGTCTAGAGACGAGATGGAACAGGGTGCGAACGAAACGATAGCGTTAAATTCCCCGGCACGTGCAAATTATGTGCGTGCAGCACGTTTTTCGACGATACACTTTTCGCGACGCCCGCGCCGTATACGTAATAAAATTGACCCGCGCGCGTTTGCACCTTAATAAAAAAGCATCGCGGCACGCAATTGGCGAACAGTCGACCCGATATCTATACGTTATTCCGCGTCGTAACGCTTCGCGTCGCGAGTTTTTCAATGCGGCACCGCACGTGCGACATAGCCCGCATAATGCAGCCCCCGTTTTCCCAACGTGCTGCGTGCCCACACGCGTTGACGCCGAGCGGAACGTTCTCATGCGCGCAAGAATGCATCTCGCGCGCCTCCCGACCCGACGCGACGCGACGCGACGGTTGCTTACACGTTTTTCGCGTTTCCGCCCGTCGGATCGGATTTTCCATGTGCATCGCCGGGGAATATATCGTAAGGACGAATATACGTACGCGGGCGCGAGGGCGCAGGGAAAACTCACGTCGAGGGAGGGATCGATCGATGCGCTCTCGCCGCCGGTTCGCCCGGAAACTCCGTCCAGAAATAAGCCGGCGAGGGAAGAAGACGACGAGATGGGGCGGTGCGGCGACGACGGCGGTGGTTTTTAATGATAGCTCATGCGAGAATTTGATCGTCAAGGACGCTGGTTTATTTTTTTTTCTTTTCAGGGTCTAGAGCGTGGGCTTTTCGCTCCATTCCGTTCCGCGATTCACTTCCGAAACGGGATTATTTATTCTTTATTCATATAACGCGCTTCCAGCTATCGATTGACGCTCGGCACTCTGTTGTGCCGGCGACTAAAAAGAAACTAATGGCACCCTACTTTCGAAATTAGGATAAATAATCGGATTTCTTTTTAACCGCTGAATCTACTTTGCATACTGCCCCGTGCGAAATAATTATTGATTAGATAATGAGATAATTACCTCATAATTGCTTACTGCGTTTTTATAATTTATGACGGCTCGACAGCTGCGGTTATTTGCCCCAATTATTTACCGTTGTTGCGCCTATCATTATTATTATTATTATATATTTTGTATTTTATTATTACTTTTTGCATATATTTAATATCTCCGTTGTATTTGGATTAATTTTATCAGTTGTAATCAGCATTATCTTGAAAAATATGCATATTACTATGTGATTGCATCAGTATCCTCCCTCCTCTTTCTCTTCTCCCCCCTCTCGACGATTCGTAGAATTTATATCAAATTTGAAACAAGTTTCTTCTCCCAAACAAACTCGTTGAATTCCCATTAAACATATCTCCGACTCTTACGTTGCATTTCGTAACTGCACGTGCTCCAGTTGTATATTATTTATACCTTACACCTCCGGTGCATTATATATATTACTAGCAGTCGCAGCTCTTTCTCAAGTGTCCTCGACATTATTTTAAGTTTGAAGTAAAATATTTTCTTTCACTCGAAGTCACCGAATTCTCGCGCACTTTACCTCCCTTGAATTATTGCCGCCACGTCGTAATAGCGTTATGCACAGTACGTTATATACAGCTGGCGTTTTTCGTCGTTTTATATACGCGGCATTACGCGTCGTTTCCGAAACAAAATGGCCATCGTAATTTCCCGACTACAGCGGCATATAGCGCGCGTTCGTCCTGACGCCGGCGCCGCGGCGGCCCGTCGCGTCGTGGATCAAATCAGCGACTTTCAGGTTTCTAGAGCACTTGGACGCACCGCATTTTAAAGGTCGGCGCCCTGTTCTCCCCCCTGGCGCGACTAGCTTGCACGCTCGTCGCTCGATATCCCGAAGCTGTTGTTAGGTCGAGCTTGAGAAGACTTCCCGGCGGAAACGTGAAAACTGCAGCACAATCCACTCGCCGTCAAGATAAGACGGCTCTTGTTAAGATGAATTGACGAAAATTATGCAATCGGTATATCTCAACGAGAATGCATGCGTCTACCTTTCTTCCCCCGAGAGAATATAAGGGTCTCGTCCGGACTGAATAATTTACGATTTACGAAAGAAGTCGTGCAGGCGTGTATCCCCGAATTATAAATACGATGTTCAATCTCAGTTTTAAACGGGAAAAATATGTTTCGAGTTTTAGACGTCAATAGCTTTTTATAAACGCGCTCTGTTAAAATAATTTCTCGCAAATTAAGCTTGAAGAGTGAAAATGCAGAATAAAATCTCATTCCACGTTCGACTGCAAGTAAACTTTTAACCAGGCTTGACAAAGTTTAGCAGACTTTTAATTTGAAGTTTAGTTACCGAGATTTAAACTCTTTGGAGTGGGATGTATTGTAGTGTTCTTCTTGTCTTCCAATACGATAGATTTACATGATAAAAAATGCTATATAAATAATACAGAATATATATATATGATATCTTTTTGATATATCCACCTTACCAGCTTACTTATAAGAAAAAGAAAAAAAGGTTTCCTATGTCAATATTATTAAATGAAAAAAATCTTACTAGAAAATAGAAAGTTTTTTGATAAATCTTCGAATCTTATACGCGAAGATTTTATCGTAAAATATGAAGATAAATTATTGGTTCTCCAAGAGTTGACATAAAAAATTATAAGTTCGCGATACTCAATCGCTTTTCGTTGAAAAGAAAGTCCACGTCAGATTAATTAAAGGACATTGTAAATCTTGTATTGACGATTTCCGAATATCCTAAATGTATTTTTCATTCTCACTCTTAGGTTCACGCGATCGTCATTTGTGTTTGACCCTCTTGACGACGCCGACGTCGTGTGAAAGACTCGCGAGTAAAGCAGGCACTTCGAGCCGAGACGACCGAACTATTGATAGTACTGCCAACGTGGCCTTTGAGAAATTCGTCTCGCGGCCTCGCTTTCTTTTTCAGGCGAGTCTATTTGACTTTCGGCGTGGGCACAACTATATATACGTCTGCTCGCGTCCTCTCTCTCGTCGCCGTAGATTCTCTAGTCTAGCTTGAGAATTCCGATTAACTCCAGTTTGACGCGAAAAAATCCAGGCTTTATTCCTCACTGACAGATGCATAATGCTCGTGTCGCTATCGTTCATTCGCGTCGGATCGTCCCGGCCGTGATGCAATGCAGGTATAACGGGCTAACGAGCCGCGAGAGACGTTTCTATGGGACTATATACGCTTCGCAATACCAAAGCAGAACAACAAGATCTCGTATTTCAAGAATAGGTCTATTAATTATGTTTGTGAGAGATTACTTTCTAAGGAAAAGATTGTATATTACTTGTTCAGTGAAGTGTATCTGAAGGAACTTTATTTGAAACTTTATATTTTAGAAAGCTATTATTATATTTTATGTATGTGAGAGAGAGAGAAAGAGAGAGAGAGAATAACCTGCTCTAAATATAAGCTTTCTCAGGTTTATGTATAATTTTCGTTTGAGATTTATAACAATGTGGAATTGACATATGTTTGTAAGATGACATATTATGTGAAATTGACATATTTTTAAAAAATGTATCCGAAAAAAATATTTTCGAAAATTTTAAAATATTTTTGAAATAAAATAAAAGCGGCGACTGCCGTGTGACAAGCTCAGTATGTGTACGTGATATATTGCACGTTTTTGTAATATCGGGAAGGCGTTATGCACGTTGTCTCAATATATATGGAAAATCGATTTTCTAAATTACCTGAATGCGGAAATTTATTGACAATTCCGATGAAGCGTGAAATTGCCTCTGGTATGTTGCCGCGCCGGTTTGGCGTAAATTACACCCACAGTCTGCAATGACCATTCCCAAGTTAAGTACGTCTGACACGTAGCGGTTAAACATGCGTTTAAGACTACAATGCAAGGATTAATAAATATACCGAAAATTAAAACTTATAGAAAAAGAGTCGGGAATCTAATCGCTATCGATAAACATTGGCAACAACAGAAGGCTGAACGCGTCAAGAGTGTACGTTGTTAAACCGCGAAACTCAATCACGAAAATTCACCGAAACTGGGCCCACCGAAACGAGTTGTGTACGCGCGTTTCAGTGTAATTACGTTCCCCGATATTGTATTCTTGGTCGCATTAGCAGCTGTGATTTTCGACAGGGAGTGTGCCGCGCACACAAGAGAACGCGATCGATAGTTACAATACGGTTGCTGCGTATATGTTACATCGCGCGATATACCGTAGGTATATGTACGTTGATTTAACACCGAGCAATACGCAAGCAGACTTCTCAATTAGTACCCTCGTATTAAAGATGGAGTATAATTTATGTACTCCGTGCGCGCAAAATTATAATGTTAACTTCAGACATCGCGACATAATGCGTATACGGAATTGTCGCTGCGAGGTCTCCGCCGCGAGTATCGTGCCTCGGCAACATTAAAATTACACGACAAATTCGGCGGAATGAGCATAGCTGTAATTCTGCAGACAATTAACAGCATTTTCTGGGACAGCTTCATTTTGTACTAGGAAGTGACTTTAAAGCAAATGAATGTCTGCTATATCATACATAAAAATGAAGCAAATTCAAATGTAATTAGAAAGAGAATTAAATTGTTATACCGGTGTATAATGAATAATTTACTCTACAATGCATAATTTTTAATAATCCTATTTAAATTCAAAAATCACATGCATATAAAAATATAAATACAAAAAAGTATATGTGTATAAAAAGATACCATATATGAAATATAAAAAATATAATAAAATGTATAGGAATATTTTAAAACGGCTGTGGCAGTATTCAAAATAATACAAGTTTTTAATATGAAAGAAATTTATATATTTTTCCACTACGTATATAAATTCAATATTATCAGATATATATATATATATATATATATATATCCTATATATCGTCTTTAATGTTACTACATAAAGTATGGAACATTTGCGTTAGAGTAAAAGGGGTTCATCTGGTATATCTCGTTTTTGAGATGTTTTAATATTACATTAATCAGCAGAAGGGCGCACCGAGACGCGATGGGTCGTTCGCGCTTGTTTACCGATGGTTCGACAGGAAGTTGAAGCGGCGCATACTTTAGCAGGGCAAAGGCACCGCGGGAGCTTCAACAGATGTGTCGATAGATCCGCGTGTTCATAACCGCGAGTGAGCGTACAAACGAGCGGAGCTTCCTCGTTGCCGCGCGAGAGACGACGATCCGGAGTCACGGCCCTGGAAAATCGCTCCGCTTCGGCCGAGAGAGAGAGAGAGAGAGAGAGAGAGAGAGAGAGAGAGAGAGAAACGTAAAGGGTGGTTACCGTGTGTGCCGGTGCCGGTGCCGGTGCCGGTGTCTATTAATGTCGCGGGCCTATTTCCGGATATATCTCGTGGTTGCCGTGCGAAAATTTACCTCCCTCTTGCGCGGAACGGAAATCGATCGATACCCGCGCGCGCTTCACGGCGCTCGCAGTCGAACGGGGTGAGATGGAGCGCGAGCGCGAACGAGTGCCGCGCCGATTCCGTAATGAAAAAGAAGAAACAAAAGGGGACGACGGCCAAAGGAGAGCGTAGACTCTCGCGCGGGAGACCATTTGGACAGGATTGCTATTTCCGTGGCGCATTCCCGAGCCGAAAGCGACCGCGCGTCTTAATTCCCAGTAATTATTGTGATAGCATATTATTAATTACTTAATTTGAAACCATTTATAGATCGAGTATCGCATTCTTGCCGAACATTTAAAACTGTGGAAGTACACACAATTTCTTATTTCGGGTTTCAGTTATACTTATTTTCTTGTTATGTCTTGCGTTGCTTAAAAGAAAAATCGGATAACAGTTATATATAATATCTAAATTGTAGATCAGAGATATTAAAATAATATATCTTTAATAAAGAAAAACACATAATGTGCACTTTCTCTTTAATTTAATTTACAACATGAAAATGAACGTTTTATGTAAAGCACATCTTATGCTATAAAATATGTAATTTGAATGATATATATGGTGGAACAAATGTTCCTATATTTATGGTTTTCGGTCATGGCTTGTCACTTTCAACTTTAGTTTCATCTATTTCTATTTACATTTAGCTCTTACATTTTATTTATCATCGATTATAATTTTGGGGCGGTATATTATACAAAGGTGATACTTTACATATCAATGGTGAACATACTTTATAAGCGAGACTCATGAACAGATCATACAGTAATCTATCGATGTAATCGATGAAAGAGGCGATTTCCGGTATCGCGCAGCACTGGATAAACGCTCGTGCTCCAGAAGCTCAAAGATACATTGAACGTGCGCGAGGTATATCGGATAAACGAACAAATTGCTCGATTGCAAGTCGCGGCACGGCCGATCGATCGACGCCGCCGTGGAGATTTCATAGTTGCGGGATGCATCGCGAGCAAGATTTCAATTTTATCTCGTTGCCATCGCGAGTGCATATGCATTGTGAAACGCAATATTGCATTAAATAATCAAAAGAACATGTATACTTAAGATAGCGTGTGGTGGAGGCATATATTTATGAGAATTGTTTGTGATAAATTTCAGTTATTTGCAATGGCTTACATTTTGTAATGTATGCACATGTATGTATATATATGTACATATATGCGAATTGTATAATATGTATCAGGAAGGCATTCTGCATTCAGAGTCGACTAGCGCAATTTAACTTCGTGGGCATACTATATGAATTCTGATTAGTCCTCCCATGCTTGAAAACTGCATTTTGTTCTATTTGACGTGCAATTAAATGCGTAAAAAAATACTTGGCGGGAGATAATGCTCCCTCTTGAAGACAAGCGAAATGATGCTTGGAAGATGATTATACGCGAGAAAAAAATCACACCGAGCACTCTTCGTATAAGAGAGCGGAAGGACAAGAATGCGTGACGTAAAACTATGAAGAAAACAACGCGAGAGATAATTTTTATTATCGCAAAAGGGAGCGTTGTTGATGCGTATAGTCGAGAATGCATGGGGCAACGCAGGAAAAGGAAGAAGAGAGGATCGGCGGTCGGTATATATTTTTAAGTGATCGCAGCTGCGGTTTGCGCCAAGATTAGATAATACGTCGCTGCGTCTCGTGTCCCGACAAAATCCCCGTGTGCATCCTGCTTCGATGAACATGTATCTCCTGCGAGAACAACTCGACGAAGGGACAGTCTTTACGAAGGGAAAAGATCTGATTATGGGGTAAAGTGTAAACTATTATCTTGGATACCCAGCACGTTTATCGGCAAACATATATAGTAGATTGCTTTAAAGACCGATAGTTCTAATAAGCAAGAATGTAAGAATCTATCAATCGCGCTATTTTTTGTAAGATAAATTAACGAGATTTTGTTATGGTATTTTGTTAAGGTTTAAGTAAACATTAAGATAAATACATTATTAAGAATTAAATATATCATAAGAATTTTTAATTAAGATGCTGATGCGCTTCTGATATCTGAAACGCTCTAGCAACATCTTACGAAAGTTCCTACCAAAAGAAAAAAAAATTCCATATACGAATAAAAGTATTCATCAGTATTCATTACTTTCAGCAATTCCTATTTAATTTTAGAAAAAAAAATGATTATTAATGCAATAAAAAAATTCAGTAAAGGCATGAGATGAACGCGATCGATGCAACCAGTGAATGTTACATGTCAATCTCAGGCACATCTTATCGTCGAATAAATTGCGTGCATGAACCATCGAAAGTGACGGCAAAGGGTAGAAATCGGACAATCGGACAAGGGAACGTGGACGACGGTGCCGAGAGATCATCTTTCGGCCGTCGTTAACCACGTGCTGCCTGACATCCATTTCTCTGATCAACGGGGAACGAGGGAACCAAACAACAGCTCTCACCACGTGGCGCGCAGATGTGCCCCTACTGATGGGTCAGTATTACCAGTTGTGCGATTGTGCCTTTCATGCGCACGCGAGCATGCATATTAACCCTTAAACTGCATGCCTTAAACCCTATAGGGTAAGCTCGGGTAAGATGGCCAACCTATATGTTCTTTCAATCTAGCTCGTCATATGAAACATCGAATGGACATAAGTTGGCCATCTTTCCTGTATGGCCATCTAACCCGAGTTTACCCAAAAAGTTTTTTTGCTTTGAAGTCAGTCTGGTTAAATCAAGAAAATATGATAGAGGATACGCCGTACAAGCAAAAAACATTTATTTGTACACTTTACTCGAATAATTTGTCAAATATTCTCAATAACATGAAGAATATTTTATATGTCTACTATTTTGACACGCAACCAAATTATTTAAAAAGTACAAGTATATTTAAAAACACGATATTTTTTCTTTTTTTTAAGGTTACTTACTTTTAAGGTTCCTTACGTGAATATATAGTGCAGCAATTATCGCGACACGATTCGTTTGAAGAAATCGCGGCCAACACCCCGCAATGGATGGGTGACGAAATGGGACGCGACTGGGTGAAGTTAAAGTCGAGTAGCGATGTCTCAGAGATCCGAAATGGAAAATCACAAGGGAAGGTGGATCGTCTACAACGACGTCTTGAGCTGTTTATTTCGGACGTGATATACGTGTGAGACGTTGGCAATACTTCGAAAATAGATATATCGTATAGAATATATATCCGTGCTATTTATATATTTCCTTTGTTTTTGAAATGCGACTTGTCATATATATTTTATTATAAACTATAGAGACGAGACACGATATTAGTCGATAAATCCAAAGCAGCCCGACGATTATTCTTATCTCATTGTATTTTTTGCTAAGGAGTTGACTAACTCATATTACGTATATACTTTAAATTTTGTGTATCTACAATTTATAAGAAAAAACGTTAGCTGAATATATGAAAGTGAATTAATATAAAAAGATATTAGATATTGCGTATATTATTACGTCCTTATATTTAAAATACTATAAAACAAAAAGAAATTTTTTTTCGTTTAAAAATTGTATCTTTTTCGATTTTAGTTTCTATTAAATTACATCTTCCAATAGAGTAAGTAAGGATTTTGAAGGTGAAACACATAATTCTGTTATACCTACGACCATGTTATATAAAACATGAAGTAGCGACTCCTTTGATGTGTATATTAATACAAAGTATTAATGATATCATCTCCGTAATGATTTTCCGTATCAAAAAATTAATTTTTCCAAAGTCGGGTGCCAGATTCACATAAGTGTATTAATGTGAAAAGTTTCCAAATTACCAAGGGAGAAAAAGCTGATCGATATTTCTCGTACGCCACTTGTCCTCCCTCACCTATAAGTATACGCTTTTGATACTCGCGAAGTATATCTCGTGTCATCCGCGCTCTCTCAACGTCATTCGGGGCCAATGACTTACAGCGCGCGTTCCTTTGAAGTGTTTGCCTATGTTTTATTTATTCCCCGTCCCGCGTACCCCCGCGACCTGGGCCGCATCTCGACCGAATTCTCGTTCTTTGTCCTCTCATCCGTGCACAGGGGATACAAAAAGATCCCCCGGGTAATGCTTTCCACCTGAATAATACCCGCGCAGTCTCCGGCGACGCTATAATCCAAAAAACATTTACTTCATTGAAAATCACGTGATTAACACGCTATCATGCTGACATTTTTTTATCCGCGGTTATCTCGTCTATCCATTTATTTAGACAACTTTAAACAAAACTATAAGTCCTCCTTTTTTTCTATCTTTATAATGTCTTCCATCGGATAAGATTCACATTTCACTTTCTGTGGGGTCTATACGAGTTTGATGCGTGTCTTCCGTATGCGTAATATACATCTTATCATTAGCTCTGATTACCCATATGGAATCCAATTGACGTCTGACCTACAATTTCGTAATTTACTCAGTGCAATTTCAGCGCGATTTAATCCCTGATGTTATAGACGAAGTCGATACACGCACAATTATATAGTTGCAGTTTCTCAGACTCTATTTCTTTCTTTTTAGATTTTTTCAAAAAGTATTTTGGATATATATGTGTATATATATATATAAAATTAACATTAACAATATGTAATTAACATTATATATTGTATATACATATAATGCTAATTACTTATAATGTTAATTATATAAGTGTTAATTACTATGTAACGTTAATTGCTTTTATTGATTAATCATCTAACAACACAAAAAATAGGAGAAAAAATATTATTACGTTGAAATTAATATCTTCAATTTCATTTTTTATCCGTACAAATTTCGCGTACAAATAAAAAGTAAAGTTTCAACTTTAGCTTTATGAAATTAAGTTTTATGAAGTCGGAGACATTCCGTACATCTCTTATTGTTAAGATTTACTCGCGCAAACTCAAGCAACATTTAATTCACACAACTACAAAAGAAGAAGATTGCTTTATTCTCGATCTCTATTTCTTTTTTAAATAGTATATCAATATAAAAATAATCTTCTGAAAAAATTGAAAGAGAGAGATATTATTCAGTTATTCAAGGAGTTACGCAGTGAAAATTATTTCATGGAAAAATTGTCTCGCTTGAAGAGATATATTCTCTTCAAGACGGCTAGTTGTTCGAGGGAAGGTGAAGAAAGAAAAAGGGCAGGCAGCATGAATCGTCGAATAAAGAACGAATAAAAGATTGCCAGTTGACTCGCGTCTGTCGCTGAAATCACCACCTCGCCGACGAAGAAATTATTGGCCACGCGGCCGATAAAATTGAGCCGCTCTTTCCCCCTTGCTTCTTTCACGCTCAAGTGCGTCGATCCAAGACCGGATATCGATCCTTGATTCTGGTTTCGGGCATCTTTCAACGACTTTTGTACAAATCGCTAGTCTTAAAGATGAGTATCACTGTACTTAAGTTTGTATACTAAAATATAGAAAATAAAATCTGTGTATTTAATAATTGTTGAACAAGTTTTGGTTTACTGACGTCCAAGAATTATTATCTATTTACTCTATTGTAATGTTTGATCTAGAAATTCAAATTATCTTTTACGTACAGACTTGAAAAGAGCGTAATATTGACAAGTTCAGATTTCGCCATAGAAAATGCGCATAGAAATCTTTTCGTTTATTCCTGACACTATATAAAATCCGACAATTGGTATAAAAAATGTATTTTCATATTTATAGTATTTGAAATAAAAACTCATTGAAATTATGACGCGTTTTCATCTCTTTCCATCTTTTACTTAAAATAAATAAACTCAATGCAAGTGCAAATAAATAAACTCACTTAAGTGAGATGTACTTCGCCTCGTATCAACGCCTAAGCATCGATACTAGGTCACCGCGACACGGTTCGATGAACGCGACGTTCACATAAGGCCTGCAGTTTCTTAAGCTCGTGAAGAGCGCCTAAGCAAGCGCATTGAATACCGATGAGTCCTTCGCATTGTCAAGTAACGTTCCAGTTCCGCTTATACGCATTTTTCACCCGTATATACGACATAAAAAAAAGAGAGAGGGAGAAAGGAGATGAGAGACACGTTTCACGTGCCATGCGTCTTACGTAGTCGATTCGTTCGGTCAATAAATGTATATCGTTCGATGCCAAGAGAAATCGGTAATTTATGAACTCGCTTCAGGTATAATTTCACATTTGTATTTACACCTTTTTCATAATCATAATATATTATAATATTATAAAATTATTTTGTAAGTAGCATGGAATAGTTACAGGATGATGTTTGAGATCAAAGACAGAGTAAGTGCATAGTTTGTGAAGAAATAACGCAGCTCAAAACAGGAAGAAAAAACACATTCATAAATAAGACGTCTTTGAATGAGAAAGATCTCTGCTAAAGCGGAGGACCACGGACTCATAAGTTATATATATACCGTTAAAGTCGTCGTGTAGTCGTCGCTCCAACAATAAGTCGGAGCTAAGTAAATTCGCCTCTTCTGGCCATATTTTATATAATCCAAAAAGGGACAGCGCGGATTGCTTATGCCCGGCTTACTTCATTCAACTGCCGATGCAACCAAACCGTCATTCTACTCTTAATCCAAAATGCACCGCAAATACCGTGCCCGCATAGGAAACTGCGCGGCGTGTTTCAATGCTACGTCATTAACAGTTGGGAAAGTGGTCCCATCGTTCTGCACCTCTTTGTTCGCCGCCGTGATTAAACTTCGTCCCGGCGCTACTTTTGCGCGCCGTTGTCGTTACGCTCTCGATTGTCGCGTGCAAGCGCCGGAGGTTCGCAAATTCCGAAGCCTTAACGATCGTGCGGTAATCAAGAATATTCGCACGAAAGAATTGAGTGTTCTGGAATTGAAAGCCCACAGCGAAATGCGACTATAATACACACGATTCTTTATCTCTCTCTATCGCTATATACATATATATATATATATATATATATATATATATATATATATATAATTATTTGATAAGAAAATACTTTATGAATCTAATAAGGTAAAATGTATCAATGCCGGGACGCTTAAGACCCTGTCTGGACACCTTTATTATTTTAGTTTTTAACCCTTCGCTGAACAAGTGAGGCTTTAAAGACCCGGTTGATATTTCAGTTTTGAATTTTTCGGAGACTTTACGGACTCATAAAAAAATCTAAACAAGAATCAGGCATATATAACGGTATAAATAGATCCTTAAAGCCTTCAAAAGTATACTTGAATTTTTCAGATTTTCTATGTCACTTATTACAGCTTGAAAATCTTAACTGGCCTAAAAGACCCACACGTTCGACGGAAGCAGCAAAATTACACATGTTCTGCGAAGGGTTAAATAAGTATAACACAAATTAAAATCAAAGATAAAAATATAATACAAGAAAAATATTTTTATCTTTCATTCTTTGATTTTAATTCGCGTTATAATTTATTTAAAGACTATAAAATGATAAAAATATCCAGACATAGGTACGTGTCCAGACATTGGTACATTTACCTTAATGTAATCGTATATAAACTTACGTACTTTAAGAAATTTTAATTTCGATCGTGATTCGTGTATTTATTTTTTCGTGTACAATTTAAAAACTCCCAAAGAGATAATTATATCGTATGTTCGAATTGTTCTTATGTACAAAGGGGAATTTAAAATAAGAGCGGACTCATTAAAACTGCGCAAGTAATACTTTAAACTGATACGAGGAAATCAAGATCATGTACGATATCAATCTCCGAAGGCGCAACAACAGCAATTTGATAGCGTTTCCACCCCCTCCCTTTCGTCGGAGCCTGTGATCATTTCGCGTCCAATTATTTCGCGGAGACGCCTCGTTACTGGCTAAAATCGGGGAAACAACGAATAAGTGGCGAGAGTGAGTGAGTGAGATATATATATATATATATATATATATATATATATATATATATATATATAAGGCAATATCTCCCCTCATAATTCCAATCATTCGCCAGATTTATTCTCTCCGCGATGAGCGTGTCCGATGGACCGATACACACCCGACAACGCATTTTGCTTACAGGATGATCCCGTAGTCATCATTATAAATATTCAGGATGCTGGATTCCTTATTTTCCAAGTCCAATGATCGTTTTGTCGTCAAAAAAGAGATCGTAAATATTAATGAGCACATTATATACGACTATTTTTATATAATTAATTACGTGAGTTTCAAGGTGAAGCAAATTTAATAAATAAAGTAAATTTTGTAGAAGCAGGTTCTAAATTGAAATTTAATGCGAGCCACAACAGGTTTACCTTACCCGAGAGAGAACGAGAGAGAGAGAGAGAGAGAGAGAGAGAGAGAGAGAGAATATATGTATAAAGGTTAAATCCCGAGATGATAATCCTTCTATAAGAAGGATCTTCATATCGTGAGACATTACCGTTCACTACAACCCTTTAGCTTTCCAACATTAAACATCTCGTTAACTAGAAATTAAAATCCTAAATCTCTGTTGAGATAAAGTCATCTCGAAGGTAAATAACCGATCAAGTTTCTGTTATCAATCACATCACGTCTCTATTTAAATCGCGAGGAATCCCTCAATTTCACTCGTGACTGAAAAAGTTTCAATTGTCCCAGTACTTTTTCACAAGGATTCTCGTCTCAGATTCCGACAAAGGATCTGCCCCTCAAACGTCCCGTGCGTTAACCGCGAATCATCCCGTATAACAGCCGCGTTACCGCGTCGCGCCGCCGCGCCGCCTCATCGCCGTCTTTGTCATGGGGTCGCACATTGCCGACGACGAGATCGCCCACATAAAAGAGAAAAAGAGAGAGAGACTCTCGATAATTCAACGGAACAGGGCGAAAAAATCAATAGTACAACCACCCCGATGGTGGCGCGCGGACGTTGCCAGGAGGGACTGCAAGGGAACCGGGGGTGGGGTAGGGGGGCGCGGAGGGCTGGCAAGAGTCCGGGGGCCCCCTAACTCACCCGGGGACGCGTGCATATACGCGAGCGCTATACGCTTTCTACCGCATATACTTAATGAACACACGGCGGCAACGTATTTGCGCGCACACGGCGACTGACACCCGGCCTGCCTGCCCGCCGGCCGGCCGGCGAACAGCCGACTCGTCATTTATTTCCTTTTTCTGTTCCCTCTTTCTCTCGGGAGAGCGCAATAACCTTTCAGCCTCTGCTCTCACTTCGGAAGAACGCCGGCCGCTCTTCCGAAGCAGAGAAAGAGAGATACCTCGGCCTATAGGCTCCGCGCGTCTCCCCGTGGTGCACCAAGGTGCGAGGGCGGAACTAAATTTCCGCCATATTCTAGTCGTAAATGATGGTAGAGGGAAATTAACGGGTAGAATTTAATACACGCTTTCGTAATAGTTGATATCGTGTGTTATAATATGTTGAAGATAAAAGATGCAATCTTCTCTCCAAAATGTGACTCGAGATGAATATCGTGCTGTTACGATGCAGAGTTAGTTTAGTCGCCGGGTGGAAAAGCACATTGTTGCAGAGATTGTTTATCTTAATACTCGAACTTATGTAACGTTCGAACTAATTCGATAAACAAAGCCATTCCACGCGAAGTGACGTCTTTGATTATAATGTGTGTATGTGTGTATGTGTGCTGCGCAACTAGGTCATCACGATATATATTTCTTGGAATACGAATACATTTGCTGTGTACACGCCGACACACGTGACTGTTCGAGATTAATGCAATTAATTTTCCTTTTAATCTATTGAAACAGTTATCGAGATTTATGCTCGCTTCTGTGTATATTAATTTGAAAATTTAGTTGCCCACAATTTTCCTTGTTATACCAAAACAGAAACTTTTACTTCGCCAATAAATATTATTTAACAATAATTAACAATAAAGATTATTTATTCGACTCAACTGGCCATTAATTATAATCATCGTGACATTTCGACTATGGGTTTTGGTCTTTCTAAATCGATGCGTAACTTTTGATGCTGATAAGCATCCTTTTTTTAAATTACAATAAATAATTGATTACAAAAAAAATATAGAGAGGGTTCGAACTCTGGCTGGGGTGATATTTTTCGCAATAAATTCTTTGCGGTGATTTTAAAAAAGAATGCTTAACATCAAAATTTACATCGATTAAGAATTAGGACCAAAATCCATCGAAACGTCGTAACAATTATATAATTAATAAAGATGGTCACACATAAGTCGAATAAATAATCTTTATCGTTTCCTTGTTATATCTGTTGTTAATATATATATATATATATATATATATATATATATATATATTTAAAAAATGTGTATATATATATATATATATATATATATATATATATATAAACACAAAGAAAATAATACTATGTTTCTTAAAGTAATGGACTATATGTGACAATGCCATGCATGGAGTATTCGTCAAATTGGGTCATTAACTACTTTGAAGTTGTACAGCCGAAATAAGATCACAAGGCTTTCAACGTCGTTTAAGATGGGAGCAGGCGAAGGGTATCCGCAGAGGGGTACCCTTTTCAGATAACGTCGTAGATCTTCGCTTTCTATCATTCTTTTATAATGCAAAAAAAGTGTGTTACGCGTAAAGTAAATTTACGTAACAAAATCTCTCTCTATAGACTAGCCCTTTGAAAAGAAACGTAAGTATTTATTTTATTTTAAATTTTTATATTTTTAAAACGTGTATTATTTATGTAAGATATTTTATCTAGAATCGAAAGCTAAGCCGGTATTTATATGACTAAACAAGAAAAATAAATCATTAATTATCTTTATAATATTGGTTATACTATTATTATTAACTACAATTATTTAAATAATTTTTAAAGCTCTAAATGCAAAAAATAATAAAATTACCAAAATTCATGTTCATTAATCACTGAAAAAGGTTTTGGGATTAAGATCGGTACAATATATCGCGTGACGACGTTCGTTTCAGGTCACTGAGTTGTTTAAAGCAACTAAAACAATGAACGAAATGGAATTACCTGCAGTTTAACGGTTAATATTCATGCTGATCGCGAAATAAAAGCCTCGGCGTTTAGTCGTGCCATGCTCCTGACGTGATTGTGCGCACGATTTCCACGTCGGCGCTGATCGAATGTGTTAGCATTAGCGCTGAATCATTAACGAGGGTACGGACAAGCGCGTATAGTATACAGATATGATGACGCGGGCGCCACGAGTTCGCCGGCAAACCAGATAGAATCATTCCCCACTTCTATAGAGTTGCAGAATTGACCAGGACGAAGCACTCCCCTATGTATACGCTTTTACGTGTATACCCGAATATATTCAAACGCTATATACCCGCATCGTCGAAGCCCTTGCTTTAAAATCAATAAACAAGACTCAACAGCTATCTTCTTTTAATCTTTTTAATGGTCAAAAATATATTTTCTATATAAAATAAAAGTATCTTGAAATTTGGCTACTCTATATATATTAAAAACAAAAACATTCCTATATCACGGCAATTCGTTATATTTCTGGAAAAGTGTCGCGTCAATTATTTCTACTCTTCTTGAAAGAACAAATTATCAGATAAGACTGCGGAAGATAAATGGTTAACTAAAAAATTGATATACTTATCTTGATATCATAATTACTTAATTTACTTAATTTTCGTAGTAATTTCTCTATTAATTATACACATTAATTTATTGCGTTACTATATTCATAATAATTATAGTCCTAAGTAAATTCTTTTAATCTTAATTAATCTATTTTCGTCATGTTTGGTATTTTACAGTTTTGTGATTTTAAACAAGTGATACCGCTGCACACACGCTGTTCCGTCACACACACGTCTCTTTCCGCCGAAATTTTTTAAAGTGCTTATTACTCTTTCGTCATCCGAATTCTCCGATGTGCAATAAGAACTAATTTTGTTCTATGAGAAAGAAGAGCACTGCAGTGGTATACTTATGTGAGATTTTCTCGTGAGAATTCTCTCGTTGGCGTCACCACGTCTCGACAAGGAACATAAGAAAAAAAAGTAAAGAACAACACCTATTCAAGCAGAAGCGATAAAAGTGGCTGGCCAAGCGGGGTCTCGAATCTCTCCGTCTTCCGGAATGTAGAAACGACTGCGGACTTTTGACGGAGTCCTGAACTCGTGAAGGAGAATCGTCAAGAAAAACCTTAATCCCGCATACCGCACGTCGTGCCGTTCAACAAACCGTGATTTTCCGCGATTTTAAACGACGAGAAAAATTCGAAAGAAAAGAAAAACTTGGCGCGACAATCTACGCTCGCGTATACTTCATTTTTCACGCAAGAATCGCGACTCTCTCGCTAAGCATACAACTAAAAGATCACATAAACGAAAAAAATATTTAATTCAAAAAAGTTGACTGAAATAGTTGTTACTTACGTATTTAACAAATGATTCCGTGACATTGTGCACATTTTGCAGCATCCATTTGAGATTCCATTAGCGCATATTATCCTGATTACGAGTATATACCCTGATTACGAACGCTATCAAATAGAATAATCAATCAATTTAATCTGTATAGTATAACGATGCAAATATAATTTTTCGATTAATCAGAATCAGAGCAACGACAAATGTGTCATTAATCATTTCTGCGTAGATAAGAGAAAAATTAGAGATAAATATTAGAGAAAGAGAAAAACAGAGAAATCTTAAGGCTAACAAATTTTGCGATATACTTTTCAATATAATATCTTTTCTTTTATTAAAGAGAAAAGAGTTCCTCTCCCTTTTTTATTAAAATATAATCAATATGTTCGCGAAAATAAAAAGACAAACATCTTTTGCCTTGAAAGTCACATGACGACATTGGTCCTTCAATCGCGGTATATTAATAGGTATAGAACTACCACACTGGGACTATCTAGAGTTCCTATATAATAAGAGTTAGGACATCGTTATAGCTTTGTCTCACTCCCACTAACTTAGCTGAAACATATGACGGGACCAATTAAAAATCGTCACCACATTGGCTTAACTCTTATTATAGGAACTCTAGGACTATCAGAATTGAAGGGACAACGTGCTAATAATACAGCTCGGCGGGATATCTATTATCTCGTTATGGGGACGGCGATTTGACAAGCTCAGCGCAGAAGGCAGCACCGAAAATGGAGACGTGTCATAATGTTTACATTTAATGAATGGAGAGGTTTGGAGAATTTTTTAACCGGAAAAGTGTGTGGCTTATGGATGTAAAAATAAGGGAGGGTATCGGTTCCCGAAAGACAAGATGATGAAAAAACCGTGGATCACTGCTATAAAACGCGAGGTTTTATGTCCGAATACAAATTCGTTGTGCACAAATCACTTTAGACCTGTGTGTGTGTGTATGTGTGTGTGTGTAATATGACAAATCAGTCAAATACTCGGCAGTATATACCGTTAAAACTTAATATTTATTATTTTATTATTCACCTCTGGATAAAAAATATATAAGCGATCAGAAATGTTTTTTTTTTTTTAATCGAAATATCTTATTATTTAAAAATGACACAATAATTCTCAGTGTATCATTTTTCGCTTCTGACATGGTCACAATAGTTACGTTCAGCATAGAAAGTTGTTTTGCAACGGTTGTAAAATTCGTGAATTTGATTGATGCTCTTAGCTTCGGTCAAAATTAAAAACACTCACCAATCAAATTCCTAAATTTTACAACAGTTGCAAAGCAGTTTTGTCTGCTAAACGCAGCCAGTGATTATTAACGGTCTACGGATTATCTTGCAACACAATAAAACTGAATAAAACAGTTTTTACTTTTTTGACCGACATTTTGATGTTTAATGTAAATATAATATAATAATATAAAGTAATAACTAATTTTGATTGGCCGGAAAAATGTTTTTATTGAATCTATTGTTTGTATTGAAAGACATTATAAAAAAGATAACGAAATGGTATCTTTTTTATGACAATTTTTTCAATAAGAATAAAAGATGTCTTTCACGTATCTTTTAGCTGTGTCAAAAAGATAACTTAAGAAAGACATCGTTTTCGTCATCTTTTAGTGTTATATGTTGTCTGGGTACCTAGTTCTCCCGAAAACGCTATATGTACCTATCTGGTTGCGTCCTTACATACCCCCACTCTCTAGGCAGTCTTTTCTTTGCTTTTCAGTAATTTACCTGAATTCTAGGGTTCGGACGTAAAGCCTTGTGAAGGCCTAATTGTGTCCACAATACTAGAAATCGCTCCGAGATCTTGGACGGAGAAAAAATTGACCAATCACATTTCAACAATTCGACAATTGACCATTGCGATTGGTTAATTCTTTCTCTGTCTCGGAGCGATTTCTAGGATCGTGGACACAAGGCTTAATATTACTTTTCAAATAATCCCCTAGGGTTCGGACGTATAACACTTTTCAAATCTATGTATGTATTTTGTGAAAGTTGGTTGTCTAGGATATAATATAGATCTAGACCCACACAGAAGTGGTGTGCGCTCACTAACCATCACGTGTTCCAACATTTCATCTCTCTCGTGATTTTTTTCATTTTATACGAAAAAATTAAATCTGCCTTGTGCCGATAAACAGTAAGTATGAAAATTGATAGAAATTAGTTATTCTGATTCATTTCTTGATTTAGTTCCAAGTTAAATTTTCGGTAATTCTCTTTATTCTTTGGTATACTCGTGCATGCGTGTATGCCGTATATTCTTCTCCCACGTGGTGGAACACACTACAACGTGTATCGGAAAATGAAATAGAAGATACATTTTTTTGAAGTAAGATAATAATACATTTCGGAAAATCTTAAGCCCGTTCTACAATAGCTGTAAGAGTATGCGGTAAAACGTAAGCAGTAAAAATTGACCAACTACAGTCGATTATTCTTGAATTGTTAAAATTTTATTAGTCAATAGCTTACTGCTTACAGTGCTCACGTTTTACATCTACTCTTATATACGGCTATATTGTGAAATGGACCTTAATTATATTTAAAAATTAAGCGTACCTAAAAAATTGTGGCGAATTTAAGTAATACATAAATTTTGTAATTTTTTGGTTTTTTCCTTTGTGCTCGTATCACGCGTGGTGATAGAAGAACACAGAGCTCGCGATATCTCAGATTTATAAAAAAACATTTTTCTGTATTAAAAAAATGTTCTTTAAAATAATTAATTATTTAATATTTAATAATAATATATATACATGCAGACACTATGTAATAATAATGTCAGTACTAGCCATGTGAATGGAAACAGGATAAATTTATATAATCTAATCTAATTATATAATCTTACCGCTATATAATTATAAATACATGATATACAATGCATTTTAGCATATATACTACAAAAGCAATGATTATTATTCTCCGTATTTTTCGTCTTTTTTCAGAGAAAACATGACATCCCATTATCAACCTTTATATTGCGAGAGTTGTAGTCGATATCCCTATGTCGGCAGAGTATCCGTAGGAGAGGAGGGTAATGTTGACTTCATCTATCAATTTGCGAAGAAGAGATTTGTTCCCAAGGACCATCAGAATATTAGCATATATCACACTACCCCTGACATAATTGGACCACCCAAATTTCAAAACTATGGAGAACTATTTCATTTATTATTTCTTTATGAAAACATGTTGGTATGTATATTTCCTGGTATTAAACATTATTGTCCCGTAAAATAATCGCAATTCAAACTTACAAGAGTTTGTAATATTTGATACTTTTTGACTTTTCAGAGATACTATAACCGTATCGATATTTCAATATCTCCATGGCAAAACAAAGATATTTATGATGGGGCTGAGTGTATTTGGCAATGGAATCAAACGAAGGAAACAAATTATATGTGTATGTAATATTTGAATTATGAGATATATATTGTTAAGAAGATATTGTTAAAGAAGATATCCTTTTGTTGAGAAGAGAGTATAATTATATATTTTCTATTTTGAAGGTATCGAGTTTCATGAAGCTGTATATCCAATCAGAGTCTGTATTTACGAAATACATCATCCTGGAAACGTAATTCAAATTTCGGCTCAAGATTCCAATAATCACTGGATTCAGTTGTGGGATGATGAATCGTCTCAGATTGTACCCCCAAAATCAAGATTATTTTCTCCACCGTTGTCGCATCCGTGTAACTTTAAAACCAAAATGCTCAGACTAACATTTAAAAACAGTTCACATTTCTCTTACACAAAGCTAGATGCTGTGATGCTCATCGGTACATCAGAATTGATCCTTTCTAGAAATCCTAACGAGAGTTCAACTAATCTGTTAAAAACAATTAACAGCATGTACTCTCCATACCAGCATGACGATGCTCATAATTTAACAGCAGATTTAGAGAGTGCACACTTGGATATAGTTCATCTGCAACAGAATTTTTCCAAATATTGTATTATTTATAAAAGGTATTATTATCGTCGACGTTAAGTAATATTTAAATTGTTTTCTGTTAATATAATAAAAATTAATTTGTTCCGATAATATTTGCAGCTATATAAGAAGGATTTCTTATAGCATTATTGAAGCATTATTGATAGCATTATCTTATTTGAAGCAAAATTTATCTCAGGAAGTAATCCCTTGTTACGAACAACCTCTTGGATGGAGATATTCGCGTCGTATTTTATTAAAAAGTCCTTCAAATTACGCAAAGCGTATGAAACTCTCTTCGGATGAATCCAAGGACCTATCACGTTGCAATTTATCTGCGCTTCCGGTAAAGTATTATAAGTGTGATCTATTTCTCATCATAATATTTATTGTAATGTCATCTCGAGCATTAAAATTATATATTTTATCTTTGCAGAATGAAATACTACTAAAAATATTAAACTATTTAGATCTGACGACGTTATGCCGCGTGAATAAAGTAAATAAACGCCTCAATGATTTAACACGGGACCCTCTACTCTATACACGTTTGAACATGCGACGTGTGACTGACAAATGTATTATGCGCAAAGTATTTTGTTACTTTACAGCTATTAGATGTGAATTTTTGCGACAATTGGATCTTACAGGAAGCAACTTTGATGTTAATGATTTCGTAAACTTTCTTGATAATTGCGGCAGAAATTTAACGCACTTAAAATTAAGTTGCTGCGATGTCGATTTAAATCCTGCCCTACTTAAAATTTCAGAAATATGCAAAAATTTGAAAGGTATGTAGATATATATGCATATAGCATATAATTATCAAGATTATGGATAAATTGCATATAACTAATACAAATTTTTCTTAGAATTGAATCTAAGTAATTGTCGATTCATAGACGACAAAGGATTTTCGTATCTCGAGAAGCTGAAAAATTTGGAACATTTAAACCTTTCTAAAACAGGTATATACGCTCAACAACTGTGCAAAATATTGCAAAAAAATCAACGGATGCGTGAGTTAAATTCCGGTATAGTTATAAACGAAGAAGAAGTTCTACTAGAGTTGGGAAATTCGTGTCGTGACTTGGAAGTAATACATTTACTGCATCCATGTTATCTTACACCTCATGGTATTAGTGCCCTCGCTAACTGTAAGAATTTACGAAAAGTGCATCTTGTTTTTGTGGAGTAAGTATGTGCGCTACATTTTCTTTTAAAATACATGTTATTGTATTCTTCATTGAAATTTGTTTGCTTCTCTTGCGTGCATCTTGAAAAAGTTACACAAATTTCCTCTTTGCAATTAAAGTACTGTATTAATTATATAATTTTTGTTACAGAGACACATACCTAGCTGACGATAACTCATTTAAATTACTTTCCTTTTATCAAAACTTGCAAGAAGTTCATATTTTTGGTGATGTCCTCATCACTGATTACCGCGGCGGTTGAAATTACTAGCACAGTGTAAAAACTTGAAAAAGTTATTTTTTGATCTTGTGGAATGTCATACACCTGATAAATATTCCGTTATTTTTGAACAATGTCCTAAACTGCAGAAGTTTTGTTTCATACAATGTGACATAAGCGATCGATTGGTTAATCAGTGGAAAAAGAGATATCCGTATGTGTCCGTCTATACATACGACGGATAATTGGAATAGTTTTTGTTTACTAGTTTAGGACATATTAATTTAGTTTTTAGTTACGTTTACTTTTTAAATTTTTATACTTACAAACTTACTTTGTAAAAATTATCTGGTAAATTAGGTTGTAAAAAAAGTTAATGTCTAATAAAAATAAAATATTTAGATTTATTTATAATTTTGTTATTTTTAAACAATTTCATTTTCTTTTTCTTTTCTTTTTTATAATTTGACTTTCTTCGGGCGATAGTGTCATTTCTTTATTTGAAATAATTGTTCGGCAAAACACTGCAAAAAAGCTATTGTACATTAGTAACATTGTCAGTAAATTCTTGATATTTCTTTCCGCAACCGTGTAGGCTCTTTCAAGAATTCGTTTAGAAATATACCTCCTGTGATACTTTTACTTACTCTAGCCACAGTTACTAAAATATAACAGTTTCTAAAACAGCTTTCTGTAAAATTTGTTGTAAAATTTATTTATATACTGTTCTGAAACACTAAACTCATGAAAACTACTATGAATATTGGCAGAATTTATTTGTCTGTCATTTCCTCTAAAAAATTACACCATAATTTTTGTACATTTAATTTAATTTAAATACTCAACCTTGCGATCGTCGCAGAGCATTTAGTGCGATTATATAATTCATCTGTATTTTCGAAAATTGGTTTTATTTGTCCTCCTTGATATCCTACAACTTTTGTCTAAAATGTTTTTTCGTATGTTCCATATTATTTAAGATATTTGTCTGTAGCATTTAAAATGCTACAAAATCTGTATATTGATTATATTCAACATTATATCCCATTCATACTGAACATTTTTCCTACAAGAGATTTACGAAGAAATTAACGTGCCGTGCTATACTCGGTCGAGCTAGAGACACGAACACGGCGCGGCGCCGGCGCCTGTCATTAAAAATACATATTATAAAAAGTAGAATTCATTGTTTCTTCATAGAATAAAAAATATATACTTTTAGAATAAAATAAAAAATAAAATAGCATTATTTTTAAAATTAAAAAATTTACTTTTTGGTGAAAGTTATTAAACATTTCAATTGCTTATAACAATTAAATTTTGCAATTTTTTGTAACTTAAAATATTTTTCTAAAAAGACCGTTTCCTTAGCTTATTTAAAATGCCTTTTCGAAGATTTTTCTACGACAAGTACGACCAAAGATATTAAATTAAAACTAAACGTGTTTTTTATTTTTCGAAAAATGCATTGCTTATAATTTCTGGAAAACAAATATTTTGAACGAACAAAAAAATATATATCTTATTCTATGTATATTTCGTGTAAAAAAAGTTTCGATTAAATTAAAATACTAAATTATTGTACGTAACATTCCATTATAAAAGTACAATTTGTTAACAAAAAAGTTGTTAATTTTAGTAAAAATTAATATTTTTAAAAATAGATACCTTATACACGGAAAAAATTGCTATGGTTGTTGCAACAATATTTTCTATGATTAAAAAAGAAATGTATATAAATTCAAGCTAACTTACATTCATTGCAATGTATATGTTTATATAATTATCAAGATTATGAGTAAATTGCATAATTAATATAAATTTTTCTTAGAATTGGAACATAAGTCATTGTTATCTCATAGACGACGAAGGATTTTCGTACCTCGAGAAGGTTTGGAACGTTTAAACCTTTGTGATACTGAACGTCTTTGCAAAATACTGCAAAACAATCAACGGATGCGTGAGTTACATTCCGAAATCCATGGAAACGAAGAGACAGTTGTAATAGAGTTGGGAAATTCGTGTCGTGACTTTATATGTATATAGTTTATTTATATTCAAATTTATATAATCTATATATGTCGAATATTAATCGTGCGTTGAAGCTTGAAGCCATGAGTCAGTTCCACTCGCAAAAATTCTTTTTTAAATATCCCTCCATTTTTAAAGTTTCGCGTTTAATTTTTAATCATTGAGTGGCACGCGCCGTCCCCATTATAGTTGGCATCGAGATTATCACCAGGAACTTGGGCGCAAGCACGCGCGCGCGCCCACAGGATATACTCTCTTTCTTCCTCCGATAAAGGTTTCCGTCTAAAAATTGCGACACGCGAATGGCACGCGGAATTCCCCGCCGTGTTGCGAAAAAAAAATAACTCGTCTGCGAGTTAATCGCACGGACGAGTCGACTGTCGCGAGATACCAAATAACAAATCACGAAGCGACTGCATGCGATATATGTTCCTGCAATGGAATTATGTATGCGCTAGATCGAGGGCTTTCAACATAGGACACTCCGTGGTCCGGGTGGTCCCTAAAGAAGCTAAATGTTCCGCGTTTTCGCTAAGTAGGCCACTCAACTTCCCCAATTAATAGCTATATGTGAATCACAGACGAATAAATGAGAATATTTATGATCTACGATTAGAATCTTTTCTCAACCCGACTGATTAAGAGCATAAAAAAGACTGCATTACGACATTACGAGTAACAATCACGCAAAATATAATTGTACAGTAGATACATGAATTACAAATTATAAATATAAAGTGAGAGAAATGCAGAAAATAAATGAAATTCAGAATAGGAGAATACGAGAAAAAAGACTGAAGGAAGCACTGTACACACAGGCAACAGGAATTTTTCGCAATAGCGGGTCTCGTCGAGGTCTCGTACCGTAAACGACGCCGATGTGGCGTCAAGTCGCGTGTATAACGGTGAACAATAACGTAGGCCAAGATAAAAATCGCCAGATAATAATCCGTGGTCGAATAGCTAGAACTGTAACACGATTTATTGTAACTTTGCGCATTCGTATATAAAATGCACGACTGTGCGGTGGTGTGCGCGATATACGGTAACCGCAAATTTGCCCATTCTCGCCAGGCGTGGTGACGAAAGTGCAAGTGAGAGACGCGACGCGAGAAGAAGTATTTCATTTTTCGTCGTCGGGCGTAAATAAAACCTCGCTTCCATAAAACGTCAGGTTTATAAGGCGGCCATTCACGCGTCAGCGAGCAGCTGTTTCGGCGTATTTCATTTCGAACAGTCACTCTACGAGAAGAGAGAGGTTCACGTTTTCACATACAATTACACGGTCGAGGAAGTTCAATTTACCTAAAAATAAATAGCCATATCGCAGTAATTAAATTTCAAAAAATTAGAAGCCGCATTAAATGCTGATATTTCCACATGTATGTTACTTATACATAAATATATCGCTGAAATTAAAGTTTTTAATTACGGGAAATGCATCTGTTTTCAGATATTATAACCTAATATAAAATAAGTGCTTGAAATGTATAAAAAGGATATCCGTTTATAATTAAAAATAATAAAAAAAATTTCCTTTGCGCAAACACTGTATAAGTAACCTTTCTCATAAATTCTGTATAACGTTCTACAATGTACAACATTTTCAACCTGACTGGTAAAACATGGGGTGTAATTTGCGAGTAATGTTTTTAAACATTGTTGCCATGCTATTCATCGTGCACACAATTTCCCACACAAAGGAATTTTTCGAAAAATCCAGGAATTGCATAAATGCAAATCGCAAACGCGCGACGTTTCGTTTAATCCTTTCCCTTTTCATTGCCGCGCGCTCGAAGCACGAAACGAATTTATCTCTGCATCGCGCAACCCTCTGATTAATGTTCCCCGCGGTACAATGATATCCGATACGAAACGATAACACGCTCGCGTTGCGCGACGAGATGTGCGCGGGCGCGCGGTGAAAGCTCACGAGCGGTAATGCGGCATGCCGATCGCCGTGCGTAATGATTAAAAAGCCGGTAACAAATCGGCGCGAAGTCGATTTACCGCTGTGCAAACAGGCCGAGAGATAAATATGATCTCGCTACCCAATACCAATGTTTCGTTTTAGACACCCGCTGAGCATATGGTGTAATTAGCATCCGCCACGGAACGCGCGACACGAATTGACTGAGGAGCAAAGTAGAATTTCGCCATTTCATCATTTAATAATATTTGATTTGTGTGCGCAGAGAGAGAGAGAGAGAGAATCGAGAATATTTTCTAGAAAAATATTTCAACCGCGCATGATTCGCAAGGCGTTATTTATGACGCCTTTAAGTATCTATAATAACGAACGATATATATGTGGTGTAAATTATTGGAATAGCCATTCAACTGTTACGGCAACACACGCCAAGTGCGCTCACCAAAACGATCATGTACGCGTTCACGTGGAAAAAAAATAAACCTCATATCGAAAAGAGGAGAAAAAGAGATCCAATATATATATGTATGGAGGAGCACTCGTATAAAAAGAACACTGGGTGTACACATATTATATACCGTGCGATTATAACAAAAACCTCGCGACAACGATTGCCATTGCCATTTCTCCGCGGTTATGACTCTTAAATAGAATAAAGAATTAAGAAAAAAGGGTATTTCTCCGTAAGGAGAAATGATTGATGATGCTCCATATCGCAAATAGCACGTATAATTCTGCATGACAAAGAACATCAATGTACAAAATCTCATATATATTAAAATTATCGACACATCTGAACGTATAAATCTCGTATAAAAATATAAATCTCGTACATTATACAAATATAGCCGATATACGTAAGAAGTCAGAAGCTAGAACGTATAGAAAGCCAATTAAAAAAAGAGAGATGAGTGCAAATTGCATATATCGGGCCTGCGATCTTTTAGAATTTTAGACGGACTTTCGCGAAGTTAATCAAATTCAATTAATAAAGATTAATTATACCCAGTTAATTGAAGGTCGTTTGAGATTAAGATCGAGAAGTTTAACGTGTTAAAGAAGTTACTCCATGCACGGTTCCGTGTGAAATGCAGCTTCTATCAGGCTCGCGGCCAATTCGCGGTCACCAATCTCTCACCGAACCTCTCTTTCTCTCTCTCTCTCTCTCTCTCTCTCTCTCTCTCTCTCTCTCTCTCTCTCTCTCTCTCTCTCTCTCTCTCTCTCTCTCTCTCTCTCTCTTTCCCTCTCTCTCTCTCTCTCGCATGCGATATTTATCCCGCAAGGATGCACGGTGACGCGTGCAATTTCCGATGGAAGCGAGAGCTCGCCGCCAACGTGATTTAAAGGTTAAGCCGAGGTTGGCCGCGCACGCGGTCGGCCAATCGACCGTAAGGGCTCCATATGGTTAAACTTAAATCAGACCTGCATTTTTAAGCCGGCCTCGATCGAGCGCCTCGTTACATTCAATTCTCGCCCGCGTGCATCTAAAGGGCCGATTAGGTTATACTCATTGTCAGAGTCCGCTGGGCAGTTTCAGTTCTGTCGGGCTTTATTTGTCAACAACGAATGAATTATCGCAGGATGGCGCGTTAGAAAATAAAAGTGGCTCGGTATCGACGAAAGTCTGGGACAGTAATAAAAAAATTAATCGCGGGGGTATTACATCAAATTTAAAAAAATACCTTATTGTTCGAATAAGAAATAATGAGATGTGTGTAATATAAATATGGTGAACGATAGTTGGAGAAAATTAAAAATGATTATTTCATGTATAAAATAAAATAATTAGTGTGTTTCTCAAATAGTGTGAATTCTCGAATAGTATAAATAATAATTTGTATCGAAGATGATACTCGTCATTTTCAATGTGAATTTAATAACAGAATTAACGATTGTCAATATATATATATAGGTTTCAGATTTTAATTTCCATGTGATTCCAATTCTACCTCAATCATATGTCACCTTATTTCTTATGTATTTTTTCGGCAGTATATGAAATGCAGATTCGCGACGTCTCGCTCGAAAAATTAATCAAGGAGATATCGAACACGGCGCTTTCACGACACTCCATTTGCGCGCGATTAAGTGCCCGGTGAAATGAATCGGTCAGGTTCGAATGCGCATAAATTATACGCGGTTGACGCAATGCAAGAAAGCCGTGTCAGCCTCAGGCACGAACGGTAGAGGATAAAACGATCCTTCCTATACAGGAGGATTTCGGATGCGATTAAGTCGGTTACGCCCTTCGGATAGGAAAACAAAGCCTCGCTCCGGGTGGGTCCTTCCCGTCATTTTTCACGGGTTACTAACAGTTACGAGCACGCATAAGTCAGACATATACAAGCGACAAAGTCGACGATTGTAGGCTCTTGACAATTTTAACGATCACGTGAAGCGTGATCAACGGCAAATACTTATGACGTTATATCACTCAATGACGATCGATAGCGATCTAAAATAAATAGGATTTTGACGCCGTCGTATTTAAAAGATATTTTCGAGACAAGTTGGTAAAATAACTCCGAAAGATTTTGTTTTCGGATAATTGCTAAATCAAAAATCCGTCAATTAAACATTTTATTTTACGTGAAATAATTTTTAATTTTCTCAGAATATTTTTTTTTGCTTTTCCTCGCCTCCGTCTCGATAATTATCTCCATAATTATCGCGGAAGTTTTTTTTGTGCTCGAGGAACGCAAATTATTTTATTTTGAAATAATTATTTTCTCAAAATAGTCTTTTCGCTTTTCTCTCCGCCACCGTCTCTCGATAGGTTTCTTTTCAGAATAATTGCTAAATCAACAATCTGCCAACTATAAATATTTTATCTTGCGTAAAGCAATTATTTTCAATTTACTCAGAACACCGTCTCTTCTTCGCTTTTCTTCGCCGTCTCGACAATTATCTCGCCGGGGGTTTCTTTATTATTCGAGGGACGAGCGTCGACGTAACGACTTATCTAATACCAAACGAACAACAATGCCGAAAGCATTTTGAAATCTCCCGGGGTGCGTTGTACGAGTGCTCATTCGAGTATATCCAAAAAATGCCATTATCATGCACCTCGCCGCCACGAAGCTGATCGCTCTCGTAATCATTCGCAAGCGTGGTAATAACGCGACAGTAACAACGATCAATGTCAGGAACGTCTCCCATCGCGTGTATAAATGTAACGCCCCCATGCAAGCGAGACGCTCTTTCTGCATCTTTCTCTCTCTTCCTCTCTTCCTCTCTCTCACTCTCTCTCTCTGTCTGTCTCTCTCTCTCGTTCGCGATCGAAAACGACAGATCGCCGACGTCGCCTAATGGGGAGCACCGCCGTACTCGCCGTACTCCGTCTTCGCGTCGTCTCCGATAAGGGACTCCAAAATTCATCAGGAAAATTATATGCCCGTCGAGAACAGTTCCGGCAGACATGAGGGACGCAAAATATCCGGAGACTCGTCCGGACCTCGTGCCGCTGAACCGAGCGGCAGGGGGGGGGGGGCAATGGCGTATTTACGTTTTGTTTATTATGGTGGCGGCTCTATCTCGGAGAAACGGAGCCGTCGCTCGCCTCCTCGTGCGATCGCGACTACGACACGACACGACGGATAACGTATAATTCCCGTATATACGTGCGTCACGTTCGCGAATCAAAACACGAACGAAACAATGAAACACATTGAAACCTGCTATACTCACCCTACTCGCTGCTCCGCGTGCTCCTCCACCGCGTGTCCCCTGCGTCTCGCCGCCACGCTCCTGCCACCCCACGGGTAATCCACGGCGAACGGCGCGCTCCCCGGCGTCCAGGACACGACGATCTCTCTCCGCGCGGGGACACGATCCGGGGGGCGAGGGGGAGGGAGGGAGGAGGAGCTAGCGATCGCTCGCCGTTGTACGGCACGTCTCTTCCGCGAGCGCGAAACCGGCGGCCACACGGCGCATCGCGCGCGCACGCGACGCTCGACGATATGAACCCACGGAACGCGGACCGACAGTGACAGCACTGACAGCTATCGCGCGCCGTTCATTATCGGAGGGGAAGAGAGAGAAGACCCACCTTCGCCTGCGCTCGCGCCGCTCGCGACTGCTCCGCCGGCGACGAACGACCGAACGACGAACGGCGCCGAGCGCCGATGCCGATACGCGCCGCGCGCCGCCTCCCCCCTTCGCGCCGCACCTATCGTCGAGCAGCGTTGCCGCGCGCTCGCCCAATCGCCGTCGAGATTCTCTCCGGCCAATCAGCTGGCGTCCGCTGCCGTGAGCTGTTGCGATTCCCGTTTTTGATGCGACTCCGCCGTAATATTCCGGATGTGACGTAATGTTCCGACTGAAAAATAAAATTTCCGCTCACATCGTTGAGGAATAAAGAAAAGAGAGATGAAATTATGCAAATTGCTATTGTCTCGTTATTAATGCAGCTTATTTGTTGGCCGAGGCACTGTCTGTCGTCATCTCGGATATAAACACGCGCGCCACATTTGAACGGAAAATCTATTCGTCTAAACTCTTGATGAAATAAAGAATACTTTACGGTTCTTGTACGAAGAATAATTCTACGAATATACAATAAAAATAACGTTTTCTCAACAAAAAAAACTCATGCAATTATACAAATCACCCAGATAGCACAGATGATTCGTGAAATCCTTTTTGAGTTCGTAACGATCATCTGTGTTGCTATCTGGACAATTTCTGAAGGCATATATTATATAATTAGCATTACGCCAATTCAGTTCTAAAAAAATTCTGTAAATCTATTTTCGCTTAGTTGCACAATTAATACATACGCTTTACATTGCAAATGGTATAAAGTTTCGAGAAGAAAAAGAGAAAACAAATCGAACGAAAAATGCGCGCGATTAGAACAAACAGATCGAACAGATTTTACGAGCCGGATCTTTTATTCTCGCGTTTAATATATTTAAATAATCGCGAAATAAAAAAAATCGCGAGACTCGAGCAGCGAGGGCGACGCGAACGAAGCGTATTAGAAGCAGAACCGATGAAAGTGGAACGGAGCACGGCGTTTGCACCGTCGAATCCGGTGCGGGCGACGAGCGGCTCGCCCACGAACAAGAGCACAAACGCGACGACCGACGACGGCGGCGGGCGGACACGGGATCTAGATCTAGACTAGACTTCTCGAGAGCGACTAGTCCGTGGGGAACGGGGCGATCTCTCGCGCGGAGCGCGGAGGTTGTATTTTCGCCGTTCGCGTTATCCGGGTGGACAGCCGCACGCGCACACAGTGCACACAGTGCACACACACGCTCTCTTGGCCGCAGCGCGCCGGATTATCGCTGGATGAGAGGCTCGCGCCGCGGTTAAAAAAGCCGCGCCAGCTCCACGCGAGTGACTTTGATTCGGCCCGCGTACGGTGCGCGTTGTCGCCCGCCTGGTGCTTCACGGGAGGGGAAAAAAAAATACGGCGCCTCGTCAGAATTTTCAGAAATACGAGAGAGAGAGAGAGATATCATGGCGGTGCCCAACAGCGGTGTAGGTGAGTTATTTTGTTTGGGCGGCCGCCACCCGCGCGACTCCGCGACGGATTTTCCTCGTCCTCGTTTCTTTCCTTTCGATCGAGAAATCGGGGACCTCGAGGCGGGATCACTCGACGATCCTCGGACCCGGCGTTCCCGTGCCGCGCGAGTTGACAGCGGGCAGCGGGACGTCGAGCAGCGTGCCGCCCGTATTTCGCTCGCGTGCCGAGTCATCGAGACACACGGTGGACGCGACGTTACACCCTCCGTCGCGAGTCGATATCGCCCTTCCGCGGTATCCGCGGACTCATCTCGAGACCCGTGAACGACCTCGGAAACTCGCGCACTCGCGACGGCGGAAAGGTTAACCGTGCTCGATCCCCGCTCATCGAGCCATAACCTGTATCGTCGCGCGCGGGGGTACGTTTCAGCTGTTTGCAACGCGACTGTGTTACGTACCGCGGCATATATCCTTGCTTTTTTTTTTTCATTTTCTTCCTCTTTCTGTGGATTTTCGATCCTTAAGCAACATCGGGTTTATCGAGGATTTGTTGGACTCGGATTATACGATTATATGTATTATATATGGTTCAAAGATCTCTCAGCAATTCTCTTTTAACTTCTCGATCAACCTTGCGCGAATCTTTGCCGAACCTTGTACGAACCAAATTATATATACGGGATCGCGAGATCGAACTTACAACGTCATTCGTCGAATGCCGTTTCAGTTATGCCCCGAAACTTTCGTCTCCTGGAGGAGTTGGAACAGGGCCAAAAAGGTGTGGGCGATGGCACGATCAGTTGGGGCCTGGAAAACGACGACGACATGACCCTCACGCATTGGACCGGTATGATAATTGGACCACCTAGGGTAAGATACCTTTTACCGGCGTCGTTTGTCGTCGCTGCGATAATACGAATCCGCACCGGTCTCTTCTCGCGTTACTTTTCGTTCGATGCAAGTCCACTTTTATGAGATTTCAGATACAAGCTAAGCTTTACCGGTATCAATCGCGGATAAAATATATTTGGATACTTAAAATGAATTAACTTGTCGAAGATATGGAAATACAGTTTGAATATTAATATTGATTATACGTGTTATATAGAAAATATATTTAATATCGTGCAACAAAACACACGAAAAATATGATTCTATAAGAATTAATTGCGTACGTTGCAAAGATGATGGACTTAAAGAAACATATTCAGAATATCTTACGATATACGATTAATATAACGTTGTATTGACATCTTTTAGACGCCGTATGAAAATAGGATGTACAGTTTGAAAATTGACTGCGGTCAGAGATACCCGGATGACGCCCCTAATGTAAGATTTTTAAGCAGAATCAATATGAATTGCATTAACAGTGCCACTGGAGCTGTAAGTATACGAGATCGCGCGATGCGCGTCTACATTTAAGATAAAAAATACGTGTACCTGAAATAACGCGTAAAATTTCCATATGCAAGGTGGATAATCGCAGTGTTCCGGTCCTTGCGAAATGGCAACGAGAGTACACAATTAAAACAGTTCTCCAGGAACTCCGTCGTTTGATGACGTTGAAGGAAAATATGAAACTTTCTCAGCCTCCGGAGGGCAGCACTTTTTAGCCTAACCGTACGAACAGAGATATCTTCCTTTTTGCAATAGCACGAGGCGAGATTTAAAGGTACCGAATAATATTAAAAGGGTGCCCGCTGAAAATATATGTTTAAAAAGAAACAAAAAAAAAACGAAAAAAAAACAGCTTTGTGAAAGAAAGGAGGTAATAGCTTGGAAAGTTGAATGAGTGTATCGAGTTTATGTATAGATTAGGTAGAACAATTGACAAAAAATGCATTTGTCGAGCACAGCTGGTTCTTCGTCGGAATTTTTCACTAAAAATGTATTTTTCCGGAACCCCCGATTATTTCATTGCATATACATCGTCATGTTCGCGCACGAGATTGTAATTCGATGCGAATGCGAATTGGTTGTAGGAAACGCCGCTCCAGCTTTTCAAGCTAGTACGATGTAAAGCGGAAAAAAAATCATATTTTGAATCATAAAACTGGAGACACAGACCATGTAATAAAAACGAATAATCAGTAAGAATAAACTTATGCCTTTGAAGTTTTTTAACGAGAGAAGAAGAGTAATGTCTGGTATTGCGAACCATTTCAAGATTTCTCTTCTGTTTGCGCGCAAGTGCCATTTCATCTCTCGCAGAGGTGTGTCTCCCTCTCTCGCTCAACGCTACGGTAGAAAATTTGTAAATTCTGGATCATAAATCTGTACACGTCCATTTTACTTTTCCGTGCTGCGTACACTGTTTCGACTAGCGATCTACGATGAAATAACGTACGTGTTTGAGAAATTATATCCTTAAAAAAACGGCCTCTCTCTCTTTCACGCTAAACGAACTACGTTTCGTAATTGATGACGAGATGTCGCTTTGTAATCGAAGCATGCGTAAACGACAATTTGATTTGTAATATCTCGTGTATAGTGAATAATGATACAATGCTGCGTGGCAAAGTACATCAATGTATGAAGCGTCGCTGAATAATGAGATCTTTTGGTCGATATCGTATTAAAAGTTTACCAATTTTTCATGTGTATTTGGGGGGTTACGTCTATTAAAATGCGATAGAATTTTATAGAGTATGATAGCGCTTACTGTTTGACACAAGGGCTTCATGATTGATGTATTATGTGAATATTATTTTTGTTATATAATTATCAAAATCATATCTAATTCCCAACACACTGTGTAAAGTACAGGAGCTGCATATTGTTAACAAAATCGAATGCATCTTTGGTGCAATCACGACTATTTACATTGTAGTCCACGTAAATAGTATATTGCTGAAAATCGAATTATATGCAGCTTATTGATGATAAATGATGTGTTCCAGCAAAAAAATAATCGTTATTACAACGTCATCTCAAGATTTATGTTATCTAATTAATCGAAAGGATGTCTTTATACCTAAAGTTCCACCAAAAGTAGATTTTGAAATATCTCCACATTTGATTGCGTAATGTAAAAATTTTCTGATTATCCGAACGAAAGATATATATACCTCTTTGTCCGCTTTGCATTTCAGTATTACACTATCGGTCATATAATAGTGTAATTTAAATCACATTCTATTAAAAGAGTAACAAGTTATAGCTCCATGTGGATGAAAACAAGCTTAAGGAGAATAAAGTGATTTCCTTATAGAAGTGTGAGCGTTCCTTCTGTTTCTTACCTACACACGTTAGCGGCCTTTTTCTTAGCTTTGAATAAATTGTTGCTTATTAAAACCAAATGACTTCGTCATTCGTATTCAGACTTTTACAGACGTTTCTCCTCGTATATTAATCTTAAAAAATGGATTGGACAAAAACTTTAAATTGAAATAATTTGTAAAAAATATTGGAATACAAAATCGCATAATATGAAAACTTACCAAAGATAAATATAAATAATATATTTAGCCAAATATCCTTTTATCTAGCTTAAAATATCCTTTCGTCTTGAAAATGTCCATAAATATTCGACATATCTTGCGAGTCGCTTAAAATTGCGAATAAATCATTGTGCGTCTCGTCAAAGGAGTGAACCTTGTTTATGTTTAACAATTTTATTTAAATCAGACGATGACTCCATTCGGTATAGCTATGTACAATGTTTAATTTAATAGATTTTGGTAATGATGACAAATTGACACTTTGTCAAACGCTATATGAGTAAGTTTGAACCTTCAGAAAGGAGCCACATTGCCGGAGATACATTGCTTAAATCGCGAAACTACATTCCGATACCAGCGCAACAGCTAACGTCACGGCGTTAATTTTCATTGGCTAATTTTTAGGGTATTTTTTAGGGATAAACATTAATTTTGTACTCTTTAAGGTTGTCCACTTGTGTCGCTTGAAGTAGTACGCAGCAGCAGTGAGAATTGAAAATATTCCAATAGCCTGTAAATAATTTATATTGAAATAATTATACGACAAGATGAACCGAAGTAAAATGGTCTTCAGAGATGTTTACTTCACCTTAATACTCATTCGTTTTCGGTCGTCAAATTCGTGATTGGCAGTCCACATTAGGAATGTGGTAATGTCTTTTGCTACTTGAGAAGCAGTTGCTGGAGTACCATCTTCATATTCTAGGACTTCGTTATAAATAGCCTGTATGACGGAGCAAAATTATTATTTTTATTATTTTTATTATCATTAACGGGTGCAAAATTCAATATATCGCTAATTGTGACATCTTCAATTTAAAACAACGTGAATAACTCACCTGTGCCATACCAATGGCACCACCTGGAAAATATGGATTGAAATATTGTCCTTCTCTTAAATTTATACCGGCTGGTGGATCACAATATCCAGTCAGTAAAGCGAAAACGTAGTTCTGAAATATATATAAAATATATTTTTAATTAAATGCAAGTTGTGGCAATAATAAAAATATTTATACAGCAAAATTAAAAAAAAATGGAAATTAATTGTAAAAATTAATAGATTTAATTTTTAATTCCACTCCTATTCTCTTTCCATACGTTACTCAAAATTGACTTACCTCTCCATCGTGCCTGGCGTTAAGCATGTAAGACAGATCAGGTGGATAAGCACCGTTGTTCGCTGCTCTAGCAGCTTCTTCATTTGGATATGGAGATGGCACGTAATCAAACAGTTTTCCTGGACGTTTGAAGTATTCTCCCGTGTCGTCAGGGCCATCTTCTACCTGTATCGTAAAAGTCAGTTATATTATTAAGTCTTATATTCCATAAAATTATAAGAGACATTTTTCACAGTTAATATTGTAAAATGTACCGTGACTTCTTCCGCGAGAGCTTTGGCTTCCGCCTCGGTGTGAGTAACATTAACGAGGTGACGGTATGCCACATATTGCAAACTGTGACAAGCTGCGCACACGTTCTTGTAGACATCCCACCCTCGTCGCATACTGCAAAATATAGGTGTTAATAGCCTAGTTTACACCGATCACTTGATATACGCGTATTAAATAGTAAATAACTAGTAAATAAGTCTGATTATTCGCTGATCAGTTCAAATATACTAATATATTTGATACGCGTATCAAGAGATGGGTGTAAACTAGGCCAATAACACATTTGTATAGTCGATCGTTAATATTTAAATACTAAAGTATTGTACCTAGCATGATCTAGCGAATTGAACCATCCATAAAAATCCCATTTGTACGTCGGAGGATGAGCTATCAAGTCGACAGCTCTTGCCGAGTTATCTAGAGCATAGATGAAGGCACTTATGCCTCCGGCAGTCACTCCTAAGCATGTTAATAACTGTAATTAAAAATATTAGAGATATTACTCTTTCTTACGCTATATAGTTTATAATATAATGTCGCTGTCACATATTATATAACATTGTCATATATTCGAAATATAAATAAAACAGTAATCTGTCCTAACTTACTAACACACGCAGTTTGAAGGAACGCAAAGTTGTTTCTGACAGACGAGGAATTGGATAAGGTTGGGATATCTCTTCGGGCAAGATAAATTAAATTCACGTACCACTTTCCGACTCCTAGGCCATTCTTTCACGGTGGAAAAATTACTGGTCTGCAAAAACAAAGTTTAAAGTTTAAGTACAATAAGTTTAAGCGTAACATATTTTAGAAGAAAATAAAGAGAAAAATATTTGCAACGTTGCTCCAATCCATACATTCGCCTCTTTCACATTTCTATTTTCTTTCCTCACACACTGTGATTTTGCTGCAATTAATATATATATTGCCTAAAATAAATTATTATAAAATTTTATACATAATCTCAAATTAATCTCGTCTATCTGATATCTGTTAAAGTCAAAGATTAATGCGCGCTAATAAATAAGTAAAATTAGGTTCGGGGGCTTTCCATATGTTCCATTCTTATGAATATTACTACGACACAATCAAATCAAAAGGAATACACTTGACAAACGTTCAATAACGTAAAGTATGCGTTAACGCATCCGACTCTTCGACTCGAAACTGACACGTGTGTGACGACGATCGACGGCATAATCGTTTCTACAGTTAGACGATAAAATCCACGGGTGCGGACCAATTCGTTGTGACAGCGAGCGCGATACAAACGCCCCATTCATTCACCCGTGCCACTGCGGCCCCGCACGGTGCATCGGTGGAGCACGTTCGATATCATGGCAGCATCCCGATTTTCGGTATCGCTCGCTATTACATAACATCTGTTTTAAAGTGCCGTCGGAACCGTCACCGCCGTCGACGTCGCGCGCCGTCGGACGCCTCGCCGGGCGTCCCGACGTCGCGCGACGAACGTCCCGCGGGACGTATAATCCTCGCCGAGGAAGGCGTGACATCAGCAGCCGACAGCTCGCAACGGTGTCCAGCTCGCGGAGGCCGCGTATACCAATATTGGTTAACGTCAGGCGTCGTTGACACGGACGGCGCGACGTCGCCGGCGATTTTCGCGAGGAAATACGCGCGGTTGCTGAAAAATTGCTCGAAGATCCGTCTCTCACTTACCTGGCCGATCAACGTGCCGTAATTCGGTTTCAGAAGACCCGATTTACAAATCCGACCCAACGTCGCCGCCATGTTGGCCAGAGGTGCAATGTGCGGAGAGGGTTAGGGTTAGGCTGGTCGGCGAACGATCCGCTGGACGGTCGGCGTAGAATCAGCCTCGCGACTTGTCGCAAAAATCCTCCCGCGATTATTCCAGCACCGCGGATCGGTCGCGAGGGATTAAAAAGAGAGGTTAAAAAACGTCGGTAGGGAGTAGGGAGAAACACACCGCGAAGACGACTTCGGTCTCGGTCGGGGACTCGCCGGAGCCGGACTCGCCCCCAGGCTTGCCAACGTCGCGCGGCGAACGTTCACGGCGTTCAAGGCCCGGGGCCCGGACACATAGAAAAACTTAAGCAGTAAACTCAAGCAGTAAGCAAATCAGCCAATCACAGTCAAGAACTTAAGGCACGGCCCTAAGCGGTAGCGAATCCATACCGTTGATTTCTTACTGCTTAAGTTTAACTGCTAAAGTTTTTCTATGTGCCAAGGCCATCACGCGTATAATCCAATGTCCATTGATTATTTCTATCAGGGTGCTGGATCAATCTCGGTTTAATTAATTACGTTTTATCTTTTTCTAATTCTTGGAGCTATAGGAAAAAAAGTAAAAAGTAAATTGAACCAAGATAAAATTGATCTAATGTATACGTTATCTGCGACTCGACACACAATTATTTTGTGATACGCCGGAATTTTGTATTTTATGTGCGCGTTCATGCGTGTCATTTTTCATTATATTTATATAATCGTATAACATATTATTTATAGAATACGTACGTTATAGAAATATACAATAATATTACATCTCTCTGGTGAAACAATTTCTCATATATTTTGTCGGAAATTTTCTAACAAGGAGAATTTCTTATATTTTAGATTTATATAAAAAATATATATCTCTTTTTCTCAGATACTATTTCAGAAATAATATGGATTTTATATTTTCATATATTTTAAGAATATATAAAACAAATATATTTTGTTTCACTCCAACTTATTGCAACAAAATGTTCGCCAGTTCAAAAAGTTCTTCGAAAAAGAACAGACTATTATATAACACGAATAAGCGTAATAAAGTACTCCTTTTTGACAAGGAGAATGAAATTTGAGAGGTGGGCATTGGGCCATCTTTGATCGATCAGGTTTTGCGATACATATCTATTTTAATTCCCCGTTAACGTGAAAATTTAACCGAGGCATCGCTGCGATTGAAAATTACACATAAATCCGTAATTAAAAATAGTGGAAAATCGAACATGAAACACCACACTCCGTGTAATTAATCGTTATCGCTATCTTGTGAATAATCAAGATTCTCTTTTCCTCCTCAAGCTTCAACCTCGCGTAAATATTTTGGTTCAAATTAACAGGCCTGAACTCCTTGCGCAGTTTATTTTTCCTCTTTTTCTTTTCACAATGGGGGAAAAAAAGGAGAAAAGATGAACTGTCGCAGAAAGTTGAGCTAAAATAGAACTGACCTATTCCTACGTCGCGTCCATGCGGCGAAAATATTTTCGCCTATTGAAAATAGCCCCGGAGCTCTCCGAACTCCTATTTGACTCCGGCTCCGGCTCCGGCTCCGGCGCCTCCGGCGGCAACGCCGGTAAACGCGCGCGCGTGGGGGGCTCGGGCGCATGCGCGACGCGTGGTTGGCAGTTGGCACTCTTGGGGGAGCGAGGGAGTCTCGGGTCTCGGGCAGTCCGCCGTCGACCATTGCCGTCAGCTGGACTAGCCCCGTCAGATGGTGTCGTGAATCTCTCGTGAAATCACATCGATCGCCGCGCGACGGAGCCAGAGTCAAGATGAGCGGTGGTATGCCAGAACTGGGCTCGAAGATCAGCTTGATCTCGAAGGCGGATATTCGTTATGAGGGACGTCTCTTCACCGTCGACCCGCAGGAGTGCACGATCGCCCTGGCTAACGGTGAGTACAAGCGCGGCGAGAGAATCCAAGATGGACTCCCGCCGCACCGCACATTCACCGTGCCGTCCCGCCGCCGCCGCCGCCGCCGCCACCGCCATCATCGCCGCCGCGCTGAGAATCAGCATGCCGCCTCTTCGCTCGTTTCTCGCTCCGGCGAGGAACGGCCCGTCCGCGACGCCGGTGTCCTCGCGACCGGCGCGACCTGTCGCCGGGTCGTCCGTGTCAGTGGGCGCGGGAACGCGCGCGGTACCTTCGCCTTTACGTGTCTCGTCACGTTTCTCCTGCCGCGAACGAACGTAACACAGAGGTCATCCCTTCGCGACTCCCCGCGGAAAGCCGTAAATTCGACGCTCCAACCTCGGCCCCGGTCCTCTCGACGCCGCTCCGTCGACGGGGTCGCGGCGACCTGTGGCAGTTCCCCTTCGCAACGAGGAGACGTTTCTCTACTACAGAGTCCTGGCCGCGACGCGTCGCGTCCCGATTCCGTCGATCGCGCGTTTTCTCTTCTCTCGCGCATTCAGCGAAAAAATCCGCCGGAACTGTTGCGGCTGATCGCTTGACCCGCGCGCGGCGCGGTTATGTCGCGGTCACGCGGTTTGGCGATCGTCGAAGTTGGCGCGTAGAAATTAGGGGACGAGAGTCGTGTCTTGAATCGACGAGATTTTTTCACGACGCTGGGTTATCGGGGCTCGACGGTAGCAGATAAATCTGGATTAAAACAATCTAGCGCGGAACGCTTTGCGCGAGCATATATATATATATAATATTTGCCGCTTTTAATATTTTCAAGAATACTCCAAGAATTTATAGAACGGCTAATACCGGTACGTTATTAATGCTGAGGATGTAATTTCGAATTTGAGTTTGGTATGCGTGCCGTTTGCGTGGAATGTTTGTCTCTTCCTTCTCTGTCGAATGTTTACATGCCCTTGCTCCCCCTTGTTCCGTTATCCTACCCGTAATAAGTGACTTTGGGCGGATAGAAGGAGCAAATATTATTCTCGGAAATGTACCATTGTAGTCGTGTGCAAAGGAAACGTATAAATATAAGACTTTCACTTTTCACGATCGACTAATGTAAAATAAATGTGCATAAATATAAGATTCCACTTTTCGCGATTTATTAATGTAAAATAGATGTGTGTGCATAAAGCTGTTTTATTTATATAATAAATTTATGTGACATAAATATTAGAGCTGTTAACACAAAGGATTTGAATACTAGACATCTATATCTGTTTTATTACGGATATTTTTCAAGTAAAATTCCTGTCTTGTTTATTTTATCTGTGAAACAGATGTATAACTTGAATATTCGAGTACCGGCAGCACACGCGTACCGATAAATGACCCATTCGATGTAACAAAGAGCTGTAACAGCGTTGCTAATTGCAGCAATTTGAAACGACGGAATTATTTTTTGTTTTTTTGTAGTGCGCTCCTTTGGTACCGAAGATCGAGAGACTCAACTTCCCGTGGCACCACAAAACCAGGTGTACGAGTACATTCTGTTTCGTGGATCGGATATCAAGGATATCAGAGTCGTCAACAATGTTAGTTCTATTCCCAACGATCCAGCTATCGTACAGGTAATTATTTTATAGAATTTTTCTATAAAATCTCTCTGTAAAGAAACGCGTCTTCAAATTTGGCATTAACGAGGTCCGAAAGTGAAATCAATCGCGTGTGTTGAACATTGATGAATTTCAGCTGAATTGATTATATATTATCGATTGTTCGTAGATGACGGTGCAGCCATCTATGGGCCAGCAATCGTATCAACCACAGCCCAGTTATGCTCATCCGATGATGGGCCAGATGGGCCCGATGGGTGGCCAATACGGAGCCCCCTATGGCATGGGTATGGGAGCCATGGGCCCGGTAATGGGAATGCCAACCGCAGCTAGAGATCCGCGCGGACCAATGAATAAACAGCCAAGTGAGTTGAGCTTGGGCTCTGCTGCACCCAATGCCATCTCTGTCCCAAACTCACTGCCAACGGCCAATATCGACCCATTACCAAAAGATCAATCTCTGGAAGATGGTAACTGTTTTTGCTATGAAGTATTCCTTGCTTTGCTGGCATGTTTCTTGCTGCTCCTGCTTTGGTAATGCCTTTCTCCGGTTAAGCTTCACGCTGTCAAAAAATGGCGTAAATCGTATGCATACGAGAATACATGACAATGTATTCTAACACTTTTTTAAACATGTTACTTACGATTAATGTTGTAGTAACAAATTTATAATTATTTTGCTAACAAAAATCTATTATCTTTGTTGCACTCTTACGTAGATTTTTCATATCTTGCAATCTTCAGTCTGCTTTGCTTATTTTCTATGTATACGTGCATTTTATGATATAGAATTTTAATTGAATAAATATTGTGCATTTGTATGTATAACAAAAATTTATATATTTTTGAAATTTTGATATTTTTGTAAATTTTGAAAAATCTTTTTAATAAAAATATTCATTAACATTTTTCATCTGTATAATCTTTATATACTTATATAATTTGGCTTTACGTTTAATCTCTTTTTAAAATTGGTAGATAATATTTTTGCATCTGCATGCATTTTCCAATTTTATTTCTTTTACGCTTATGTCATAATATAACAGAATAGCAATAACAGTGATGATAAACAATGGTAATTGTTTAAAAATCCTCGAGAGATTTCTTTTATATTAGACACGCGAAACTTTTGTAGAAGTTAGTAGCGATCTTTCATTTCAAACGTTGGGAATGAAAAGTATATCCAAGTTATTTTCTTATACTAAAGTTTCGTGTTGGACTTGCTTGCAGTTTTGGTCGGCTATTGTCTCCTTAGATTAATAAAAATCGACATTATTTGACACATTCGTGTTGCGATAATAGGTGTACTAGATCTCATTAGTGGTGGGTCTCGATCTACTACTCCTACGTCATCCTTATTGACGAGGAAAAGTCCAACCATGGATCAGGGTATTCAGGTAGGACACGATCAACAGCAGCAGAGCAATAACATTGGCAAAATGAATGACAAGACAAATATCAGGACCGTCCAACCGCCTCGTCGAGACCGTGATAGGTATTTTATTTAGAAAAACTAATTTTTGTCTTACTTTTGAAATAAAACTATAAAAGATGTGCGTATAATTTTTCCACAATCTCTATATCAGAGAAATATGACTGTATCTCTTTACAATTGATTATTTTTATTTGCTTTGCTTGCTTCACTTGCTAAATTTTCTAGTTATATAAACATAAAGCGATTCTACACAGATTTATATTATTTTTTATGAATTTGATAGATACAGATGGTATAGCTGAAACTTTATAGATATTTCATACATTTCGTGATAAATGTTTTATTGCGTGTTTAGCCACGGAGGTACCAAAACCAACGCGGGTATGTCTCAATATAATGACGCGAAGAGGGATATGATGAAGCATGATGGCCAGAACCAAGGTCATATGCAAGGTGGTCGAGGCAACCGCGGTGGTTGGGTAAATCGCGGCAACATGAGAGGTCGAGGGGGCAGAGGACGTGGTGGTTTCCGTACAAATCAAGCAAACAACGCTGGTGCCAAGCCCAAGACACTGAAGTTTGACAACGACTACGATTTCGAACAAGCCAACACTGAGTTTGAAGAATTAAGGTAAGCGCAAACGTTCGCTATGATTATTGATGATTGATTCTGCATGGTTACGTGCCGGATTCATTTCGAGTAGCTGTTGAAATGACCAATGTGGATACCATGCAAAAGTAAATCAGTGCGAATTTAAAGCAATCGTAATTACAATAAATACGAATCGCTTACGCATCGCATTAACATTGCCTTATCATATAATCATGTTGCTTTCGGTAATATAATTTATACATCGATGTATCATATTGTAGGTCGCAATTGGCGAAAACGAAGATCGATGGTGCTGAAAATGAGAAGAAAGACGATAGTGGAAACGAGACAGGTGCTGGGGAAGGTGAACCTGAAGAGGAACCGGAAATTGTTCACTACGATAAGTCAAAATCATTCTTTGACAATATTAGCTGTGAAGCTGTTGAAAGGAGTAAAGGGTAAGCTTTATTAAGAATAAAATTTAGTAGATATAATCACCGTGCAGCTGAATTTCAATGAAACTATGATTTAATTCATATTTTCTCTAAAATCGAAGAAAATTAAAATATTAAAAATTTAAGAGCATTTAAATTTGTGCCTGATTTTATTAATTTAGACACAATTTCCTTAATTTTAAAATGTATATTAATTGTTAAGTTTTTCGCACAATTATTGTATCAGACTTTTGTATCAGACTTTTTAATCGTTGTCATCAATATAATTTCACAATTTGCAATCGTGAAATGTTTTGCATATGACGCAAATTTTTCCAGGCGATTCCAACGCACGGATTGGAGAACGGAACGAAAACTGAATTCAGAAACGTTCGGTGTGGCTTCCACGAGACGCGGTGGATTCCGCGGCCGTGGTTACTACAATCGCGGAATGGGAGGCATGTACAGAGGCGGTGGCGGCGGCGGCGGCGGTAATAACGCTGGATTCCGCGGTGGCTATCGAGGTAGCAGGGGCGGTAATCGCAAACCCCCTAATCAACTACAGAATAACACGGGGAGTCAAAATCGCGCGACCAACGAACAGTCTGCCTCTCAGTCGCAGAACGTTATCTAAATAAAAAAAAAATTAAAAAAAAAAATGTAATTTGTGTCACCGGTATGGCATGAAAAAAAGTAAATATGCCGAGGAGAATAAGCGATGCGCTATGTATAAGTATACACAACCATAGATTAAGATTTTTACGACATGTGCTCTACCGTTACGGATTGATTTGGGTTAGAATTTGGCAGTCAAATAACAGAGGATACGCACGGCCGGATTAAATGTAGATTATATTATATAACGGAGCGCGTTTGCAATCGCCAAACCTGTGGTTACGTGTTAGGTGACAAGAATCGCACATGTGGACATTGCTGGCGCATATGACTTTGCATCGATATTTTGCGGCTAGATGATCGAAGAAGGTACTTTTAGAGACAAATTTTCTTACCGCTTAGTCGACAATGATCACGATGAATTGGCGTTGAAAGAATAGAACGTTTTTGTCAGAGAAGCGAAGTCAATTATGATTAGAACGTTCCTTATTCTTTTTTTATATTGATACTTATTTGTGGATTCAGATGTCTAAAGTTGGGAGGGGAAACCCTTTGTAAGGGATCTAGTCGTAAGTTTTATTTGAAATATATGTCTGTTAATAAAATTCTTAATGGAAAAGTCTGAAGCCGCTTTAAACGAACCAACGGTGTATCTGTTTATAGTTAGGGGAAAAAATTGTACAATTCAATCGTGATCATTCTTCAGTCCTGTTTTCTCAAGACTTGACTATAAATAATTATGGAATGGCTTTATGGTGATGGTGACTTGATAATACTGGTCGTTATGGAATAGCTGGCTTGTATCCGTATATCGGAAGTGAATGGCAATAGACGTGCATAAAAGTACTTTCTCGTCAAAGTATGTAAAAATCGATTGTATCTAATTGCATTTGTCGAGAATAGGAATATTGTGAGGTATATATAGTACAAGGCAAATCTGATGAAAAATGGCATTCTTTTCTTTTGTTTTTGGTTTTTTTTGAGTGTACGCAGACAAAGTTTTTCGAGTCCTCGGCACGAAGTTCATGTAAAATGTATGATTTTATAAGGCGGATAAAAGTGGGAAATAATCGAAAGCCAGTTTATATAAAAATGTTTGTATTATTAAAATTGTAATCTCACGGTCCGCCTACTCTTTCTTTGCAAGATCTGCATCTAGAATTATGAAAGTCAGTCTTATTGTAAGTAACTAAGTTCTAAATCATGCTACATAATTGTCATCGTGTTCTGTATTAAGGATTCCTTGATTGCTCTCATATAGAATAGTTTTGATTGATACAATTATATATAAGGCTACATTATAATCAGTAATTAATTGTATTAAACTTACAATTTATATAATGCTTATTAAAATGAATTTTTTTTCACAAACATTTGTAATTATATCTTAAATCAGTATCTTGTCAATTTGTTTCTTTTTTTCTGTTCTGTTAACTCCAAAACTAGTATAATGTTTACACATAATTCAAAGGAGCATTCGTATTTGATATACATGTATACAATCAGAAAATATTTAAACAATAATTTATTATTAATGACATAATTTTCCATTAGAACGTTATGTAAAATAACGATAACGCATGTATATTCAAGTGAAAATCATTAATCCATTTCTTTTTCTTTCATAAATTCAATCGCTTTAGTCTTGGGACGAGACCAGCACTTTACGCGTATGATATGTAAGTGGAAACCCGAGTGTACATGGATCACGTAAAATCGAAAGCTTATGACGAAGATTTTCAAGGCGTTAAAATGTATAAAAATAATTTTACTCGTAATTCGATTGTAATTGACTAATTACGCTCTCGAAGAATCCTTTTGGATGCACGACGACGCTGCGCGAAATTAGAATTATGTTAAATATGCGAGTGCGAGTAAGACTAAAAGCATGATATCCTTAAAGATGTAAGACGTGGAAGAAACAAAATAAGAACATTATTTGCGACTATTATTTTTCTATGGCTCATACGGAGATATTATATATACACACACATAAACACATGCGTACGCAACTTGAGATTTACATAACTGATAAGCAAGCCTCTAATAGGCTATCAGAGAATGCAGAAATGCAAATGAAGTAAAAAAGAAACATAGGACTATATAAAACGAAGTAAGCGAGTAGAAAAAAAGAAATGGTATATGGTGAATAAATTTAACTTTTAGGTTTCATGTCTAGAGCATGTGAGAAGAATTCATAATGTACGCGAGAATGGATTTTTGTTTTGTACACAGCGGATATATATTGTGATTCCCGATGCTGAATAATATTGAAATGATGAGATAACACGTCGTCGTGTCATTTCTGACCTCCTACACACTACTTTCCAATAATCGAATGAAACGGAACGCTTTCTCGTTTCCTCGCGAAGTTGTAACGTCGAGTACTGTAAGGCATTCGCGCGGATCGTCCCGCGCTTACCCCTTTGACGTATGTGCAAAAATGTGAAAGATATAACGATTTACGAATTTAAATGCTAGATTACGCGAATTTTAAAGAGCGACTCGAGATATGAGAGATGCGTGTTGTTTCGAAAAAAAAGGAGATGTACGCGTATATAAGTAAAATTATATAACGTCATTAATAGGAATTCGGACATATGTTGTTGGTAAAACTATCGTGTGTCTGGCGATACTGAAGTGTGCTGCGCATTACATGCGGTGTGATAAAGGCTGCGGTCCACTTGACGCTACAAATGCTTCGAAGCATTCCTCTTCTCTTTTCTTTTAATGAAGAAAGAAAGAGAAGAAGGACGCTCCAAAGAATTTGTAGCGTCAAGTGGACCGCAGCCTAGAATGTATGCAAAAAGAAAAAAAGAAACAGCGTCTTCCACGCGCTATATCCAGTGTTTTAAACGCTTGATAAGCGACACGGTAAACTAGAATGATTTATTACACGCGATATATATCGCACCCCCTCCGTAGAGATTAACGGGTCCCGTTAGTTCGTAACTTAAACTCACTGGAAGTAGTTATGTTTTTCTGTTTTTGCACACGGATTTTTCATGCCGTTTTCTTTTTTTTAAATGGCTCGGAAGTAATCGACCACACATTACTAACACATTAGAAACATAAAACTTCCAGTATCAACGTGATCGAAATTCGCCACACACATTTGTAACGAATACGGCTGCAGTTTGCAGCATACAATGAGTTAATCCTGAAAGAAGTTCTGTACGAAACTTGCGTGAAATTTTGAGGTATTTATTCTTACTTCCGGATCAATGTTATTTTTTTTAACGTTTATTATAAAACCTTTTTTTTTATCACAGGGATCTTCATACAATCTGGCGTCTCGATTAAAAAATAAAAATAAAGTTGAACATGTATGCGTGTGTCTAAGAAAATTGTAATGGAAACATGAACCAGTGAATACAGTCAGATATGGCAAAAGAGGATATGCGTGGAACTTTGTAACGTAAAATGATCTGCAGAGAATCTCGGGAACACTATTTTCCGCGAAATATCGCTTCGACTGCGTCCGTTCTGCACTTCCAGTTACACTGATCTACATGCGAGATATCTTCATGAAGGTTTCCGGACGATGTTCGCCACATGGATTGAAGAAGATTTTCGGGCCCAAGTAGAGTGAGAGATCACGGTCGTGTGCGCTGGCCGGTTATCAGGCGCAGCTCATCAGATCTGTCCTCGTGCGGTCGCAGACTTCTCTTATCGCGCGACCTCGCGCGACCTTAGTTTCGACGTGTGGGAAGTTGTTCTTGTAGTGACGGCGCAGAGTACGCGGATTCGGCACGTAAACCTCGTAAGGCGCTCTGCCGCTCTCGATAACCCAAATACTGCCGCACTCGCCGATCCTCAAGATCGTCATTAGGCCCTGCGCGACTACGTAAGGCCTGCAAAAACAAGACAAATAAGCGATGAGAAATTTATATCTGCTGAATTGGCGATTATACGTAAGCACCGGAGGAGATACAACGTTTACTTCAGGATCGGATCTACAAACTGAATTTGTTAGAGTTGTATTTTTAAACCTTTGCTCGAGGAATTTTGCGTCTCATCTCTTGGAAAAAAAAAGAATTTATAAATAATTCACTCGCAATTAATATATTTGAAATTAAATAATCATGAAAATTATTATTATTTGTCGAAGGAGCGAAAGACTCCTAATTGGATCATAATTTAGTTCTGCGGCAGGAACATTAATAATCCGCTTATCTAGCTAATTTATCTGCTTGTCTTGTCAAACGTTTGATATAACATGAGACAACTTTTGGAATCTTACGTTTGTATCGAAAACTGTTCGAGATTTTTTACGAAATCCGCCTTCATGACTCTGGAAAGAAGTCTATTGGGGCTGTCTATTGTCAAGGCGGTTTCCGTCAGTCCTGGACACAAAGTTATCACGGTAACGCCGGTCTTCTCGTAGTGATAAGGATCCTGTTGGAGAGTAAATAAAAATTAAAAACCTCATTAATTTGCAAGATCGTTTATATAGATAACGATATATGAATCGGGAAATTATTTGTAACAATTTTTAGGATAGTTGGTTGAATAATTAACTGCGTTTAATTTTTTATAATTACCGAAAGAGACTGCGATAGACCGATGACAGCCTGTTTCGTGGCACTGTAAACCGGAAGTTGAGCTGTATTCCGAATATCCATGTGCTGGCTCACGTTCACCAAGATACCACCGTTACCACCCGTATCTCTGCTCATATATTTCATAGCTAGCATTGCGGTGCCGACCATGCCTCCCTGGAATCGACACATTACATTAGAATCTACTCTTTATTTTTATTATTACGGTTATATTACGTGTCGATGATATTTATTTTTCAATCTTTTTATATAATCTCATGTATATACAATTTGGTATAAAATTATTTTATTACGGCACAAAGCCACGAAGTTATTTGAAATTACATAAAATATATTCAAGATCTCAAGAAAAAAATTGTAAGAGTTTTTTTAAGAGAGAAAACATCGCAGATAAAAAAATCGTGAAATCATCATGGATGAAGAAAATTATTAATAAATGAATTAACTATTATCAATGATACTTACAATGTTCACCGCGATTTCCTTCTCCCATCTTCGCTCGTCTAAAACTCCAGCGTTGTTTATCACGATGTCAATGTTTCCTAATAGCGATGATGCCTCTTTGAAAGCCTCTATAAATTGGTGCAGACAAAATAAGATATTTTGTGAGCGATACTCTGGGTAGTTCAGCGATTATAATTCTCGAATAAACATCTGTGCGCGATGATTTGAAAATCTTGCTTCATACTTACCAGCCACTTGCTTGTGATTAGATACGTCGGTGTGTATGAAGTGCACCTTCTTCTCGCCGCAAGATTTCTCGATGCCGAGTGCGATTCGTTTACCGATTTCAGCGTCGATGTCCAATATAATTATTTTCTGTAATAAATACGCGTGAAATAAATGTAACAGTGCCGAGATGATATCAATACTTCGTAAAAATAGCCCAATGTCATTCTATGGATTTAGAAGGAAAGCATTTTATATATCTAATTAACAACAGAGGGACGTTTAATTTGCAGAATAATATTAATCTAATTAAGTGATAACAATGAAAAAGAATTTTCTTGATTGTAAATGTTTTTTTAATATATCGATTTCGATAAAAGCGCTTTTATTTAATTACGTATTTACAGAATAAAAAGTTCGAGCTTTACTTAAATATATTAGGCTGCGGTCCACTTGATGCTACAAATGCTTCAAAGCATTCCACTTCTCTTTTCTTTCAATGAAGAAAGAAGGAGAAGAAAAACGCTCCAAAACATTTGTAGCGTCAAGCGAACCGCAGCCTTAGACTTCGTGTAAATGTATATGTATATTATTTGTAGATCTATAAAGAATTATTTATATAGTGCTGATTTATGTGGATTTTCTGTAGATTTTTTAGATTGAAAATTAATTATTTTATTTGGAATTTAATTGTTAAACATACGTTTGCTCCGTGCTTCAAGAAATGGTTAAGAAAAGCGTTGCCCAATCCTGCCGCACCGCCAGTTATTAGAACATTTTTTCCCGAAACGATACAATTGATCGCTTCCATTTCCTTCGCCCTTTCCGACGCTGAAGAACGACGGCGAAGGATTCTGAAACTTGGATCTATAACATAAAGAAATTGGTTTAAAAGAAGAAGAAAATTCACTTGGTTAAAAAGCTGATTTCAATAACATATACACTACGTTAATAGGTATAATATAAAATTTACTGCTTGGGCCTAACAATTTATTACTCAATAAATCTCACATAATCTTTTATCTCAGAAAATTTATAAAAATATTTCTAAATTTATTAATTACAATTGTAATTTTTAAAATAATAATTATTAATTATAAAATTATTAATATTATCAAAATTATAATTCATAAAAAAAAAATAATCTCGAAGAAACTTATTTTTCATATTTCTCATAACAAAGCATTCTGCATCGGAGATTGCAGAATGGTTTCAGAATATTGATGGATAGGTACATGGTCTTCTCGACGAAAGGATCAAACCTACCTATTTTATTCTCCATGAATGAAATCGCTTATTTCGATATTCGAGAAACGGATACAATTTACGACGCACTCAAATCCTCGAGGGTGAAGTCGAAGAACCGAGAGTTCGTGCTAGTAATACGTATGTTTCAACTGAACTTCGAGACCGTTCGAACGGTGTTTATATACGATAAGCAGCGATGTAGGATTCCGCGATATATTGCGACTCCAGTTCCCGTCGTGGCGGGGATGTCTCAGAGGGCGAAAGGTGGACTCCGGGCTGTAGATTACATAGACGGCAGATTCACATAGATCGAACAGTTACGATAAAAAAGAGATTCTCGCATTTTTTTTTCCATCAAAACATGAGATCGTCAACAGCGTGGGAAGTCTAAAAATCGACTGAATTTTGTTAAGTGCATACATCAGACCGCTGAATTAAGAAATATCATTAGATTCGTTAGATTGATGGTTTAATTATTTTTATTTTGTAAAAGATATATGTATAATTATATGTATAATTATTGATACAAGAAAAAAAATATAATGAGCTTACTGATGAATAGTTTATTAAGGGAGATTTATACTACCGGTTTTGTACTACTGCGGAACTCCAAGTTTTTAATTTGGAACGAGATAGATGTCAAAATGATTGGATTCGGTAACGTAAAAATAAAGAACAACAAAGCAGTCATTAAATAAATGGTTTATTTAACAAGGTTATTACTTTCGATAATAATTTTTATAATTTTCCAATTTATCGCGATCCTCCGCTTTTTCATTGGGCCTCTTATCTTCTCTCTCGTTAGACTAATCAGTCATCAGTCGCGTTCTCTTTTCTCAATGTTCCCGATAGCGCTTTCCCTAATTAACCCCTTCCGCAGAGGCTAATTAATCGCGTCGTGGCAATGCGCTTTCCGATACTGGATTATATACTGGACGCCAGACCGAGAGGCATTCCTTTTGAAGCAATCGCGCACTTTTCCTTTTTTACTTCAAGATAATTATAATATATAGTATTGTGGATTGTAGACCAAGCAAGCGGACCGTTCAGTAATCGCATTTTCAACAATGTTACGCGATTGCTTTTTACGCCTCACTTACTACATGGCAGCATGTTTTATTAATATAAATAGAAAATTGAAAAGTTCAATGCTTTTTATACATTTTACACAACATTATTTTCTAAAAAATAGAAAGATAGTTAGGAAAGACCATTTATAAAGAAATGTTTACAAAGTATTGTAATATTTATAAAAAAGTCACGCAAAATATACTGCAGGGAACGATCAAACGTTTGAGTGGTGAGCGAAATGAAAATTTATTAAAGCGCGCAACCCAGCTGTGCATCTTTTTAGAGTTTCCCGTGAAATATTTGTTCTGCATATTTGATCTCACTCCGTCGGGCCATTTCGTTAATAGAAATTTATGGAGGACGCGGCTGGTGGATCGTAGATTTCTCGCAGCGCCGTGCAACGGGAATAAATATTTTCGCCCTTTTTACGCTGCCGGCGTATCGTGCTGCAGCTTTCAGTCGATGCGTCTCTTATATTATTTTTCAAATTAATTCTCAATGCATTTTTGTATTTACTCTGACTCCGTTTCAGTTCGCCCTTTTGTGTCGCAATTTTTTCGATCTTTTTTTTCGAGGAAAAAACAGTAAAATTTGATCAAAAAGAAATAGACACTTAACACAAATGATTGCATTCGAATATGCTTGTATTATCGTTGCGAATTAACATATAAACGCGGAAATGCTTATTCAGCTAAAAATTTAACACTTATTATACTAGCGCACGGCATTTGACGTAAGTGGCACTGTGTATAATAGTATACATATATGTACTATTTATAAAATAAATTAATGATTTATAGCAGGTCAAGCAAAATCTCAAGGCGAGAAACTATCATACGGTTCCGGGTAACGCGACGATCATTGGGTGATATAACTTTTGTTCGAATCGCTCGCGTAATTGTCGCTGTAATGGGCGTAACAAGCAACCCGATAAATTGTTATCGATGGCCTATCATCGGCAGTCAACCCTAATCAAATGACCTTTCCGTGGCTTCGCTGTTACGCGTGAGAGGTTTCATTTTTTTCTTCGGGAATACATGTAGCAAAAATTTACAAAAATCAATGAAGCAGGGTCGATTTATCGTAGTCGATAAGAGAATACTAATTTTGTATTTGTATATACACATCTTTACATTTCTTTGTATTAAATTTATTTAATTTTTATATTATCCTTTTTTTTCATATTAAATTTATATTACAATTATTTATAATATAATACATTAGAATATCCAGTTGTTTTCATTGAAGTTTCCTTGGCCGATCTATTAAATATAAATGCACCGTCGATCTGAAAATAGAGAAAGCAGACAACGCGAGGGAAGAGGAGGCTGCATCTTCGCTATTTGCAAATTACGCGAAGTCGCGAGGCGCTTATCGCCAATCGCTCGTGGCGTCGGCGAACTTTAGAAATAACGCACTTGGTGCAGTCGTGTGGCACACAACGGCGATAAGAGCTTGACGTGCGCACAGCTCGTGCTTGCTGCATCTTATCAATAGAAAAAGCGCACTTAACGTCCGGTCGGCGTCGCGCCGACGATAAATCAGCCGAGGGACCGCGCGTTGTCGGCCCCGAGCCGATACCGTAACCGGTACGAATTGGTTCCGAACGAACTTTACTCCGAATCGACGAAAGGGAAAGTAATTTCTCGTGCGGTTTTTACTTAGTTTATATCGTGCTACGCTGCAAAGATTCACGCCTGTGTATATGTCTGCTACGGCGGTCCGGAGATGCAGCGGTTCATAAATATACGCGTGTCTGCAAGAGATTACCAGTCTCCACGTACCAAACAGTTAATAATTGTTCGACCGACTGATAATGTGTGATATTATTTGCTACATTGACATCATTGTTAAATGTGATTTCCTTATTCTTCAGGCAGTGCGACGGATTTATGTTTGCGCGCGGTGTCTGAAGATATAATATAAATAAATTATTTTTAATATCATTTTTAATAACATCTCTATGCATTACAAATGTATAGTTTAAAAAATTATTTATAAGTTTTTAAGATTTATAGTTTTTTAAAATACGCTTAAGTACTTATAAAAATATAATTAAACTTATATTATAAGAATAAATTATTGGAAATTATTATTTATATCACGTGGCTTGGACACGCGAGACTGTACGATACTAGGTTATTTAAAAATTTAATTTTTATGACATATTATATAATAATAATTTTAATTTTACGATTTCATGATCGAGATACCAAAACATAAATTATGAATTTGAAGAGAAAATTAATTTCGCGAGTTTTTTTTACATATCACTTGAAATGCAAGATTATTTTTAATTTTCTATACTTATCCAAAAACTAAAAAAACTAAAATATTCAGTTGTGCATATATTATTGAGCCATCTAATTAGCTTCAGTTTAAGTTTAATATCTCGCTCGACTTATTGTTAGCTACAAAATTAACATAAACTATTTGTTGTAAAAATGTTGTTGTGCTTTCTATCACGTTTCATTTTAAATAGGACATAAATGTGCATTTAATTAAAAAATGTCATTACGTATAAAACAGAAATATATTGAAAGTTTATTACAGATTTTATATCACGTTACAATTTCTATTGATCAGCACTAAATTTTACCTAACGAAATATTTTGTAAAAAAGATAGGTTGATTAATATTATTTTATTGCACGGCGAACATATGGACATATTTAATCTGTCTATCGATTTCATATTCGCGGCTAGGCCTCCGCGTCAACTTCGGTTTTCTGCGGCAAAGTATCGGGAAGCTGCACCTCGTAAACCGGTTTTCCATCCTCGCTGATCCACACGCTGCCGTTCTGCGCGCATCGAATTACGTATATCAATCCATGAGCTACGCTTTCCACCCTGGCAATAAAATTTTACTTTTATGTTTTATATGCAAGTTTCGAGAATAAGTCAATTATGGATTAGCAGCAGTCTCACCTCTGAGGTCGGTAATTCTGCAAAATATCAACGTTCGAAATACCCTCCGGTAAATCCTCCAAGACTGATATATCGTCCAAACCGGGACACAGAACAATTATTTTTACATTAGTCCTCTGATAGTGATAAGGTTGCTGTAAATAAAAAAATATCTGAAGATCTTTCTCACGCGCTTTTATGTAAAATTTATGTATAAAGATTAGAGATAAAATTATTATTGAAATTTTAGTTTAAAGAAGAAGCTTAAAACAGAAATTTATTGTCAGAAAAAATTTTGTTAAAAAAGAAAAAAAAAATTATTATTTAATCACATTTCTAAAATTTTATGGTCTTCGAAACCTTTCTAAAACTGGGTAATATTTTTTTGTGTTATACGTTATAATATATTGTCATAGATTCTATTATATATATTATATTTTTTTATGTAAATACTTACCGCAAAGGAACGGCTGAAGCTAACGACGGCGTGCTTCGTAGCGGAATACACTGGGAGCTGAGACACAGCTCGTAATCCGGCGATAGACGAAATATTTACGATGACACCACCCTTGCCTCCAGAGTCCTTTCGCATTTGTTGAATCCCCAGAAGAGTCCCACGAATTACAGCTGTCTACAATAGTGAAATCAATATTCAGGCATCTTATTTTATCTAAAATTATCTTATCATATGCGATTTTATTTTTAATTAAGGCTTAAGGCACAATTAGCCACATATTTAAGTCTTGCTTCATATAAATAGACCAGTCATATTAGACATCGAACCTTCCAATTAATTTTCCTAGGTTGTAACCACCATGAATTGCTTTGATTTGAGGTGCTATAAGTGGGATTTATTTTACTTTGCAAAATTAACATTAATTTTGCTTGTTTAGTTTTCGAGATATTTAAAAAAAAATAAAAATATCGCGTTTTTTGTTTATAATATTGTTAATAACTTTTTATTGCGCGTTAATTTTACGAAGCAAAATAAATCCTATTTATAGCACCTCAAATTAAAGCGATTTATGGTGATTGCAACCTGGGAAGTTTAATTGGAAGGTTAACCCCCTAAAATTAGTCTAATATGACTGGCCTATAAAGCATCATGCTTTTGAGATCGTGATTACATGTTTATAATATTTTTATAATCACATATAAAATGTCCTATTATTAGAAAATATTTAATTTGGATTTTGGTGATTTTTGTGACCAACATTTTCTCAAAAAGCAATATAATAACACAAAGTTAAAACAAGAAGTTGATAAAAACTTACCACATTAACATCGATGGCTTCGGAAAAATCAGTTTCATTTATTACGCCTGCATTATTTATTAAAATATCCAGCCCGCCGAGATTATTGATCGCCTCTTTGAACGTGGCTGTAACAATTAATATTTTCGGCTTTGAACAATTGTCCACCAAATGCTAAAATTATAACTGTAAACTTAAGGGGTTAGATCACTGTGTTTCAGGATAATTTTCAGGAATTAATTTCTAACAAAATATTTATGAAACACCAGTAATTTTTTTTTATTATCTACTATACACATTGAAGAACGTGTCAAAATTTTGTTGCCTAAAAAAATATAAAACTCGTCGAGTTAAGCCGCTTCGCGTTTCCCTATGATTTTCGGATGGTGTATACATGATTTCGCGAAAACCAGTCGTCTGAAACAAAAATAAAAAATATGCTCATTATCTACATTCTACATTGTATTGGCTTTCGTCTGACGGAGCATTTTACTTTTTTTTATTTTTGGCGACGAGAAAAATATTCCTGAATTTTGCCCAATTGCAGTAAAAAATTCAGGAATTTTTTTCTCGTCGCAAAAAATAAAAATAAAATAAAATAAAATAAAATGCTCCGTCAGACGAGAAAGCCAATACAATGTAGATAATGAGCATTATTTTTATTTTTGTTTCAGACGACTGGTTTTCGCGAAATCATGTACACCATCCGAAAATCATAAGGATGCGCGAAGCGGCTTAACTCGACGAGTTTTATATTTTTTTGGGCAACAAAATTTTGACACGTTCTTCAATGTGTATAGAAAATAATAAAAAAAATTGCTGGTGTTTCATAAATATTTTGTTAGAAATTAATTCCTGAAAATTATCCTGAAACACAGAGTGGTCTAACCCCTTAAGTGTAAACTGACTTTTACAATTTAATTTGTGCAAGCAACATTCAAGTTTGCTTATTAATGTGCGTATTAATAAAATACAAATTAACATAAAATATATAGATTTGTAATATATTTACCGTCAAATTCGGAATTATTCGTCACGTCGCAGTGGAGAAATACAGCTCGTTTACGGCCAAACTCGTTATTTAAACTCTCTACAGCTTGTTCTCCAAGAGACTGCCGTATATCGAGCATAACTATCATCTAGAACAAATATTCATTCATATCATTTGTATAAAAATTTACAATTCACGAATATTTCAGAATTATTATTTCACATGATCAGCGATGAGAAAATTTTCCTTCGATTTACAAATGGCTACTTTATCTCTTTCATACGTAATAATATTATGTACATTTTCAACTGATAAACATCTATTTTTAACTGAATACATATTATTTACATATAAATATATTAAATATGATATAACAGTGAAGTTTTTGATATTTACAATTTACTTTAAAACTATATATACATCGGCTACTGATGATAAAAATCATTCATTAATTAACGCAAAATATTCTGATATAATTTGATACGCAGTTATTCGTATTTCTAATAAATAATCTCTGATATAATATTTTTATTACATACATAAGATTAGCGGATTTTTTTATATAAGATTATCTGATATAAATTTATTTATGTCAGATTATATTAAAATATAATGTATTACATTATACTAATACACAAGCAAAATATAATACAACATATAATATGTAATAAACATTTGAAAGATTCGAGCGAATATTTATCGAATCAACTACTCTTATTATTTTTTCATCTAACAATAAACGGAGATAAAAAATTGTTTCCAAGCCATAATAAAAGACTAGACTCTATTAAGCTTTACAAAATAAATAGCTATTAAAAAAGAAAATAAGATAAAGGAACATGTGGAAACGTCATGATGAGTTTAATGAATATTTTTGAGAGAAGAATGTATAAAATGTTCTTATTATTATTATATCATAATTACTACTAATATATTCATATATTAATATTGTATACAATCTTATTATAATTAAGTTACGTACCAAAGCGCCATTTCGTAGCAACTCCCTGCTAAATGCCAGGCCCGCACCACTTGCTGCTCCAGTAACTATAACTCGTTTATCCTTGATCTGCATCTTTTCACTAATTTTTCAGCACTCAATCTCTTCCAAGTATATTTCTTAACTTATAAAAATACTCTTTATTTTAATAAAATATGCGGTTTTCCGTTCGCGAATTTTATATTTCTACAGTAAAAGCGTTAAATGCGCGAGTCTAAGAGCCGAGAATGCCGAGATGTCTCTTTATCGATATGACGCGGATCTGCGACTGGTCTGACAACCTCCTTGAACCGATATGGAAGAATCCACTGTTTTCGTTTGGCGATCTTCGACCTCTCGATCTGTGTGACGTGCAACTCGTTCGGGGCCTCTCCTCGCGTGAGATTCGTTGTGACAACATTGTGTGAATGTCTTCATTCTCTAATAGCGTAAATTTAAAGCTCAGTGGCACTCAAGAAAATTTGTAATGTCCTTCAAGAAATCAGTGAATAAAATCGTAAGTTAAACTTTGCATACATTTTTATAAAAAATAACGGCAACTTGAAAATAAAACTTGATAAAACGTTGTTAACGAGATACTGTGCGATATACTGTGCTCAATGTATCAACTTCTAACCATATCGTGTGATATGTTTTGAGCAAACAATCATAACAATTAAGGGAATGAATGATATAAATGGCATATCGGTTCCAAGGACATGATTGCGTAAAGAACAAAATTCCACAGTGAAATTACAGTGATGTGATTAATCAACGACCGTGATTAACCAACAACTGTAATCTAGAAAGGCCATCTAGTGTAGTGCATTGAATTTATTAACAAGAAAATCTTGCTCGAAAATTCTGATTTTAATGTAATTCTGCATTCGCAGCAATAAATAAATAAATCTGTAAATTTTTAATTAGGTTTAAAAAAAACGGCGAATCACTCTTTATAAGTAGATACTCCCTCTCTCCCCCTCCCTCCCTCCCTCTCCCCCTCCCTTCCTCCCTCTCTCCCTCTCCCTCTCTCTCCCCTCTCATCCTCTCCCTTTCTCCCCCTCTCTCTCTCCCTCTCTCTCTCTCCCCCCCTCTCTCTCTCTCTCTCTCTCTCTCTCTCTCTCTCTCTCTCTCTCTCTCTCTGTGAGTATCATTGCTTGTCTGTTCTCTTTGCTCCTGCTTTAAGTAATCTGTTTTCTGCCGTAAATTGCCTCCGGGCCATTTTGTTGCAGGTATTAGCAGGTTTTTTGTCGCTTGTCGCGTGCTATCATTATCTTTCTGGTGCTTGCAACCTAATTAAAAGCATTTCTGTGGCAAATATCATCGCTTGTTCTAGCATGTGAAATTGGATAACATTGTTTCTGGTATAGAGCTTCTAGTCCTTTCATTCCTTATTATTAGCTCGTAAATTGCACTACGCCTTAGTTCTTAGTTTATATGCACTATTTAGTTCTTTTCAGTAACACTTGCTCCTTATATTTTATTCTTTTTCACTGTACTCATTATTAGTTTAAGTTGCGTTAGTTCTTAGTTTTATAGTATATATTATTATTGAGATTGCTGGTTGCTTGCCTTAAGAGAGAGAGCATGCATATCATGCTAGCTCCTATCGCTATTTTTCGCTTTTGTTTATATCACATTGTATCTTTGCATCTTGCAACTGCTATATATTATTGTAATTGCTGTGGTATTGTAACTGCTATAGTATTGTAATTGCGACATTATTGTAACTGCTATATTACCTTTTGCCCCTTAGCCATTGCTCGGGCATAATAAATCTATCAATCAATCAATCAATCTCTCTCTTAGAGCACACACATGCTTTGTAATTACAGTACTGTACTTCTATCAAACTAACATCAACTTCTGTCTTTAACATCTTGTAACTGCTATATTGTTGTAACTGTTTTAGTATTGTAATCACTATATTATTGTAACTGTTATATTACTGTTTGCCCTTTAGCCTTTGCTTGGGCATAATAAATTATATCAATCAATATTAATCTCTCTCTCTCTCTCTCTCTCTCTCTCTCTCTCTCTCTCTCTCTCTCTCTCTCTCTCTCTCTCTCTCTCTCTCTCTCTCTCTCTCAAGCCAAAAGAAATTGAAGGAGAAAATTCAAGCAAGACAACAAAGAAGGATATCAAAAGTAAAATAGATATTTCTAAACTGGGAGTAAGAATAACAAAATTAAAGAAAGTGACAAGAGGGGCAGTAGTGGTGGGATGCGAGAGCAGGATACAAGCGGAGAAGCTGAAAGAGAAGGTAACAGAAGATCTCGGGGAGAAATATGTAGTAAAGGAACCTAAGAAAAGAAAATTAAAGTTAAAATTATTTAATGTCGATAAGGAGGATTGTGAAAGCGAGGAGGACTTTTGGAAAAAAGTTGAAGAGCAGAATAAATGTGGGCGGGATGGTGTCCGAGGGAAGATAATACATAAAGCGGCAAATTTGAAATCTATAGGAGTCACATTAATAATTGAAGTAAACACCGAAGCAAGGAAGCGGCTGCTGGAACTAGGAAGAGTGAAGATTGGATGGAAAATGTGTAGGGTACAGGATTATGTAGGAATTCTAAGGTGCTTTAAATGTTGTGGTTATTTCCATTTTGCAAAGGATTGTGTAAAAAAAAAACATGCGGTTTATGTGCCGGGCAACATATGACGAACTGTAGATATGTGTAGGAATGCAAAGAGGAAATATTTAAAAAAGAGATTGGATGACAGAGTAAGAAGGATCCAAAAAAAAATGTAGAAGGTTTTGAAAGAAATACCGAAAGTAAATGATAGTAGTAAAGAGTACAGGGAATTAAGATATAATAATGTAGCGATAAGTAATGTAGAAGAGATGGCTGATATACTTAATAAGTATTTTGTTGATAGTGTTACACAATTAAAAAAGGATGAATGGATTGAGGACGAAGTAGATCATGTGATATATACAGATAGTACTATGGAGGTATTTCAAAAAATAGAAGATAAAAGTTTAAAAAGTATCGTTATATAAAATCAATATACGTATAAATTAAATATTAAACGCGAGAGGACATATATATATTTTCGCCCCTTAAATCAAGCAAATTTCGCGCTGTAAGTCCAATCTTTCAAGAAAAGAACTTTCGAACTTTCGCTTTCGGGGCGCGGTCGCCTTTTCGGCGACGATTCTAAAAATAAAAGGGGCCACGGGACCGACGACGAAGGCCGCCGGATAGTCTACCGAGGGATCGCAAACGTACGTACACGGCATTTACGCACGTGCGTGAAGGGCACGCACCGGCCGGCGCGGCGTCGCGCACACCCGCATGGCACGCAGACGCGCCAATCAATATCGGACTATACCGGGTGTGCACTCCGACCGTCACGACCGTCAGTCAGCCAGTACACCATCAGCCACCAACCACACCTTCCCGGGGTTGCTTCGACGCCGTCGATTCTTTTTTTAACGGAGAAGAGACGCGACGTCTGGACCGCTGCAGCGCACTGTCCCGAGTAACCGCGGATTGCTAACTTCCGACTTGCCCAGCTTCGTTGCACCCCTGTAGCGAAACGTCGGCACAGGTGGAGAAATCGAAAAGGTATACTCGGAAAAGAGAACGAGTCAGTGAACTTAATCCCGACGATGGACAAAGGAAGAGAATCAAACAACGTATAACAATTAAGCAAATTTTTACTGTGAGCGTACGAGAGGGATGTTCAATGGTGTATCGGAATTCTGACGTGTCGAATTCAAGAAGTTTTGTAATATCGGGGTGAAAAAGTGTGAATTGCACTAAATTATCGATCGTTAATATCGGTATCTCGCTGCCTCGCTGATGCCGACGTGCTAATCAAAGTGACAGGTGGGAGAATGGTGCACTCGTCGCGCGAGTGCCTCTCCGAATCCCTTGGAATACACGGGGATGAATTAATCTCTTGTAGAACGAAGAGTTGAGATTTATTTTTAAGCACAGACGCGCGCGGTTAAATGTGAAGAAATTCGAATTTCTCAGATTTTAATGAGAAACCATTTTCACTTTCTCTTGTGTCCTCTTAGAATGATGATATGTATCTTTAGTTACATGATCAATTGCGCAAAGTGATAAAGTAATTAATAATGCATTGAACTTTCTGTTATGTTCGGAAGGACCGTTGTCAAACTGTGCGTTCTGCGAAAGGATCTGCTCTCACGGCGTATTTTGCACTACCGAGCGTTTCATTGCCGTTGTCAAACTGTGCGTTCTGCGAAAGGATCTGCTCTCACGGCGTATTTTGCAGAAAATACAAAAATGATACAAAAAATAAAAAAAAATAAAAGTTACAAAAGTTACAAGTACACAAAAGAACAAAAAGAAAAGTCAATCGATGAAGTCGATCAAGGAGGCTCTGTTCAAATCGTAGCAACGAAATATAACATAAAACCAAAAACGCTTTATATATGTCTTACAATTAGTAAACAAGAAAAAAAAGTGTTTTTTCCCATTGTCGACTGTGGAATAAATTATGGACCCCTTCGGACTTCTAAGCAAGTTTTTTAAAAATGCGTTTCAATTCCGTTTTTACTCAGTTAACAATATCAAGATTATACTCGTTTACTCATCTTCCGACTAAAGACCGTTTGTACATTGATTGCGACTTTATAACATTGTTACCGTAATTATTTGGATGTAGAAATGTACGATTCGTGATTATTTAATGTAACTAAGTTTGGCTGATGAAGGCGCACGGTGTTGCCGAAACGTCCCCATTTTAATATTGTTAATAATACATAATTTTAATTTTCAACATCCTCGCTACTCGTTATTGGCCGTTAACCTTGCCTCTTTATAATAATGCATTGTAAAGAATTAACCATCGCATTGTGCGAAGAATAGAATAGAAGAGAAAGAATAAAAAAAGATCACAGCGTATATAGATCGGCTATTTTTTACTTCTGGTTCTCTCCTCGTATACGAGAGTTCTCTTCCGAAAAGTATATGAATAAACACAGGGTGTAAATGTCAAGGTTAAATAAACAAGCTGAAAAATTTAGTAGGGTTTCTGACGTGTTAATTCTGACAAAGTATAGCAATTAAAATAACGGAAATGTCTCCGTGGCTGTATTAATAAACATTTATATTGTTAAGTTAAAACGTGTTTGTATCTATGTACAATTTTATGCGAATATTTTAGTCCAAATTCTTCAATTTACTTTAATACGCACACTTTAAATGAGCACAGTTCTTTTCGCAATATTATGATCCTTCTATTAGTTATGAACATTATTCAAACATACTCGAATATTATTCTATTGTCAAATTTTCTATTTGCAGATATAACTATACGGGAGAAGATAAAAATCTAAGGAAAATGGAAATAAAAGGGCGAGTTGCCCTAATAACAGGAGCCGCATCCGGCATCGGTAAAGCGTATGCCATCGAACTATTGAATCAGGGTGCCAAGGTACATTATAATTTAACATTGTTAAAATATTCCTTCTTTCCAAGGAAAATAGTAATGATACCACTATTCGATTTTCCGAGCAACGAAAAAATTAAAATTGTTCCGATTTTACGAGTTGGAATTTCACGCAAAACAAACATTTCAAAGATTCTTCCACACGCGTTTTCTTTCATAACAACCGATTTATATTTAGACTTCTTTCAGACAGAGAAAAAACTTGCCGCGTCCTTGAGTTTTTAGGAAAGAAAATGCCATCATTAATATCAGCGACGAATATATAGTTACATGATCACACTACATTATATATTTTATATTATATCTTGAAATATATATTTATTGGAATAGTCGTATTCTCTTATATATTATACAGTATTACATTTTAATCGATACTTTTACTGATGATAAATGTACTTTTTCTGCTTTTATAAAATCTCCGTTTAATTTTCCAGCAGCGTCGACGAATCTCCTGCACTGAGAAAAAAATATTTATTTAGATGTGGCTGCCAATAGCTTATTTACTTAATATATAATACACATATTTTTTTTTTATTTAGAATTAAATATTTTTACTTAATTTTTAAATAAAAATAATTCTAAATAAAAAAAAAATATGTGTATTATATTAAGTAAATAAGCTATTGGCAGCCACACACCTAAATAAATATTTTTTTTGTCTAAATATTTTTTTCTCAGTGGCATATAAACATTTTAATTTAAATTAATCCATAAATATACAAAAAATAATATCTTTCAAATAATTTTTACGGTATATATAGTTGATGATAAAATTTATTTAAAAACCAATATTTAATTGTATACAGGTGACTATATGCGATATAAACACCGAAGAAGGAGAGAAACTGGTGGAAACATTAGCCGCAAAACACGGCAAAGATCGCGTAATCTTCTCGCAGTGCGACGTCACGGATTATCCGCAATTTGAAGGTATGATAACTCGCGATTTCTGATCCTAATCTATCATCGATTTATTTCTATCCGCATAAGTGACTAACGCATATATACGTATGTATATCGTTTTCATTTGTGATGCAACTATAATTTAGCGTACGATGCAATTTTCAATTTGCAGAATCGTTTCAGACAACGATCGCGGAATTCGGTCATATTGATATCGTTATCAACAATGCTGGTATAATGAATGACCGGTTTTGGGAGCTTGAAGTAGACATTAATCTCGTAAGAAAATATCCGATAAATTTCTTGCAATGTGCTCTCTCTCTTGCATGTTTCATATCCAATATAATTTGCAAAAATTAATCTTTGATGCATTAAAAAATTTATAACAATTTTTCATTTCCTCGCTTTTTGATGTCTTATTCATTTTTAATTAATTAAGGCGATATCTCATAGCGTATTTCTATGTTTGTGCTTCTTTATTAAATGCAAAGTGTATCGTAAAGTAATATTTTCTTATATATTCATGACACATGTGTGTAGCGAAAATTGATGTCTCTCCGCAAATATAATTATAGAATGGAATAATACGCGGCACTTTGCTTGCTCAACGATTTATGGGTACCGATAGGGGTGGCCAGGGTGGAGTCGTCATTAATACTGGCAGCAACACCAGCATTAACCCATACGTCAGCGTGCCAATTTATTCCGCGACGAAAGCAGCTATTGTCAGCTTCACTAGAGCTTTTGGGGTAAAAAGTCCCTTTCTATTTCTTGATCTTATGCTATCGATAGTAACTCGGAATAATAGATAAATATGAGTCATCAATTTTTCAATTGGTTTTAACTATTTACAAAAATTAAAGAAAACACTTATAAAAAAATTTACGTTTACAGATTTAAAAAATAGAATTTAATAACTTATTAACTTACATTTAAACATTTCTCTTACTAAATTTGATACAGATCGTATTATTCTCTTATATAAAGAAGATAGATGTATACTAATTTTCTTCTTAATTCTTGCAAAGGATCAATATCACGTGGATTTGACGGGCGTTAAGGTGATGGCACTTTGTCCGGGTGCCACAGATACCAAATTGGTACGTGACGTCAACAGAAAGCTTCTTTTGGCTCGATACGAAGATGCCTGGCAAAAGGATATAGTTTCGTCAATTCCACAAAGGTATGAGACTTAACATAATTTCCACGTAACTGTAAAAATAAATAACTGTTATAATTATTTCTTAATTATATGAATAATAATAATAAGCAATTGGTATTTCCGAGTTCCCTGGCATCGTTTCAGATGTCCAGAGCATCAACCTCAAAATTAAAAACTTCTACAACGAGACTTTTATGTATCTAATTTATCCAAACGTAGAGATGTAGAATAAAATTAGCACGTAGAAACAACTTAAAAAAGACACCCGATACCGCAGGACGGAACACGTGGCGAAGGCGTTGGTGCACGTGCTGAGCACCGGCAAGAGCGGAAGCGTGTGGATGGTGGAGAAGGACCAGCCGCCGCACGAGATCAGCTTTACGAAGCACTAAGAGGGTTCCGCGAGCGTGTGCAATGATTCTTCCTCGCTTCGCTGCATATATCTATGCCGTACCGCACAATTATAAATGTAATTTGTATCGAGGTACATATCCCGTCGCGCGCCGTCAAAAAGACGGAAACGCGAACGAAACGCATAGCTATTCGTACTTTCGTACCAAAATATTTGAAAGACTAATGCGTTTTTCATTCTTTTTTAACAATAATTTTTTTAATGGATGATTCTTAGTTTTAATTATCCACTTCCGACTTTTGATAGAAAGCGATTTTTTTGATACGTTTCATACCGCCCGCGCCATAACGGAAACCCGCGAAACCAGAATGCGGCGAGTTCTCGGATTCGATAATTACGCGAGAGATATAGTCGCGATATTTAACAAAAAAAAAGTAAAAAGAGCTGCCGTACGATCGACGCGGGATACGCGTCGCGACAGTAGGAACATTTATTGCCAAAAAAAAAACAATGTAAAACAATGTAAAAAATACAACGGCTTTCGCTTCCGTCCCGCATCCGCGTTGCTAGTTCGCGTCGGTTTTTGCACAGGCCTCAACAACGCTTGTCAGCCACAAATTTTTGCGCTCGAGGGAAATTCTCCGGAGAGATTTCTGGGCGTTGTGCGGACACCTGTATGTTGCACCGACGAAAATTGTAACGCAACGACATTTAGATCCTGCCGCACTCCGTAACCGTCGCGTGACTTACTCCATTTTTCCAACGCGATAAAATATAGACGATTCCTTTAACGCCATTCCGTTTAATAACGCTGCATGTAATGTAATCGCGTTTCATCGGGTCAAATATAATAGAGACACACACTTGGTATTTATTGCTTGTACGAGGAAGAAGGGGGAAGAGCGTATGAAAGAGATAAAATGAAAGAAATAAGAATTTATTTTCGCGCCCTCGAAGCGTACAAAAAAGAAAGGAGAAAGATTACATATACGTTTCTTATAATGACTAATGCAAGTAACTCTGTGGATCGACAAAAGCTACCGTTCACGAAATTTCGCAAATCTATTAATTACATCATATTAAACAAGAAATAAAATAATTCATATAATTAAAACAAAAGTAAAATATAATAAGTTAAATAAAAACAAGTGTAAAACACGATCAGATATAATTTTCCTACTAAATATATCTGCGAATCAAGATAAATGTTATTAAAAATATTAGAGTAACCGGACTGATAGAGTTAGCTCGTCTTACAAAAATATGTTGTTTGAATAAATTAAGTTAATTATTAAGGAGAATGGACAATCTAAAATTTTAAGAGCTTGATCACAAAAATTGCGAATTTTACTTGTGCCAATTTCTACTTCGAACTTCGATGACACGAGATGTTCCGAGAGTTATCTGCATCAGTCACCTGTAACCGCGAATGCGGTGATTAAACCGAATTCCGTCGGACGATTACTTCACAAATGAAGCTATATATCTAATCGTGTCCATAATTTTTCTACAGTATTTTGAGGGAGACAAAAATATTAGAGACGGTGTAGCGAGATAGAGTTAGAATCTGTAGCCTAAGTGCAAGCACGACACTCTTACGTGATCACGTTTTTTCGATATTAGGTATTAGGAATATCACGGGGCAATTTGTTTCGATGTGCAATTGCATTCAATTGCACATATATGCATATGTGCAAAGCTCGGATCGGTACATCGGTCAGATGTCCAGCTAATTAGTGAGTTTTGTTTTCGGATAATATCGCCCGTTCGAGTAATCCTTTATTGTAGCTTTCCATCGGTGAAACGATCAGTGGCGATTTCGTTTTTGTTATGCGTTACATTATATGTACGTTGCTAATCTCGCCAATAAAATGCATTGCCTTTTAATAAAATCAATGGACCAGCGCGATTTATTTCTCTCTCTCTCTCTCTCTCTCTCTCTCTCTCTCTCTCTCTCTCTTTCTCTCTCTCCCTCCCTCCCTCCCTTCCTCTCTCTCTTGAAGATAAATGATGAACATGATGCCTTAAGCACGGAATGTCCGACATTCCAGAAGAACACTTGAGGAGAAAAAAAGAGAACTTCGAAATTTTGATACTACTTTGACATTCTTAAGGATAGTTTGCACCTACTTAGATACTCTATAACCTAGAGAAAACCTAATACTTTAATAATATTACACTTATTAACTTCTTTTTTAAACTTCTAATTCTATACATTTTATTTTAATACTACTTTGAAGCTACAATGCTCCCAAAATTTTAATGCTGCTTTGACACTGAGATATTCCACAGCTAATAAAACCTATTTTAATGATATTATACTTATTAACTCCTCTTTTAAACTTTTAATTCTACAGATTTAATTTTAACGCTATACCCCGAGGCAAAAATACATATATATATATAATCATATAATCATATATAATCATATATAATATCATATATAATATATAATCATATACATAGATATATAATATACATAGATATATAATCTTTTTTTCCCGGGTACCTTAGCATTACTTATTGAAAAGAAGAAACTCGTATCTTTACTGAACGTTACGTAACGAATCAACTAACAAGTTACTTTTTTTTAATGAGTAACGCGCGTAATTGTAACTAAGTATTTGTCAAAAGTAATGATAAAAATTACCTTAAGTTATTTGACATTATCTGAGTGTCTTGAACGGGTAACATACTCGCATTTCTATTTTCTAGAAAAGCTTTTAATCGAGTGTTTTGCTGTTTTTTGCATACTTCTTTAAGAGATTTGTACGACATATTATTATCTATATATTTAAATATCTACAATTAATTATATTTTAAATAGAGACACTTTTGCCAAACTTTAAATATATGTCTATTTCATTTCAAGTACAACGAGTGTACACGAGTTCAGCTATATATACATATGATATGAAATATTCGCGGTAACTTCAGACTTGAAACAGCTTTGAATTTGTCGTAAATGTATGCATCATTCATTTATTTTAAATGACATCTTGAAATATAAAATAAAGAAGTTATTTATATAAGAATTATGCCTCAAGTAAAAAAATTTGCATTGATTTGGTGGTTTCAAAGTGAGCAAAAAAATGTAGTAAAATTATCAGTGATACCCAAGAAAGACAGACCTATAGACAAAATTGTAAAACTAACATGGAAAGATTTTAAAACACAGAAAGAAACAAAGGTAGCAAAAATCCTTGCTATAAGCGGTAGGTTATTATATTTATAATATATTCATATTAACCCTCTTAAAAAAACACTTTGGAAATCTAGAAATCTTCGCAGAGCATATTTTTACTTTGCTTAATTATTAAGAGAAATAATGTGTTTATGAATCCGTCAATGGTTTCCGTATAAAAAACGTGATAAGGCTAAAGATCAATAACGTAACTTACGTATTTTGGAATAATATAAGTTAATCAACTTCCCATTTTTTCCTGAAAATAAAAATATGTAGGGAAATACGTAATATGATGCGATTGGCTATCGAACCACGTGCAACGCGTTGTCGCACCCCGTATGCAAAAATCATACCTCTAAAAGTGCTGTTACATGGGAGCGTCGAGCGTCGAGCGTCAAAGCGTCAAACACACGCGCGCAGTACCTTGCGCAGAAGTCTAAACTAAGTCCTGGATTAATGCTCTAGTCTAAACATGCAGATTTCAGCGTCTTGCCGTTAATAAAATGACTAATGACACGAGTTTAATAAACGCCGTAGAAGTAAAAAGATCACATGTACACATGATCACATGCTATTAATTTGTAAGTTACTAGATATTACACAACGCAATTGTAAAAGTAGTTACAAGTTCTTTTACTATTATTATTAAATTGTAAATTATTACATAACGAGCCCCTGGTTATATATTCTTTATAATAAATTCTAATCGCATGAAATATTTGACTTCTGATTTATAAAAGATTCATATAAAAAAATCTGAAAAAAATATAAAATTATACAGAAGTTCTGAAAATCTATATATATTATATATTCTAAAAAATTATATAAAAAATTCTGAGAAAAATTTTTGCCAGGACTATAAAAATTTTTTCAGAATTTTTCATATAATTTTTCAAAATTTCTATATAAATTTAGCGTTAAAAATAATGTGTTACACTCATCCCTGCACTGAAAAAAAATAGTTAAATCCAAGAAAATATTTGTTCACATAGTACCAATGGCCTTATTTACTTAATTTAATTACATATATTTATTTAGAATTAGATATCTTTACTTAATTTAAGTAAAAATATCTAATTCTAAATAAATATATGTGATTAAATTAAGTAAATAAGGCCATTTTAATACTATGTAAAAAAATATTTTCTTGAATCCAACTACTTTTTTTCAGTGTGGGGGGAACGTATATTCTAGATAGCAGATATGAAAGGTCAATAGAGGTTTATAATTAAACCTATTTTGCTAGCTTAGCTCCTATATAAATCAACCTATTTTAACGCTAAAAACAGTGAAAAGAGAAATTTGAGACAGCGTTAGGGTCAAAGTAGGAGCAAATTATATCATTATAATTGAGCCTATCTTTACATCTTAGCTCCTACTAAATTTTAGAATTAAAGGTTTAATGAAGGGTCAAAATTTCGACTCGGGCTGGCTGGGAAACTACTAAGTAGCAACTGCAAACAAAAATGGAGTCAATTTGCCTCTTTTGATAACCGAGTTAAGCTTCTTCGGTATCGTGTATAATGCTTTCAATCCGACATTTTTTAAGGTACGACATATGCCCTCACTTAAATCCTTGATATACGGAATAGTTATATGCTTACGCGCATCAAAGGAAACGTCCAGGCCACCAACTTCACTTCACACTATGGACTTGCCCAAATTGTAGAAATATAATATCAGAAAACCCGACATAAATTTTTTAAAGATAAATACACTGCCAGCACACCACCGAGAAGACATGGATAAGACAAAGAGGCGTTTTTATACGATTAACGGGTATAATGATCGTATGCTGTTTAAAATTGAAGAGTTAAATCAATCTATTACATCATACGATCAATCACAAGTATATCTTTATAATGAAAGAAAAACTCTGTATCTTTTACGGGAATTATTCTTCCTACCTATCTCGAATTTTTTTTAATTGCAAAAGGAATAGTAATTACAATTTAGTTGGAAACGTGTCACAATAATTATAATTAAAAAAATATATTTTATTTTTATATGTATATATTTCATTTATATAAATTTGATCTAATATATTTATATAAATTTGATCTAATTCATGTACCCGAGATGATAATCCTATACGCCTTAATAACGATATCTTAGACGAAATGGATGTGTGAATTGTGTCTCTCTCATATTTTTAGCGGTTTCGATTATATTTCTCATGCATTCCTTATGTAACATCGAGCGATTTTTTTTTCCTCATGCTTCTCGCGTCTAGATGCGCAAATCCGATCTTGTTTACCTCGAGAACGAGCTCGCGTTATCCGATTTCTATCCCTATCCGCATCTGATATTTTATCACACACACATACACACACACACACACACACACACGACTTCTCGAATTTCAACGTCCATGGCTCCTCGCGTTAGCAATACCTGGCAAGTTCATTTGCGAATCGGTGCTGGACAGGATTGCTCTGTCAGTAAGAAATTCGCAATCTCTCTCTCTCTCTCTCTCTCTCTCTTTCTCTGAAATTATATCAAACACTCGACACAACGTGTTTATAATGGAGATTCAAGGGAAAACTGTGCTCATCACCGGCGGAGCCAACGGCATCGGCTATTGCACCGCTCGAGAATTACTTCGAAACGGAGCAAAGGTAATTCAACAAAATCAAAGTGCATGAAATAATGCGGTACAATTCATAAATACTTTCTACAAATTACTGTACATCACACGTTTTTGACAATAATAAAAATCGTATAAGCAGATCGACGCAACGAATTTAAGCATAAATGAAAGATGAGTGATATTTTAATGAGGATTATACATTTTATCTTAATAATTGCGCGCTTTGCAGGCCGTTGTAATCATAGATTTGCCCGATTCGAACGGCGAAAATGCTGTTGCGGAATTGGAGAAGGAATTCGGCGCGAATCATGCTATTTTTCTCGTTGGAAACGTGGCGAACGCCGAGGAACTTACGGGTAGGAATCGTAATAATCGATTGCTAAACGTATCAACTGTGCAATCAAGAATATGTATTATACGAAATTATAAGATACGAATAAGTAGTATTACAGTACAATAAGCCGCACCTTATCAGTTATCACAAATTGCACATTTTGTCTTCACTTTTTATCATCTGCTAATCAGATCATCGAGCATTATGTAATAATATTCATATTATAGAAAAAAATTATTTGGCTTGAGATTCATACTCTAATTTGCAAAATACGTAATAGTCTATCGATCTAACAAGTGTATTTCGGGAAAAAGAGACGGAGAGAAATTGTATTTCTAATTGAATTAATTAATTAATTAATTAATTAATTAAGTAATTTTAGTGAAACATTTTTTTCGACAAACAAGAGCTTTCTTTATACACTTAATATACAATTTGTGCAGCTTGTTTCGAAAAGGCAATAGAGTCATTCGGCACGCTGGACATTGTTATCAATAATGCTGGCATCATGAACGACGCGGAATGGGAGCCGATGGTTGATATTAATTATGTAAGTGACAAAAGGATCAATTTGTTATTCCTACCGAAGATTTGTTGCTTTCGAAATGCTCTTATCGTTTTATCGTATTTACAATCAGAAAGGGGTTGTACGTGGCACGATATTAGGCCTGAATCATATGGGGCAGCACAAGGGCGGAAAGGGTGGTATTATCGTCAATATGTCTTCTATAATCGGCTTGCAAGGCAATCCGCTCGCGCCGATTTACGCCGGAACGAGTTTCGCCGTCGTCGGATTCACTTCATCGTTACAGGTTAAAAATGCGATTTCGATAAATAAATAATAAATGCAGTTCTATATTCCAAATTTGAAATCTATCTACTTGGTCATTTCATACCAAGTTATTTAAACTATAATTACTAAAGGTGTTGTAATCGACCCAACTGGCCTAATTTATTGATCGAAAAACGCTACGTTTCGACCGCAGATCCCAGATTTGGCCAGTTGGGTCGATCGCAACACCTCTAGTAATTTTAATTATTTACTGGCGACTCAAACTCTCTTGTTCTGTTATTTAAATTATGTTATCGTCGTCTTATCTTATATGCTAGGATGTTTAAAATATTACGCGCTTATTAATATTTTTGCATACTTCCAGACTTTCTACGAGAAAACAGGCGTACGAGTATTGATAATATGTCCTGGTCTTACTACCACTGGCATGGCTTCGAAATACATGTCAAGCAAAGTCTACGCGATGGATCTCCTCGACGACGAGACCGCTGCCAAAGAGATGACAACGATGGAGAGTCAATCGTAGGTTGCAAATACCGTTTCGTTTTGTTATGCAATAAAAATTATTTTTGTACTAAAAAATTATAAAAAATAGAATAAACTATAATAAATCTTAAAATAATACAGAAATCATACATTAATATCTGCAATGCATAGAAATTAATCATTATAAATAAAATAATTAAATCTAAATTATATAAACTAAATTATAAATTAATGTAGATATCTTCTCACAAACCATATTTAAAATAAATTATAAATAAAATCTGTTTTTTTTAAATATTATAATTTGATTATGTATTAATCAAAGAAATTATTGATATACGTAAGAAGGATTTATAGGCTGCGTTTCGATATATTCACTGCCTGCAGTACTGAAAATAGCTTACGTCACGTATACTTAACGTATGCGTAAACGCATCAGTTATAATAGATTTACATAATGGTGTTTCTTTCGTTTAACAGACCTGAGCACGTAGCAATCGCTATCGTGGAACTGATCGAAAAAGGAGATAATGGCGCAATCTTTGTCAGCGAAAACAATCAGCCTGCTTACGCCGTGCAATTACCGTCCTATACCGATTTGAAGATTTCGGTGTAAAACCTGCAATCTATGGCAAATCATTCTTATTACACGAACACCGGCATCTCGATACTTCCACAATTTTCATAAATAAATATATGATTCAAGCAAAATAAAAAAAAATAGATTTTGTAGTTTTGCAGCATTGCAAAAAATTTCCGACCATCAAGTTTATTTGTTTACTTACACTGCATTACAATTCGTTTGGGCTTAAAATTCATTTATTAAATTTATATTTTATGCACATGTGTAAAGAGTCGAAAAACCACGACGTTGAATTATTTATTTCGATGAACGTATGTACCTAATACACGATGCACTTGTGTTAGAAAATAAAACATAGAACTGTTTAAAAGGTTTTATTTGTGTTTCTAAAAAGTTGACATCGAGATCGATTCTTACTGCTTGTATTTTCTCAAAACTCGAATTAGATAAAAGTATTTAACAGTAAAAATTTATAATAACTAATTAAATATTGAAATTTCTAATAATGACAAAGTACAGCAGCTAATAATGTATCCATTATTACTTCATAGAATAAATAGAGTAGCGATAATAATAATAATGACACTTTTTAGATTGTAGTTTCTTTTAACATGATGAATGATATACATAGAATGCTAAAATAAAATGTGATGTACCTACATACCGTGACGATTTTCATCATTTATCATTAAACCCAAAGGCTCTTATCAAATTCGAAGTTTATTGTGTGTGTGTGTGCGTGTGCGTGTGCGTGTGCGTGTGCGTGTGCGTGTGTGTGTGTGTGTGTGTGTGTGTGTGTGTGTGTGCGTGTGCGTGTGCGTGTGCGTGTGCGTGTGCGTGTGTAGTGTATAATTTCGTTCATTAATATTGAAGTTGCATCAACCGATTTTATTTCAATTACACTGATGCTGTTGATACAGCATTATTATTATTATTTTTTTTTTTCAGTAAACAAAAATAACATCTGATTATTGCGAACGGCACAGCGCCGCACTATAGTCCACCGGAAGATGAATTGAAACAGTTGAGACCACAAAAAACTTACAAGCAATTGATCGTCGAGGCGATCAACTCGACGCAGGCTAAAAAATGACCTTAAATAAAATTTTAATGAACATCAGGAAACGATATTTGTACTACAGAAAAACAAAGGAAACAATCTGGGAACGTGGTATACGGAACGAATTGACTCGTAAAAAACAAAATTTCCAAAAAACAAAAAAAAAGGGGGGAAAGGGTTTTTGTGGAAAATACATCCGTCATCTATAAGAATGCCTACCACATCTCTTAGATATGTATGTATATGTATATTTATTTTGTATCATTATACTATATCTACAGAGTCGAAAAGAAAAAATAGCGCTATGTAGCTAATCGGCGCTCTTTAAGAAACACCCTGTATATATATATATGAGACATAATGATACAAAATAAATATATACATACATATCTAAGAGATGTGGAGATGTATGGGACGAGGTGAAAATGACAAAAGTGATGAAATTCACTAGAGAATCTACAATTTCATTTGTCAAAATCTAGCAAATCTGTACTGTTTTCACTTTTGTAATTTTCACCTTGTCTCAAAATACAGAATCGACCTCCAGTATTTCAAACACATGTGAGGTAATTACTATTTCCAAAAAATTATAACTCAAGTGATACACATCACAAAATTACGTTACCTTATCAAAAATGAGTCGCGCTTCAAGTGATCTATTATTACAATTACAACTTTCGATGACTTGATTTAAAATTGATTTATTCTGATTCGAAAGTCATCGAAAGTTGCGACATGAATTAATCGAAATCGAAATAAAGGACAACAAGAAAGATAATTTTTGATATATTTTACGAATATATTATTGAACAATAAGTAATAGAATGCGAAAATATTCATTTCTTTTAACGTACAATACAAAAAAGAGTTTATATGCTTTTTGCTTCACATAATCTACGTCAATGGAGGATCAAATTAATCGGAGAAGGTGAAATAGCTGCAGTGAGGAAATAATATTCAATATTGAGTCGAAATTGATTTATTCTGAGTCGAAAAGTCATCGAAAGTTGTGACATGAATCAATCGAGATCGATGAATATTTCAATTACTTTTTGACGTAAATTAGATGTTGATTCGATGGTTTATTGCTTGCTGGGAATCTATTAAGTAAAATATAACAAGCTTTGTAACAAGTAACTTTTATGACTTCTATATAGCCCCGGTTTCCCTTATTTCTAATTTGCAGACTTTTCGCTATGCACTCCGTTTCCTCCGAGGTCTTCTCCTTTCTTTTATTATCGCACGATCTCTTAATCTTTTATATCTTTTTCAAGTATTATTTCCTGATTTATGTAACGAAATAATAATCTTTTATTTTCAATATTTATTAATCGTCTTTAGCGAGGATTTCTATACATTCGATTATCGATTTAACATATGCCGTTGTTTATTTTTTCAATATTAACTTTTAATACACACAATTCGTCACATTTTGCGAGTATTTCGATACATTCGAGTATCGATTTAACATGCCTTTTTTTACGTTGATTCATTTATAATGCTAAAAAGTATGCTAATTTTTATGCTTTTCTTTTAAAAATATCTTGAAAAATATTTATATTTTTTTGATAGATAGAGTATCATTAAAGAAAGGTTGATATTGAATTTGTCGTCGATCGCTGAAGGGGATACCGATTTATGCCTAAATAGAGTATAAGTTATACATGTATTCTTATATAGAAGGAAGGTTGGTATTTGAATTTGGCGAAGATCGTTGAAGAGGTAACCGATTTTTTATTTAAAAAAGTATAAGTTATATATGTAAGAGATACACATTTTTTTATTAAAACAAATACTTGATATAATAATTTATGTACTCTATATAATATCGAGCTCTTTGTAATAACTTATATTTTCATTCAAATTGCATAATAATTAAACAGATAATAGATCTGATTATTAAAAATATTTAAATAACTAAAATCTGTTTAATGAAAATTTGCACTTTTTAATAGAGCTTAAATGGCGGAAATCATTTCTCTCATCTACTATTACAATAAAATATTATTCTATTTTATATTGTTAACGCCGATTGAAAAATTCACATATTATTATAATTTTAAAAAAAGGTAAAAAAGGGCGCCAAGTACACGCATAGTAGTGTATATGTATTATGTTGTTACCTCGAAAAAAAACAAAGTGGTAGTATTATACCTCCAAATAGAGAGCTTTACTCTGTACACTGTTTATAAAATGCGTAATATACTACAAAAAGGCGTGATATCCGTACAAAATTACCTTTTTTAAAAAAAGGTAAAAAAAGGCGCCGAGTACACGTATAGTAGTGTATATGTTGTTACCTCGAAAAGAATGAAAGTGGTAGTATTATACCTCGAAAAAACCTAAGTAACAAGTGGTAGATCTTTATATCTCGAAAAATCTCGAAAAAATCTAAGCAGTAGTATCTTTATTTCCGAAAAATTATAACCCAAGTGATACACGTCACAAAATTATGTTACCTTATCAAAAATTGTTGCAGTACTTTAAAAAATCTTTACATTGTGTCAATTAGAAAAAGAATGTATGATAACAATTTTATAAGATTAAAAAATTTTATTTAAATTTAACAAAACAGAATAATTTATTATAATCTGTACAAAGAAAGATGAACATTTTTAACTTGTTTATTGTTGAGGCAATTAGAATTTCCAAGGGTTGCAATAAATGTTAATGTATACCCTTTTAAGATTATTGCAAACAATTTTTCTAAAGTCTATAAATATCTTTGTTTCTGTTATTTATTTCACTGCATCTTGCATTATATTATTTATATGTTCATAGAATTATTCGAATACACATAAAAAAATAAAATAACTTTTTAAAAGCTCTTATTTAACAAGAGCTTTTGCGATTGCTTTTTCTTTATCACAGAAACGTGATTATGTACATAAAATACATACATATACATATGTTTGTTATACTTGCGTTCTACGTTCTACCTATGTTGAACGCCTTGCTTCTACTATTGAACGTAAATGTGTGTAACCTAACCTAACATAATTAAAATTCTAAACTCTCCTAAACTTAAACATTTATTTAAATATAGCTTCTAATTATCACAAAATATTTGGCGATAAGTGTGGAGATAGCATATTTAAAAGTGTGAAACGTTGCCTTATCTTCCTTATAACTTAACTGTACGCAAGTCTGATTGTTGACTTATAAAACCATTGTATACGGCCAAGAATTTCTTCTTGTTTACAATCTTTTTGATATTTAATCTTCTCAAGGCAATATATATATCGATAATAATGGACAACGTGGAAAATAAAACGGCGATAGTCACAGGAGCCGGGTCCGGCATTGGCTACCACATTACCGAAGATTTGTTGCGTAAAGGCGCGAAGGTATTTTACAACTAAAAATTAAAATATGGAAAAAAAACGGTATATATTATCTCTCTACTTTATTATAATAATTCTAGAAAGTCGCCATCCTCGATTTGCCGGTAGCACGAAGTTACAACGCAACATTAACATTGCAAGAAAAATTTGGAAAAGAACGTGTCAGCTTCTTTCCAACTGATGTAACAAACTTGGAAGTGTACAACGGTAAGTGGTCGAATCTCTCAAATAATTCTTATGAAACTATTTAACAGCGATAATCACGGAACTTATTTTACATTTTTAAACACGAAATATCTATTGAATTAGAGCATTAAATACTAACCAATTATTTTAATCCTTAGAAACATTCAAGCAAGTTATTAAGGCTTTCAATGGTCTTGACATACTTGTTAACAATGCTGGGATATGTAATGACAGTTGTATCGAGCAAACGTTTGCTATTAATGTCGTGAGTAATAAGACATTAAATTTCAACCGATTAATTGAATAATTATTTACTAATTTTATTAAGATTTGCTTCTTAATCGGAAATACAGATTATCATTAAATAAGAATTTTGGAATATAATATACTTCATAAGGTGATTTAATTATTATATGTCTATATTATGAGATGTTCCTTTAAATATATATCCTTTATGGCTTTAACAAAATTATAATATCTTCGAAACTTCTTTACGATGTTTTATATTATTTGTACGCATGACTTTTCATGCTTTCTTTTGGAAGAGTTAAAAGAAAATATAAGCTAATTTAATTATTATAAATAAATACATTATCATGTACTATATACATATATTGTTCGTATTTATATAAATGACATACAATTTTGTTAATCACAAATATATGTATACATTAAGTAAATTACTTATACACATTTTATTTCTATAGGTAGCGGTAATTCGCGGTTCGCTATTGGCCTTAGATTACATGGGCAAACATAAAGGTGGCAAAGGGGGTACCATAGTAAATATAGCGTCTATGGCTGGATTGGGTCCTTTCTATGCACGTCCGGTGTACTGTTCTTCTAAACATGCTGTCGTCGGATTTGGCTCCAGTCTTGAGGTAATTTATATTTATACAACATGAATCCTCACTCTTGCAATATTACTAATAAATAGGCTTTTACAATGACTATATTTTCTTTTAACTCTTCCAAAAGGAGGCATGAAAAATCATGCATACAAATAATAATAGAAAACATCGTAAAAAAGTTTCGAATTCTAATTTTGTTAAAAAGCCATAAAGGATATTTAAAAGAACATCTTATAATACAGACATTATATATTTATATACGATCATTGTGTTCTTTCTTTTAGTTTTATAATTATAATCTTTATATATACTCTAAAATACTTTATCATGAAAATGATACCATGCTCTCAGTCGTAATAAAGTCTTATTAAAGTAATCATCATTTTTCAGAGATCTTACGTCAAAACAGGAGTTCGCATTCTAACAATGTGTCCTGGTTTCACAGAAACGGCAATGCTAGCTCATGATATAAGCAAAGATCTCGACTTTATCGACAAAGATTTTATTAAATTCTTAGAGAATACGGATGAAATACAAAAAAATATTTATAACCCTCAATCGTAAGTATACAAAACACGTAATATAATTGTAGCGGTCATATATGATATATATTAGCACAGTAACCACGCTTGCTACTAATTTACAATTATAATTATAATTATAATTATAGGATAAGAATTTAACCTTTGACAGACAGAAATGTCGTTCTTCTTATCATGCACTTCTTGATTATTTTATTATTAATATTGTCCTTAGTACTGAAAACATGCACATGTGAATATCCTATATAAGAGAAAGATATAAAAATGATTAACATTATCATTATTATATTATTATAATATAGTAATAAGAAAATTGTATCAAAATTCATTCGGGAACATAACGCATTTGTTGCAGTGTTGTGCATGTTGCACAATCTACAGTCATGGCGATTCAAAAGGGTAAAAACGGATCGATTTGGGTTATTGATCGTAATGAGCCAGCGTATCCGATCAAATTACGGCCGTATGATGCCGCTTAGACGTGAAATTCTTCAAACACACCGGAAACGAACAGCTCGAATCACATGTGCGAAAGACAGAAGACACACCTGTAGTTGAATCACAAAACAATGTGCCTGCTACATCAATATATAACAATACTATAAAATAAATAAATAAATAATTATAATAAAAGATGTTTTGCAGAATTTCTGTTTCGCCGTAAATATAACTTTGACACTCGGATTATCGCATTCTTTGATGCAATGGCTGATCTCAAAGAATTACATATGAAACAGAGGTAGAATTTTCCGGGGAGTGCTATAAAGTGTATAATTTTTCGTTACCGATTTTTAACAGCCAAAGATTGGTGTAGCAACGTAAAAGCTGAATATAATCTTGTGGATACAACATACATTTCTTTAAAGTTACGTTTTATTTAACTAACAAAAGTACTGACCATAATAATGTGCCTGCTACATCAATATATATGACAGTACTATAAAATAAATAAATAAATAATTATAATAATAATTCTAATAATAATTCGGTTTAGTAACATTTCTATTATTAAAGTTCTAACGCCTTAGTTCCTGCTTGTAACGCAAAGCAGAAAAAATCAGTTTTCACTGTAAATAACGGAAAACAATTAATGACGCAGTGTGTAAAAACAAATCACAGCTATATAGTAAAACACAGCACATGTTTTAAATAAACTGTACCGTAACAATTATTACCCGTTCTCCCTATATTAATAATATATTAATTTATATCAATAGCAAAATGTATAATAAATTTCGTAATTCTTAAAATTTGTGTGTATTATATTCGTTTAGTTTAGTGAAATTTTATGCAATTATATAATAATCGCGAATGCAATTCAGGTTGAGTATAAATAAAAAAAAAATAGTAAAATGATATGAAAAAAATAAAATAACAACAGGTCCGAAAAAGCGACGAACGCCGACCGCCGATATAAAATAATATAAAAATATATTAAACATTCGGCAGAAAATAGACGGCGGAGCCCGAAGTTAAGAGGATTAAACAAAAATAAAAAAACCACAAAAAGTAATCGATCCAGCTGATGAAGAAACGAATAAGGTAAAGAAATTTTTATTTTAGAAACTTAGAAGAGTTTCCAAAATATATTTTTTGTTTTATATTAAAATCTTTTTTATTGTTTTATTTCAGGAAAACCAAATGACAAAAACAATAAACAACCTAGAAAAAAATTATAAATCATACAAACAATACTCGGCAGGGAACTTAAAAAAAAACGATAGAAGACGTCAAAAACCGACGATATAGTGTCGCAGAGGCGTCAGAAAAATATTCGGTGCCTGTTAATACCATTTATAGACACCTTAAAAAGTCGGCGACTTGATAGAAAAATAGAAAAAAAGTTTAAGTAATAAATAAATCGTCCTTCTCTCTTCGAGTTTTGTTTTGAGCAGTTTTTCAAACACTTGATAACGTGATTTCTGTTCCACGATTTCTGCTTATAGTATCAAATAGACCGCGATACAGAATACTTAGCGCGAGACCGTGTCTCTTGATACCAAATAATGGAATCAAAAGATAAAGAGTTTCTACGATAGATTTACATTGGCAAAAAGCCCAGTGATAAGTTTGCCCCGTTGTCGGCTTAGCCCCGGTCTTTCCTACTCTAAATTTTGAAATATTTTTATTTAATTTATAAATTATAAATTATATATCTCATTTATAAATTATAAATCTCTTTCAGCACTGAGACATGTCCAATATGCTATGAAGAATACAACTTGGCTCAACACCGGCTATGTTCTTTGCCATGTGGCCACATGCTTGGGCTAGAATGCATTTTAAAATGGTTAAACGAGCGAAACAACCTAGACGAGCGTTGGACTTGCCCAAGTTGCAGAATAGAAATCACGACAGTATCCGACATAAAACATTTATACATAAAAACACTGCTAGCACACGATCACAGAGAATACGAAGATAATAAGAGGCGTTTTTATACTCTTAATGGTCACAAAGATCGTTTGTTATTAAAAATTAAAAAGTCAAATGATTGTATTAAATCATACGATCAACATACAACTCTCATAAAGATTTACATTAAACAGTTAGAAAATAAAACTAAAGAACTATTGGGCAGTATTTTTTATATTTTATATAAATTTTTTTTAAATGTTTTGACTTGTATATTTACGTGTGTATTATGTATTTTATATCAGACGAATTAAGAAATTCTACGTGACTCATATCTACGAGGGTAAGTCAATAAATAAGTCGCAAAACTGGATAGAGGCAATAATAATCAAAGTAACTTCCTAACATTTCACACTTTTCGACATATTTTTTAAATATCTTTTCCTATCCACACAGATTGCTATAGTCAAACGTGAACTACCGTGTGGTCTAACAATGTTTTATTGCCCGGTTTCCAATTACAATCATAAAGTGTAATTATAATCGTTAAATGCACGCTCTTCGCAAAAATTCGCGCAACGTCTCTCAGGCAAAACAGTTCGCTTTGGATTGTTCCAAATTTTTTCTGTTTCTCCACAATCAGCACCAAATTTAACCTCGCACGCTTCACGTACCTGATTCTGATATCGCTGAGCTTATTTTTCGCACCTCCTTGCAACATTATTTGCGACTATTTTCCTAACTTGTCAGTCATTCTTGTCAATCTCTCACCTGCCGCCCTAATCTAATATAATAGAGACAAAAATCTTATTTAAAATATAAGGCTGTGGCACATAGAAAAACTTAAGCAGTAAACAAATCAGCCAATCAGCCTTATAATTTAAATCAGATTTTCGTCAGATTTAATCACGCAACATTTTAATGTTATAGTCAAGCAGACACTTCAACAGCAGAACTTGCAGCGTATGAAGACGCAGTTTCATTTAGCGAAATACGTTTTGAAATAAAATAGTGGTTAACGGACGCAAAAAGGTAAAAAATATATATTTAAGAAATTATAATATAAAATAACTTGAAAAATTTATCTGTTACACACACAAGAAAAAATGTTTTAAGTTATTTTATATTATAATATATTATAATAAAAGATTGGGAGCGATCATTGGGAATGACATATAGTGAGAATATGAGATTCGAGGATGAGCGAGGATTTCGACAACCGTTTTTCATAATGTGTTGTATTGTTAGAACACGTAGATACGTTTCAGTATAACGCTGTCATCCAGTGCCATTGTCTCGACAATCGCATACCATAACGCGCCCGAAATCCACGTAAAAGAGTATTTATATGTTTATAAAAAAAGTTCCGGCGATTAACACTTTGAAAAAGGCAATTAAAAAATGGAATGATAACTTTACACCCAACTTTAAAACCGAATACTTCTGAATAGCTCATCTAAAGCATTTTGACGAGTACTAGAGTTCCTGATAAAAGAAAAAAAATTTTTTTTTCAAAAAACAGAAATAAGAAAAGTTTGATTTAAAGTCAAAATAGTTCTAATAACTCAATTGATTCCTTTCGAAAAGTTCTCGAGTTCCTGATAAGTAAAAAACTGCAAAACCTTAAAATTGTTTTATAAAATTATCATCAAAAATGACACTCACGGCAGACCTTCGAAATCGAATATCTTCTTAAAACTCCCATCAAAACGCCTGCAACTCTACCACTAACTAGTGGCGAGATCCGACCACTAGTTAAAAAGATATTCGAAGATGCAACGGATAAAATTCGACTAAGCCCCGTTTCACACGTATTCGACACTGGACTGACTGGACTACTGACGCCGGGTATCCGATCGCAAAGTGTATGGATTAATATGGGAGCATTTACACGTTTGTCCGATAGCCGATTTGTGAAAATAAAGAAAATCGATCGGATACCCGGCATCGTTAGTCCGGTGCCGGATACCTACGTGTGAAACGAATCTAAATCTTTCTGTCCGTAAACGGCAATTCACTGCTAATCCAAGTGTGTTATTTTAACTAAAGCTCTTCTTACACATTTCTTGTCGTTTTGAATGATGCCATTTAACACGGTTGAACATATTAATACGATTAAATGTGTTGATTTAACACGCAACAAAACATGTAAAACGAGCTTCAGTCAAATGTTCCATTTTTAAACGTTTATACGTGTAAAAATAACACACTTGGATTTACAGTGTATGATAAAACGGCTCGCAATTACGATTAATTACAAAGTATTCTATACATATAATCATTAGTCTATATACTCTATATAAATAAAAAATGGTATAGTTACTATAATTGTCCCTACGCTATTAAATATCAAAAGATAAAATTTAAACCAATACTTTGAGTTAAATAACATTTTGTTCTTTTTAATTACCATGTGTCGAAATTTATTATTTTAACACAAATAATGTTTAATAATTAAATTAACATTGTTTTACTTAAATTAACCCTTTAGAAGCCACACATCGATCCTGTTAAAATAAAATGTTATAATTTTTAAGACTGATGAAAGTTTTTTTAGTTTTTTGTTTTTCATTTATTTTAATTTTTGTTATTTGTTTTTTTCCTTTTTTCTTTTTTTTTACATAATTATGTACACAGGCCCCTAAGGGGTTAACGACATATTGAGTAGCAAAGATGGTCTTACTTCGCGTGGCCCTAATACTAAAAGCAAGTTCACGCCGGCGAAACTGGAAACGATCAGTTAAATTACGTGATCGGAGGCACTGTTGGCCGTGTACCAAACCCGCAGCCGACCGACCGGTCGCTCGCAGATTCCGCGTTAAGTACGCGATCGCGTATACACGTACTCGTTCTCTCGGACCTACCACCGGTTATCACGCTGGCCACGGCGGCCTCGATCCCATCCGCGTTGCGAACAACGGCAAGACTACTACCTTTTGTAAATTGTGGTAGAAAAGACCGCGAAAAAAGTGGCGAATCCGTGTTAGAATCCAAAAATTCAAGTGGCCTGAAAACTACGGTAATGTGAGCACTGTCGTTTTGTATCGAAGGAGTCAGGCTGTTCTTAAGCCATTGATTCTCTGCACGAGTCTCTTTGGGCCTGGAGTCAGAGTCAGTTTCTGGTCTGGTGATGCGAACATATAGCCTCTCCCAGTCAAGTCATGCGCTGCAACACCTCCCAGTGATCTCGCTGAACCGCTGCAATAGGGCTGTTTCGATTCAGTACGGCTCGGTCGCAAGATCTGATGTCGGCTGGCCAGCGAGTTCTGCAGTAACCAAGTGGCGTCAATGGCGAATAGACTGCGCCTCTAAGAGCCTGTAGTGATACGGGCCCAAGTATCGCTGGTGAGTTGCGGAGCCAAAGAAAAGCACGGTTATCTGTGAAGCTCTCGGCTGTCAATCCGTTTGCTTCACAACACGCAGTAAATATGAAGAAGTTAAGAATGAATCTTCACGCCCGGGTTCTCGGATGGTCCGGGCACTGCACGCACGATGCGAGATTGATGACTCGGTTAGTGCGGAGACACCCAGTGACTTCGTAGCTAGCTCCTCGAGAGTAGGCGCTAGTTATCGGGTATAGAAACGATTACGCCCCTTGACGCACGAGACTCATGCCACGAGTAGCCGTGGCACCCAATAACCTTCTTCTTCCTTCTTCTTCTTTGTAAATTTTATGGCACCTAATCCTCCTCAAGATTACATAACGGCCAAGAACAAGTCAAATATAATAAATACAGACTCGAAAGATTCAATCCAAACTCGGCGCTAATTGGTTCAGCAATCTTCAAAAATTATTCAGGACAAAACACGTCCGAACATGTCCACGGTCTCGACGAGACTTGACCCCGGTAACCGTGTGTCAAGTTAAAATAGAAATAAATAATAATAAGTTATTTCATGAATCGATATCCATCTGTGTCAAACGCAGTGCACGGACACTGCGTTTCAAGCACGCCCGGCGCCGGGGATCGACTCGCAACGGTGGCGGGATTCGCGTCCGCTTCTCCCACGTTGCAAGGCCGGCCAACTTCGACTCCCCGGCTAAAGTAAAATAATCGCATGCTTTAATGGGCTTGGAACCCTTAAGGAAGAGTCGTTCGGCTGATTCGATTCGGAGTCGTAGATCAATGTGACCCTTTCGTCGGGACTGGAATCCGATTGAGCCTGATGATCGATCGAATGATGCTTTCGCTTGAACCGTGACTGACCCATCTCGCGAAAACTCTTCGCGAATGGATTTTTGTTCGCTGAACTACGCGGGAGCT